>NC_046666.1:57453716-57454922 GCF_010883055.1 Belonocnema kinseyi
AATGCAAAAATATTAATCTGGAACAACTTAAAATAAAAACAATGTAACTTTTATTTTAAAAAGTTTTTAGTTAAAAATTAATTTAATCGTTCAATTTTTAATGTTACGAACTGAAATTTTTTGAATTATTATCATTTTGAACCTTAAAATAATAGCGTAATTTATATTTTTGAACCAGAAATCTCTCAAATGTTAAAGTCATAAAAATTCTTAAACGGTTATTTCGTATTTTAAAATAATTTAATTAAAAAAATTGTAAAATTAAAAGGTGTTAAAAGTTTATGTTTTATACGTATGAATTATTGAGCGTTTAAATGAAATATATCTGAATTAAAAATTTATTCAAAGCAATTGTATGTATTTTTGAATTGGATCAGAGATTTTTTGAAAAAAATATATAATTCAGATCTGGGACAAGCCATTATAAACAACAATTAAAAACTATACAAATTTGAACAGAGTGGTTAGAAATAAAAAGCCTTGATTTGTTAAAATTGTAATGAGCTAAATTTTAAGTTTGAACGCTACAATTTTAATTTAGAATAATATTCAAAATTAATTTAAAACTTGAAATAATTTGAAACACGATGTAGATTTTTGCAGATTTAAAAAAAAAGCTTTTGAGAATTGTAAAATATTCAAAAATAATAACAAAAATTGTTGTGATTGCTAAGAAAATTGGAAATGATTGTTTAGTTTGAAACATTAATTTTAAGTGAGTATTTGAAAAGATTTTAAAAATTTAAAAAAAAAGGAATCAGGACGATTTTAAGGCAATTTTTTTATTTTTCAGTTTTTTTAATTTTACGAAAAAAACGTAATTAACACAATAAATCAATTTTCAACCAAAAATTTTACTTATCAATAGAATAAATTAATTTTCTATCAAATAGTTGGTATTTTAACTAATAAAATGTACAGGATAAAGTTTCAAACAAAAATGGAATAGTACAATTTCCAGATAAATTTTCAAGAGAAAAGGTGAATTTTTGACCAAGAAGATTAATGTTCTATACAAAAAAACACGATTTTCCAACTCAAACAATATAAACGATTAATTTTTAATCAGTCATATAATAGTTACATTTTCAGATAAAGATACAATCTGTCAAGTTAAAGCGTGGGTGGCTTTACTCGCAGTCGGTAAGGTGTACCGACATGATTTTGGTGTCAAAATATTAAGAAGAGCTCCCTCTTTCATGCTTT
>NC_046666.1:57455022-57456263 GCF_010883055.1 Belonocnema kinseyi
ATTCAAAAAGAATAACAAAAATTGTTGTAATTGCTAAGAAAATTGAAAATGATTTTTTAGTTTGAAAAATTAATTTTAAGTGAGTATTTGAAAAGATTTTAAGAATTAAAAAAAAAAGGAATCAGGACGATTTTTAAGCAATTTTTTTATTTTGCAGTTTTTTTAATTTTAGGAAAAAAAATCTAATTAACACAATAAATCAAGTTTCAACCCAAAAGTTTACTTTTCAACAAAATAAATTAATTTTCTATCAAATAATTGGTGTTTTAACTAATAAAATGTACAGGATAAAGTTTCAAACAAAAATGGAATAGTACAATTTCCAGATAAAAGCTGTGCTAAAAAATTGAATTGAACAAGACAAAAAAACGAATTTTCAACAAAATTGTTAAATTTTCAAGAGAAAAGGTGAATTTTTTACCAAGAAGATTAATGTTCTATACAAAAAAAAAACGATTTTCCAACTTAACCGATATAAACGATTAATTTTTAATCAATCATATAATAGTTACATTTTCAGATCAAGATAAATAACTTTTTAAAGAAAAAATTAATTTTAAACAAAGTTGTTAAATTTTTGACCAGTCAGATGAATTTTTGACCAAGAAAATTGATAATCTACAAGAAAAGAGAAATCTTAAAGAAAATACATGAATTTTTAAAGAAATTATTTAATTTTAAAGTAAAAAAGACGAATTATCTACAAAAAGTTGAAATTTTTAAGCGAAAAATATGTGTTTTCAATGAAAGAGTTAAACGTTCAACCAAAGAGTTAAACTTTCAACCAAATAATTAAATTTTCAATCATAATCAAAAAACCTTGTTAAAAAAACGTATTTTTTTTTTGACAAAATAGTTCAACTCTCAGTGAAATAATCGACTTTCAAACCCAAGAAGATGTACACTTGATATTTTAACCAAACAATTGCATTTTTGACCAAAAATAATAAAATTTTCAACCAAAAGTATTAAATTTCTACTAAACAAGGTCAATTTCCAACAAAATACATGAACTTTCAACGAAATTATTTAATTTTAAAAACAAAAATAGTACTTCCACCAAAAACTTATAATTTTAATTTTTAAGAATATATTTGCATTTACAACAGAACGACCTTACAACCAAAACATATTTATAGTTCATAATTCAACCGGAATATGTAATTTTTTATCAAAAAGTATAAATTTTCCATAAAACAATTTAATTTCTACAAAGAAATTATTATTATTATATTATTATA
>NC_046666.1:57456363-57522499 GCF_010883055.1 Belonocnema kinseyi
ATTTATATAATTTATTCAAATTTGATTTATTCAAATAATGAGAATCGTCAGCATCGAAATCTGGAAATATTAAAATCCCCATCTCCTGAATTTATTTCAAAGCAGTTAGCTGTCAGCAGATAGATATATAAATAGAATCAACGATGTGCTCCGACCGGCAATCGTGCATCTTCGAGTTTTCAAATTCAGAAGAGGAGAAATAGGTTGCGCGCGCAACTCAGTCATTTACAGCGTCTCCTACTGCATTCACACGGACATAGCCCTGTCATAGTATTGGACCGCATCTCGTTTCAGATCTGGGATCACTGATTGCAACGTGGGTAATTTAAAAAAAAACATATTTATTTGCACCCCACGATTTTTTTACCTCCACTTTCAGCAGCTGCTGCTAGCAGACTGGCGCTTCAAGTATGCTAAACGACTTTACTCACAGTTAGTGTCTCCAAATAAGGCTAGATGGCGAAGCTTACTCAATTTTTTCGAATTAAGTATGGTTTATAAGAGTTTGAAAATTTCTTGGAGTATCTGACACCCACAATGCACTTTAAGGGTTAAATCACTTGCAGAAAAATAAATACTCATAACTTTGCAACTAATAAATGCAGGGTATTGAAAATATAAAACCGTTTGCTATAAAAATTCATTTATTGCGTAATACTTCACGTAATAGCGAAGCTCGATGAAAAGATTTGTACAGAAGTGAGAAAAATTTATACAAAATGAATTCTATGAGTCAACTAATACATTCCTATACGCATATACATATAAATACGTGTGATTGTCTCATAACCCTTTCAGTGTTACTCAACATAAATGGCGAGCATTTACACAAATTTCTCCGGAAATTAATACAAATTCCTTCCCTCACAGAAGCATGATATTCCGGGATAGCAATTGATCTGAATTTGATGCCGTTTATGTCCCCGGTTGTCCCAGAGACATCCTACCTGGCGGAAATTTCGATCTTCCCAAGATATCAGGGATATCTTGTCATATTTCTGAGAGGGCTTAGATTAATCAATTTAAATAAACCACGACCTAAAAGTTCAGTTCTCTCGTGGCTTCCTCGACGACAAAAAGATTTCACTCAATTCGACAGGAAAGGTCAATCTCTCTCAGCCGTCTTAATTTTATAATTACAATAATTACTTTACTGTACACGACAACTAATTCTCATCGACAAAAGTGAAATCCTCTTGTCGTTCTCAATGGTCTAGTGTTTTGATTATAAAACGAATTATCTCTCATCTTTCATTCTATATACAGGACTACTTAAAACTAGAGCATCGCTCGTAGCGAAGCTTTTTTTTATTTACAGCGCCCCCTTGGTTTGAAATTTTAACCAAGGTGCTAGTTGCATTACAAACCTACTCTATATTGTACAAAACAGGCTAAGCCAAAATAACTCTCTTAACATTGCAGTCTCCTGAGGAATAGAAACGTTCCCTTTTTTTTCCTGAAACGATGATTTATCGCTTGGCAATTCGCGCGTCTCAAAATTATCTAAAAATAATAGAATCTACATTTGCGCACCCTTCGCAAAACTTTCGTGGAAGAGACTAAAAAACACCTCTAAGGGGCCGTTTATAAACTAAGTTACCAATTTTCGGCTATTTACACCCCCCCCCAACGCCTTCCCACGTCGAAGACAGTAACCCCCCCCCCCCCTCCAATCCACAGAAAAAAGCAAGGCATTCGTTGGCTAAAGACGGATTTCATGTCAAATTGAAAAAATGAAAATGTATAGATGAATTTTCAGCAAATAAGATTAATTTTTCAAATAAGACATGAATTTTCTAGTTAATAGTAGAATTTTCAACTCATTAAGGATCAAATTTCCACTAAAACGGAATATTTAAATTTTCAGATAAAGAATTAATTGTTAATTGTAAGAAAACAGAATTTACAACCGAATTGATGAATTTTAAAGTAAAACAGGCGAGGTACCTACAAATAGTTGAATTTTCAACCCGAAATTACGATTTTTGGACAAAAAAGTTAATTTTCTACCAAATATTCAAGTTTTCAAAAAGATTCACTTTTAAGCAAATGGTAGAATTTTGTACCAAAAAGGTTGACCTTTCAACTAAAAGATGGAGTATGAATTAAAGAAATCAGTTTTCAATTAAAAATCTCAATTTTGAACAACATTTTTCAACTAAAATCATTTGAAAAATTCATTTTTAACAAAAGAGTTCATTCAACCTAAGACTTGGGTTTTCAACGAAAAATACGACTTTTCAACCGAAGATTAATTTTTTTGACCAGAAAGACATATCTTCAACAAAATTAATTAATTTTCAACCAAACTGTTGAATTTTGAAGCTAAAAGCAAAAATTATTCACGAAAAAGTAGAATTTTTAACCCGAAAATATGACTTTTGGGCATAAAACTTACATTTCTACCAAATATTTAATTTTTCCAATAGTTTAATTTTTAAGTAAAAAGTTGAATTTTCTACCAAAATACTTGAATTTTCAACTAGAAATATAAGTTTAAAAAAAGGTTCATCTTCAAACACATGGTTTAATTTTTAACTGAAAAACCCATAAATTTTCAATTAAAAATCTCAGTTTTGAACAAAACATGGAATAGATAAAAAATTAATTCTCCACACAAAAAAAAACGAATTTTGAGCAAAATAGTTAAGTTTTTAACTAAAATGATAAATCATAAAAAAATCATTTTAAACAAAAGAGTTCATTCAACATAATAGTTGAATTTTGAACCAAAAATATAAATGTTGTATAAAATATAATTGTTGAATTTTAATGCCAAAACGACCAATTTTATCTACAAAACAGTTGAATTTGCAACCAGAAAATATGATTATTGTTCAAAACCAAATTTTTGATCATATCTTTACATTTTCAAATAAATAGGTAAATTTTTAACCAAATAGATGTAATTTCAAGCAAATGAATAAGCAGGTATGACTTTTAAACAAAGAAGATTCATTTAAATTTAAAAAAACACACATTTTCTACAAAATACATGAATTTTCAAGCCAACTGTAGAATTTTTAGCCAAAAAGTCGAATTTTTTGTTCAAAACAGTTGCATTTTCAACCCAGAAAAAGGCTTTTTTTAATTTAATTGTTTACCATATCTTTAAATTTAAAAATCAA
This sequence comes from Belonocnema kinseyi, assembly GCF_010883055.1. Taxonomy (NCBI): domain Eukaryota; kingdom Metazoa; phylum Arthropoda; class Insecta; order Hymenoptera; family Cynipidae; genus Belonocnema; species Belonocnema kinseyi. The sequence continues at coordinate 57,459,492 of NC_046666.1, forward strand.
TTGGTCAATTTTTAATCAAATAGTTGAATTTTTAATAAATAATTAATCATTTTGACCAAAAAAATTAATTTTTTATCAAACTGTTACATTTTTTAACCAACATGTATGACTTTTAAACAAAGAAGATTCATTTTCATTAAAAAAAAAAAACAAATTTTCTACAAAATACATGAATTTTCAAGCCAATTGTAAAATTTTTAAGCCAAAAAGTCGAATTTTTTCTACAAAACAGTTGCATTTTCAACCCAGAAAAAAGGTTTTTTTTAACTTGATTATTTACCATATCTTTAAATTTTAAAATCAATGGGTAAATTTATAACCAAATAGTTGAATTAAACAAAAATTACTATTTTTCACTAAAAAAAGTTAATTTTTTGTCAAGCTGTTAAATTTTTAACCAAAAGGTATGAATTTTAAACCAAGAAGACTTATTTTCTTCCAAAAAAGACATATTACAAAAAAAAATTCTCAAGCAAATTGTTGAACTTTTAAGCCAGAAAGACGAATTTTATCTACAAAACAGTTGAATTTTCAACCTGGAAAAATTTTCTTTTTTAAAAATTGATTTTTTACCAATTCTTCGAATTTTTAAACAAATAGGTAACTTTTTAACCAAAAAGCTGAATTTTCAACAAAAAATGTTACTTTTAATCAAAAAAGTTAATTTTTTATCAAACTGTTAAATATTTAACCAAAACGTATGAATTTTAAACCAAAAAGATTAATTTTCGTGCGAAAAAATAAGGATTTTATCAAAATAGTTGGATTTGCAACCCAGACAAATGAATTTGCAACTAAACAACTCAACATACTTGAATTTTCGACAAAAACGGTGATTTCTTATTCCAGAAGGTTAATTCCCCCCCCCCCCCCCCAAATACGAACTTTCAACAAAATACATGAATTTTCAACTAAAAAAAGACAAATTTGCACCCAGAAAGTGGAATTTTTAACTGAAAAAGATACATGTTCAACCAAAAATGACATAGTTAAATTTTTACTTAAGAAGAATTAATATATTAAACTCTACCGTTGCAGGGTCATCTTTCGCAAGATTTGCAAACTTTGTTCAAATTTATCTTCAGGAAACGTACTAAACGTCATCTAAATTCGTAACGTTACTCCCCCCCCCCCCCCCCCCTGTTAAGAACCGTAGTTTTTGGCGCGATCCCCTCCAACCCTCCCTAAAATTGGTAACGTAGTTTATGAATATTCCCTAACTCTCACGAAGTATCGCGTTTGACATGATGTCTCTCAATCTCTCTCCTTCTAGTAGAAACATTTTATCACATTAATTTACTTAAAATAGTTCCTAAGGATTCAGCCTGAGGATCAGAGCTGGGTACCAATACAAAATCGAGAACGTGACAGATATTTTAATTTCGTTAGTCTACTGGTAATCACTTTTATTACTGCAGAAACACCACGGACAGATGTCGGCAAAATCGAAAGTAATGAAAATAATGATCAGTAGGTACAGATTTAAGATCTACCGACCTAAATCCGACTCTATATTTCTTTTTAAAGTATTTTCTACCCAGCATTGACAAGATTTCAGTCACACAGCGGCAAAACCATACGAGAAAATTGGCAACCTATCAGATTCTAAGCTCCGCATCGGTGACTGGAATCCCCCTCGGAGGACCTTGACTATTCCTTTGCGTCGCGGGTGGCACTAGAGGGCTGATGCTAGGACTCCTCGTCGCTAGAGGCGATAACGAGGGGGAGAAACTAGGACTTAGCGCTGCTGAGGGAAAGGTGGAGGCATCGTGACTAATGGGTGACCTTGGCAAGATGCCTCTCGCCAGGGCAGGAGCTGCAAGTGACCTTGGAGCAACGGAAGTGAGCAACGGAGGCGGTGGAGCTTTATGTACAGATTTTGCTTTCCCACTGCTGCCCGAATTCCCACTTTGAACACTAGCCGCATCGTCTTTCAGTCTCGCAATTTCACTAAAAACATGAGCAAGTGGTTGATACTGAGGACCCCAGTCCAGCAGGTAGTCCCAGTTGTAAGAGCCCGTCAGTTCCTCTTCACTGTGGACTATCGAGCTCAGAGATCCGTTCATCGAGGGTCCACCACCCGGGACCTCGAGTCCAGAGGTTGGTCTACTCGGATCCCCAATTTTCCCGTAGATCAGGGTAGCAATGTCTGCTTCAGTCGCTGTCTCATCCTCAAAAAGGTGAAGACTATCCAAAGGAAGAGCCTCTGGAGGTCTCCTAGGAGTGCCAACAGGCGGGTCGACAATTCCCAGCCTCGCTAAGTATTCTTGAGTATTGTGAACTGATAAATCACTGGCTGAATCTCCCGGATTGCCCTCGTTGATCATTCTAATCTCCTCATCCTCGCCATCGTCCTCTGCAGATCCCCGACCCGAGGAACCCGACTGGTCACTCCCGGATATTTCCGACGTCGCTTGTTGTTGAGCGGATTGGCCAGACGTTCCGTAGGAGGGAATTTCATCGTATTTGGGAGGAGCGAACTGACAGGAGGTTCTTTCACCTCTTTCCGTAACCGAACAAGAGTTTCCTGTGTTGCCACCTCCAGCAACACTTCTGATCGGAATGGTATCAAAGGCACTGGGATCCACGTAACTGTTAGAAGCTGCTGCGTTGCTGTCGCCATTTAATCCGGGCTTTGTTCCGGGTTTTTTGTGTCGACGATTTCTGATATGAAGATAGAGGAAGATGGAACCGAAAGCGAGGACGAGTAGGAGAAGAGCGATCAAAAGCCCTAGGGCCCAGTCGGCTAAGCCATTGGAAGTTGCAACAGCCATGTTGGTGCCAAGATTCGTTGGCGTCAGAGAAGCTCCTCTCGCTATCATGAAATCGTCATTGTCCACAACTGTCACCTCCACTACTGTCATGTTGGAGAGGGAGCCTTGTCGACCAGAACTGGCGCTCACAACCAATCTCGAGGATCCTTCCACGTCTATATTCGTGTGCATGAGTTTCTGCTTGACAATCAAAGCACCGGTTGTTCTGTTCAGTTTAAAATACGGATGCTGAGAAGTCAATTGATAAACGACTCTTCCATCTGGGCCCTTGTCTCGATCAGTTGCAGTAACGTATCCAATAACAGTGCCCGCCAGAATTTGCGCGCCACTTCTAATTCCAAATCTATACATCCGTTCAGTAAACTGCGGATAAAACTCATCTCTAGAATCAATCTCAACTCGAACTCGAACCGTGGCGATTCGTCCTCCAGCATCGGTAGCTCTCAAAGCAAAGGCATAGCGATTCCGTTGTTCGTAATCAAAAACAGCTCTAGTAGTTACCGCTCCGGATTTTGCATCGACTGAAAATAGCCTCCAGCTGTCGTCGATATCAGAAAATCCTGTCGCAGCCGCTGACGTGATGGAATAGTTTAGAGTTCCAAAGATACCACGATCTAAATCTGAAGCTCTCGCTGTGAAGATACTCGTGCCGATCGGTTCGTTCTCACCGACGAATTCTAGATACTCGGATACTGGGAACTTTGGAGAATTATCGTTCACGTCTTCGAGGTGTATGCGAAGACGAGCCAAAGAGCAAAGTGGAGAGATTGGATCGCTGTCGCAAGCCATCACGACGAGGTTGTGGAATTCTGATCCTAAATCACAATCCAGACTATTGTTCACTTGTACCGCACCTGTGGCGTTGTCAATTTTAAAGAGACCCAAGTCATTTCCTGAAGTGATGTTGTAGACTATATTTGCCGCAGGACTGCCAGCAAGATCATCATCTGTGGCTTTTAGGATCGCGACTATGCTTCCAATGACGGCATCTTCTCTGATCGAAACTTGGTGAAGATCTTCCAAAAACCGAGGATAATTGTCGTTGATGTCATCGACGGTTATTACTACAGTCACTGGTTCATCGCCAACTAGGGAACCAGTTGTCGAGTTCTCATCTTTCGGTCCTAATCTTAAGACGAACCTTTCTTTCCTCTCACGATCCAAACTCTTCCCAAGAATCAGAGTACCTCTTGATATTTCAAAGACGCCATTTTCATCGCCTGCTATGATATCTCCATCCAGTAAATCTACTTCTGAAAGTGTCATCAAGGTTGTTCCTCTGGGTGCATTTTCCTTGATCGTCAGTTTGTAGTCTCTGCCGGGTAGAGTTCGTTTCAAACTTCCAAGTCTCAAGACTACTGAACAAACGCCCATTAGAGTTGGTTTTCCTGAATCTTCTGCAACGATGATGAGTTCTACTTCCTTCGGAAGAGGCTTCGGTATAGCTGTTCTGTTAACAGTTACTCCTCCACTTGTTGGGTGCACGGTGAATCCTTTCCTGGCTTGCATAAGACGGTAATGGATTCTAGAATTATCCTCCGTGAGATCGTCGTCTGTTGCATTCACAGTCAAAATCTCCTGGACTTCCGCATGGTCTTCTGTAACAAGAAGAAAATATTTATAAGCTTACATGCACTTCTTCCCAATGTGCATTTTAATTCCATGATCAATTTTATTGGGCGATACAAATTTTTGGATGGGACAAATATATACAAAACTTAAAAGGTAAGGGTTGAATGAAAGTATGAAATAATAACCAGTTGCATAAATCGTTGGGAACATTGCAGGGAACGAACCGAAGGAAAGGTGGGAAAGGGGAATAATAAAAAAAAAATGCTGAGAAGGGAGAATGTAGACTTCAGAAAAATGGTACTGATGCGTTTCAAATTGTGAAATAACTCGGCATTAATGTGCCAGGTTGTAGCTTCAAGTGTCCGAGATAAACCTTCAAACAGGGTTCACTTTTTTAATTTTTTGTTTTCAGAGGGTGGGGGAACATGAAGAGCAGTGAGAGTTGAATTCAAGATATGGTATAATTGCGAGCTACGTATGACCGCCTCTTGTGTATGTACAATAATCCAGCATCTCATCGGAATGAATTTTTATTATAAGCATCGTCTCCTCTTCGTTCTACGTTCCTCAAACTTTTTTCTCTTGATTCTTCCTTTTTATTTTATTTTACTTTATTCCAGTCGTAAATTCGTGCCCACATAACTTTGTATTTCTCTTGTGTCAACTTTTCTTTTTGATATCTAGCAATTTTCAAGTTTATTTCGTCTTTTATACAAAGCAAGTACAAAAGATACGTTTTTAACCAAAAATGGAACATTTACATTTGTAATTAAAAACTTATTCTCAAAACCAAAAATATGATTTTCCAACAAAAAAGTTAATAATCTGTCAAATATTTGAATTTTCAAATAAATAGTTTTATTTTCTACTGAAATAGTTGAATTTTCAAAGAAAATTATTATTTTCCAAACAAATACTTCAATGTTCTAACAAATTGTTGAATTTTTAACAAAAAATATTAATTTCCCACCCAAATAGACGAATTTCTATAAGAATTGTTAAGTTCTCAGATTAAAAAGTCGAATGTTACAAAAAAAGTTCATTTAAAAAAAGAAGAGTTTTTAACAAGAAAATTCATTTTCAATCAAAAAAGATAATTTCTCAAAGAAATAGATTAATTTTCCACTAAAAAAGATAAAATTTTAACTAAAAATAGAATCGTCAAATGCTCAGTTAAAAAAATTAATTTAAAAGTGAAAGGAATTTTCAAATAGTCTAATTTAACTATAAAAGACGAATTTGTAACAAAATAATTGAATCCGCTAAAAAAATGACGAATTTTCAACAAAAAAGGTAAATTTGCTATAGATATAAATTCTATAGATTTTCTATGCATACATAAAGACACAAAAGTTCATTTTCAATGCAGAAAGATAATTTTTCAACGAAATATTTTAATTTTCCACCAAAAAAGATACATTTTTAACAAAAAATGGACTTGTTCGGTTCTCAGTTTCAAAACTAATTTTCAAACAAAATTTTTTGCAGCCACAGTAGAATTCATCTAAAAAAGACGAATTTTCAACAAAATAGTTAATTCCTAAACCAAACCAGATTAATTGCCAACCAAGCAGTTGCATTTTTAACAAAAAGGATGAATTTTCAACCAAGAAGATTATTTCTCTACCAAAGACGAAGAATTTTTAATAACATACATACATTTTCATTCAGAAAAAGAGAACTTCCAATTTAAAATATCAATTTTCCACCAAAAATGATAACAAAAACAATGTTAGCAAAATAGTAAAACTTGTAAACAAAGAAATGAATTCTCAACTAAAATGATAAATAAAAAAAAATTGAAATTTTACATTTCTAGTTAAAGAATTAATTTTTAACCAAAGAGATGAATCTTTAACAAAAAATTTGTTTAAATAAAGTAGTGAAACTAGTAATTAGTTGAATTTTAAAACGAATAATTAAATTTTCAACCAAATAGTAGAATTTGCAACCAAACGAGATGAATTCAGAACCAAGCATACAATGGTAGACTTTTCAATAACAAAAAAACATTTAACAAAGATTAATTAGATTTTCTCATTAGATTCTATTAATTCAGTTCAAATTAAAGTGAATGAACGACACAAATTGGAAGTTTCTTGAAAACAAGGTAAAAAATTATTTAAAACAGGAAAAATAATTTATGGACGCCCCTAATCCGTTGATTTAATCTGCCGTCTAAGTTAATCTTCAAATTACATTATTTGTTTCACATGAAAAAGAGATGTAGAAAACTTAATTAAAAGTAATCTCATACTTCGATTAGCTTTGATATAAAATGACTTTTATATTTCGTATTAAAAAATATGGGGTGGGTCAACTTCAGTCTCATATGACATTTTAAAAGAGTTTAACTGAAGTGTCACTCTGGAAATTGGTTTTACAAGATTGTAAGGCAGATTTTTGAATTAGCATTAGGGTGGATAATATTTATTTATGTTTTGCAATTAATTTTCTGTTAAAATATATATTTTTTAATTAAATAAAAATTAGATTTTTTATGTTTCGTCTGGACTGAATTATATTAAATTAAATTTTATATCAATTATATTAAGTTTCAACCCCTATCCGTAGATGAAATGGATTATATTATTAACTGTAAAATTTACAAAATTCACAAGCAAACATAACATTTTGTTGGGAAAATATACATTTTAGTAGAATTTAGGCAGTTAAAAAATGAATTGCAATCTTCTTTTCAATTATAACACTTGGTCAATTGAAAATAATATCTTTCGAAAAAAAAACAGCAGAGATGTCATCTAGCTATAATTGTACAAGCTTCCTTGAAATTTTTAACATGTTTGTTAAATCAATGTACCTGCAATTCTGAACGCTCAAATGAACAAAATATATGCCCCTATTTCTATTTTGCCCATAAATATTGTTTCAACTGTAATTTAAAATTTGAATGACAATTCTGTTCAAATAATAAATGATTTCCAATATAATAATAAGCAAACATTTTAGCACTTATTTAGTTTACAATCAGTAAAAAATGTCGTTCATTTGAACGTTCAGAACTTCAAGCACATATGAAATTATTGAAATAATTCTAAAATCTTTGAAATCTTTGAAAAATTGATGAACACCCAAAAGTCGCGTGGTCAACCTTTCGGAAAAATGGACTTTCGCACGTATTGCGTTTCTTGTTCTCTTCCTGTTTTCGATACTTCCGTTGTTGTTTCGCTTTTTTCTGTAGGACAACGCATTGGTGGGCATTGGGATTCTTAAGGTGCGTACTTATGTAAGCGAGGGAAGATGCAAATTCCAGACTCGTCTGTAGTCCAGCTCATCCCCTGGCCACCCGCAAATGCACCATTAGGCGGGCGGCTATGTATTTTTAATAAGTTTCGAAAGCCCTCGGAAGAAGCGGCGATCTTCGAGGAGGCGGCTTTTGGCTGCCTCGCAAACGGTGTCCTCACGTTTATTTATGTGCGAGGCGTCCGCACCCTCCCTCATCCTCATCCTTTCACTCTCTGGACTCCTTTCTTCCTCTTTTTTTAAATCTTTCTCTCTTTCTTCCTGACTCTCTCCTGTGCGCTTAAATTTTCTCCCTCTCGCGGTTTATCTCCGAGTGGTGTCAATTCGAGTTTGCAACACGGCCAACAGTACAATATGTGTCTACTAAAAACCAGTTTTTAAACCCGCGTTTATTTCGCGATTGCCTCTTCCCACCCTCATTTATGTTCACCGTTTTGACGTAGTCAAAATGCGGAACATCTTATCAGTGGAAAAACATTAACCCGTGACTTTATTCTTCAATATCGACTTTATTGACCAGAAAATCCTTCCATAGCTTCATTAAAACCCCAACTTCTTTGTGGCCTCGTAAACCGTAATTTGTATACTTTCAGCTTTAGGAACCTTTATTAATTATGTGAGTATGATTTTGGAAATTGTAGACCATCTATTGTAAGAATTCGTACGATTTTTATGATCGCCCCATCTCCCAATTTCTACGTGAAATTTTATATTTTTCACTCAATGTATGAAAAATATGACAATTATTTTCACCGCAAACAACATTTCAAGGGATTTCAAATGGCTTGAAAGATTTTCAGTGATATGAAAGGATTTCATGTGTCATCGAAGTAATTTCGCGAATTTTGAAAAATATCACGAGATTTAAAAAAAAATTCAAAGATTTCACGAAATTTAAAACACTTGCAAATATTTTAAAAGATTTCGAAAGAAATCAAAGTATGCACTTTTAAGTATATTTAAAACAATGTAGAAAGTAGAAAGAAAGAAATGATTTGAAGGATACATATTGTTTAAACAAATATACATCATAATTATCACATGTATTTTTACAAAAATATTCTAGAGTGAAATAAACGTATACTGTTTAAATTACAGAGTTGCTATAGATTAGAGAATTCCAGAAAGTCAGGGAATGTTAGGGAAAACTTGATAGAGTTAGAGAATTTTTGAAAAACTAAAGTCGAAGTTAATTTTATTATTACGGTTAAAATCCTCGTCGATTTGGATCGAACATACGATTTTTTAAACCCTAATTCAAAATTCTTATAAATGCTCATTATATTCTTAACTACATAAAGGTCGAGCATATTTTCGACGGGATTTTAAAGATTTTATGGATTTAAAAAGTTTTTAAAGAGTTTTACTGAATTTTCAGGAAACGCAATCCTTTTAAGTGAACCTCAAAAGGTTTCATGAAACGTTTTCACGAAATTTCAAGAATATTTTATATTTATTAGACTATTTAGTATGAAATAATACATAATAAAAAAGAAATAAGACAAATAATATGTGTAAAAGAATATAAAAATAAATTTCAACATCTAAAACAGGTGCTAATCAGGACATTTAAAATAATAATTTGAAAGAGGGAAGTTATTCAAGATGTCGTAAGATTTTCCAAATTCCCTACATTTCGAAAAATCCGTATGCAATTAACCCTTAAAGGACACACTTCCGTAAAATTACATAAAGAGCATACTGGGTGTAAGGCACCTAAGGGCATTCAAACGTGTGTTGTGCCGACGGTATTGGATAGTTTTTTCTACAAGAAAATCAATTAATGATGTTTAATCTATTTAGTTTAAGGAGAAAAAGGTTTCAGAACAGTGTTTGAAATTTAAAGTAGTTTAAAAAAATCCTTTTTGGAATGAAAATTAAAAAATTACTTTTTTTCACTCTAAAATTCATAACGTTTTTAGTTTTTGATAATTTTACTTAAAATTGTACTTAAATACTTTCGAGATATGGCGCTTCAAAAATAAAATTAGTCTTATAGTGTTCGTTCCAAAGACGGTATTTATCCTAAAAAATAAAAGCTTCAATTCAATGAAAAATGAAACACCGTACTTTGCGTGATTAAATGATATTATTGATCTTAAACTGCATATAAAAGTGATAAAAATCAAAATGATGTGAAAATGTCATAGAAAAATAGTTTTTCATGTCATTTGTTAATCTGGCGCCATATGTTCCATCTACTTGAATTTGGTATATTTTGTAAAAGCGCAAATAAGTCGCTGGGTGTTTGACACCCAGTATGTCCTTTAAGGGTTAATAGACGCGTCCTTTCCGGGTGTTGTTAGTTAATTAGGTCTTTATTTTTCAAATAATTTTGGAACATTAATACAAATAATTAAAGATGCTTACCAGAAACAGTGGCGACATAAGCAGCTTGCAAAAACTGGGGAGCGTTGTCATTAAGATCCGTCACACGAACTGTCAGGTCCGTTGTAGCCTCGTGAATACTATCACTTGCTATAACTTTCAGGGTGTATTCCGAACGAGTTTCAGCATCAAGAGTGTCTCTCAAAACAACTCGACCACCGTATCGATCTATACTGAAAGGTCCTGGATCCGAGATGTTGCCAAAACGATAAGTCAAGACCGGTGAACTGTCGACATCGTTGGCGGTGATCTCTGCAAGCACTGACCCAATTGGGGTACCTGGGGAGAAAATATATGAACATTAGTCTCTAGCCAGTATCAAATTTCACATCAGATATGAAAAATGAACTTCTGTATTTTAACGAGATTATCTTGACACCCTCTACCTCCAATGTATACTTCTTGTATACGATGCAGGAGGATCAGTTAAAGTTCGACAGGAGAAATCTGAGCCGAAATATTTAATAAAATCTTCCCTTACTTTTTCCAAAGGTTAAATATGCTTTTTAATTCATCGAAGTTTTCGTAAGATTCAGAAAAAATTAATTCCACCAGGGCCTAGAGACATTATGCGAAGAATTTCCGTTTCTATTAAGATGGCTTTGAGAATTTGGAACACTTCACTAAAGCTGTGGGGACCAAGTGAAAAGAATCTTGAGATCATCAGCAAAGATAAAAACTTGATTTGCTAATCTTGATGATGCTTTTTATTTACGAAGGTTCTTCTACCTGAAGCATCAACTTCTCTTTCTTTGAACAATCATATGTTGTTTGCTTTCAATTGTCAACATGATTTCATTTTTGCAAGAAGCTTAAGACAGAGATAGCCTTACTTAAAATGCATTGGATACTCCCTATCAACTCGTTTCATCTACATTCATAGCGACTCGACAATCACACCCTGGGAAAAATTCTGCATTCTCCTTGCATGACTCAGATTTCTTTTTCGAGGATATCACCTTCTTGGCTTTCTTCAGAATAAAGAACCGATTATAAATCTGTCTATCAGAAGCAAATGAAAAAGTTGAGATATTGTCATTCAAATGACTTATGAGATGCAAGTTTTGAATCGATAATAAATCAGGGGAATAAGTCCGATTGGTAATAACATCCATCAGCGGAGTTGATCTACGTCTAGTGACTGGTAGCGACGAGCAAAAAAACTCAACATCCACTGGGACATCATGAAGTTATGGAGTAAGCCATACAAGAATGAGAGGAACTAGGTACGCAGCTGTATATACCTTGCTCGTAAATTTAGTCAGACCGTTAACGTCGTGTAAATCGGTTTCAAGAGCGACCTCGTCCTTGTCCTTGTACAGGAACATGTGCACGTTCAACTAAAGTGAGACCCGAGGAATGCTCAGATCAAAATCAGGAAGTACTTTCAGATGACACATGTCCAACAGGTAATATCCTGTTTCTAGCGTATTTGTTTCTCGATACAAGCCCATAAAAAATCGAGAAGAGTGCATCAATGCTTAAGAGGATTTGGGATTCAAACTGATCACGATCTATAAATCTCGGGCTACAAATAATTCATGAGAAAAATACGGGGCAAAGTGACCAATCACACTTCAACCACAAATTCCAGGCTAATTCTCAGTTTTCCAGGTTAAAAGTTACATTTTCCCCGCTGGCATTCAAAAAAATAGGGGAATAAATTATTTTAAGGAGCATTAAGGTGAGTTACAATATTCCTAAGAGTTCAATACGAGATATATTGCATTTTCAACCAAAATATTGAGTTTTCTGGCTAAAAAGTCCATTTTGTTACCAAACATGTAACTTTTAAACGCGAAGGAATACATTTTCGACAAAAAAGGTCATTTTTAACTAAGAAATATGAACAAATATTGAAAAATATGAAACAAATTTGTTATTGAACAAAAATATATAAGTCGATTTTTTAATTATATAAGATGACTTTTCTTCAAAATGACGAATTGTCAATAAAAAAAGTTCAGAATTCGATAAAAAATATGATTTTTTAAAACAAAATAGTTTAATTTTCAACAAAAAAATTAAAATTGTAATAAAGTAGTTATATCTTTAACCAACAGATGAATTATGGACTGAAAATATAATAGTTGATTTTTCAATAAAAAAAAGATTACTTCTCTACCAAAACACCAATTTTCAACAAAATAGTTGAATTTTCAACAACACAATAAATTTTTAAACAAACGAAGGAAGTGAATTGTAGAGCAAAATATGACACTCGATTTTTCAATTAAATATATGATTACTTTTCTATAAAAAGACGAATTTTCAATCCAGAAGGGCGGATTCTTTCTACAAAAATACGAATTATGAGTAATTTACGACCAAAAGAGATGATATTTTAACAAAATAGTTAAACTTTTAACTAAATAATTGAATTCTTAATCAAAAGAGATGAATTATGGATGAAGGATATAAAAGTAGACTTTACATTAAATAAAAATGCACTTTTAAACATAAAAGATGACATTTCAATTAAAAAATGTCACTTTTCTTTGAAAATGTGTATTTTCAATCCAATGGCGAGGATTTTCTATTCAAAAAGACCAATTTTCAACAAGATTAGTTTGATTTTCTCATTCGATTCTATTAATTCAGTTTAAATTCCAGCAATAGAACGAGAAAAAGGAAAATTGTCTTAAATACAGGGAAAAAATAAGAATTATTTGTAAAAAAAAAAGGGGGAAAAAGAGTTTATGGACTGCCCTTAATCTGTTAAGTTGATCTGCCATCTTAGTTAATTTTTAAATAACATCAATGTTCCTTATTAAAAAAAAATATCTGAAGGATTTAATTAAACGTCAAATACACTCCAGGTCTCATAGAAACCGATCCAATTGTGTAATCCCTAGAACTGCTGACCCACGCAGTTTCTCACGGGCAGGCGAGAGGCAGTTGCGACTTTCGCCTCGGAAAGGCCGCACTGCGCGAGTACTTAGTTGAGTATATTACGCAATCTTATGCATCCCAATTGGAAATGGTTCCGGCGGATTTAGATTTGGAGTGTATTTTTACCTCATTATTCATTGTTTTTTTTTTTTTTATAGAATTACAATTATATTTTGTATTTCAAAATAGAAGGTTGAACAAAAATCGTCACAGGAGGGTGGGTTGAATGAAAAATCCTTTAAAATAGCGTCACGTAATATGTGGAAGCTCCCCATCAGGTATAGTTTACTGAAGCGGCTGAAGCTAATTTCGAAAAATGATCCCTAGTTTAATTTTCTCCTGAATCGATTTCACCCCGGATCAGTTTAACGTTCGACAGTTTAACAACTGAAAAATTGAAGTCTTGCAAGTAAATCTGGAGAGAAGGAAAAAATTGCATTCTTGAGATTCACGACTCATTTTTTACAACGGCACTTTGAACACAAAGTACACGTGCAAGAAGGGAAGATGAGATATCGAGTTTGTGAGCTTGGGGTCAAAATGGGTTAAAAGCGCCTTACCGTTCGAGTTTCGAGTTGAACCCAACATCTGAATGCTAGCAGGTATTTTGCCTGTTGTGGTCGCCCACGCAGAAGTATGAAATCGTACCGAAACAGCACCGAACTTAACGCCCTGTTATCCTAAGTGGAGGAAAGTGGATCGAGAGAGAGGGAAGTATCGGGGAAGTAAAAGAGAGAGAAAGAAATAGGTGGGAGCCAGGCGCTTTCGAAGTATAAAGTTAAGTGGTAAAGGATTTATGCCGGCATTAAAGTCCAACTGTTCGGAACAATCTGCATAACTTATAGTGTTGGCTGCTGCGGCGCGCGTTTCTTTGCCCTCTTCCACTCACTTTCGAATCTCTTTCCTCCCAAAGAGCCAACATATTGTTCCTCATTGACAGATATGGTTCAATGCAACTTCCAGAGCGCTCATCATTATTTCAAATGACCCCCAGTGAGGCCATTTCAGTTCATTTTCTGCAGATGTGACACATTCCGAAGAAAGGGCCCTAAGCCTGCTTATGAGCGTTTTTTATTAATTAAAATTCGCTCTTTAATTGGGTGAAGTCAGAAAAATTTGATATTCAATATTTTGCTTGAAATAAGACTTGTTTAATTGGCGTTTGGACTTGGGGCCCTTTCTTCGGAACTCGCCAAAGATTATCACACAAATCATGCCTCAGGTTCACTTCTCAGATAAAAAATAGTGCAAATAGTTAATATTTAGCCTATAATCTTAAATTATAAGTCAGCACAGACTTTTCCTATTTTACTACTAAATTTATCGTTAAGAATTTTTTTTTAATTAAAAGTATTATTCGGTTAAAAATAGAATTATTTTATTGAAAATCATACATTTTGATGCAAAATTTAACCGTTTCATTGAAAATTCGCCTTTTTACCTTTAAAATTCAACAATTTAATTTAATTTTTTCTTTCTTTCTTGACAAACATTTTTTTAATACAAATTCAACTTTTTTTTTAATTTATATTTTTCTATAGAAAAGTCATAATTTTTGGTTAAGAATGCAACTGTCTGGTTAAAAATTAAACTGTTTTGCAGAAAATTCATATTTTGGCTCGAAAATTCAGCAATCTGGTAAAAAATTTAAGTTTTTAGTTTAAAATTGATGTATTTTGTTAAATAATCTTCTTTTTTAGTTTAAAGTCAATTTTTTGTTTAAAAATGCTACTGTTTGGTTGAAAATGAACTTTTTTGTTAAAATCTGATACTCTCGGGTTAAAGGTTGAAGTGTTTTGTATAAGATTCTTATTTTCGACTATAAATATTCAACAATTAACTAAAAAATTTAACGATTTGGTTGAAAATTGATTATTTTGTTCAAAATTCGTCTTTTTTGGTAGAAAATCAATTTTGTTGGTTAAAAATACAATTCTTTGGTTGAAAATTAATTTGTTTTAGTTAAAGATTCAAGTATTTTAATAAAAAATCTTTTTTGTTAACATATCAACTATTACATTTTTCTTTGAAATTTTATCTTTTTAGGTGAAGTATTCAACTCATTTTTTGAAAGTTGAACTACTTTCTTAAAATTCCACCTTTTTGGTTAACAATTCATCATTATTTTTGCTGAAGATTTATTTTATCTTATTTCCATAATGGAAAATTTAACTTTTTTATTAATAATTCATCTGATTGTTTGTAAATGAATTTTTTGTGGAAAATTCATATTCTCAGGTTAAAAATTCAACTGTATTGTAGAAAATTCGTTTTTTGGCTTCTCTTAAATGAAAATTTAACTATATAATTTCTGATTAGAAATATACAATTTTTAGTTTAAAAAATCAACTATTTAGTTAAATATTTTAGAAACGACAAAAATAAAAAACTAAAAAACTGAAATAAAAATTTGGATTAAGTATTAAAATTATATACATTGTTCAAACTCTTTAATTAAAAATGTTTGTGATTTGTTGAAAATTCATGTTTTTTATAGAAAATGAATCTTCTTGGTTGAAAATTCAATTATTTGGTTAAAAATGCAAGCATTTTGTTGAGAATTAATATTTTTTTGATAGAAAAATGAATCTTCTTAACTGAAAATTAATTTTGTTCTATTTTTAGAAAATTTACATATTTGGTTTCAAATTCAACTGTTTTTTAAGCTTATGTTTTTAGATTAAATATTAAATATTTTTGGATAAAATTTTCTTTTTATTGACTCAAAAATCTTTATTGCTTAGAAAATTTTCATTCTTACTTGGAAATTCATCTAATTTGGTACAAATCTCATCCTCATTAGTAAAAAATGCAACTTTTCAACAATGATTTCAAGGAAAAGTAAAGAAATAGTAGCATTTGCAAACAATTGTTAGAAAATACTGTCTTTAGTTTAATTTTTTTTTTCAAAATAGCAGAAAAATAGTGTCGTAACTCAAAAAAAGTGTCAAATAGTTTCAATAGGGTTCTGAGTCTGATGCATGCACAAAATCTTTCGAAATAATTGTAATAAATGATAATTTCTGATTAATCATCATCGAGATGAGATAAAATGCATTATAACGAGAGATAGTTAAATAAACTTAATTAATTACTAATTATAATCGCACAAAGCTGATCGCCGAGGAAAGATTTCGTGAATATTTCTCAAGTTTCTTAAGGAATGGTTGAAATATAATGACCTTCGCGAGATAATATTTTCTACCGTGCAGCTACTGCACTATTTATCACAAGAACACAGGAGCACGATTTTTTTATGTCCAGAGTAATAAATCAAGTTTGCCTTTCACATATTCCATGACCAGAACGAGCCTGATAATTTTTAGGTTGATCGATAACTTGAATGCAGAGTTATTTTTCATCTTAATTGAAAAGGAATCAGTTCAGAATTCAGCTTCAGTTATATAGATGTGCTAAAGAATAAAGAATTCGTATCCTGATTTCAATTAGTAATTGCTCACTCACCTTCAGAAACGGAAATGACACTATCGGGCGATGATGGAAAGGTGGGCTGATTGTCGTTGACGTCTATCACTCGGACGCTGAGTGCAGTTGTGCCAGTTAACTGAGGATTGCCCTGATCTGTCGCGATGATTGTCAATCGATACTGTTCGCGAATTTCTCGATCCAGAACAATATTGGTTCGCACAACACCACTGTACGGTGGATTTATGGTGAAAGCGTTGTCTGGATTTCCATCAACAATGTGGTACAAGATTCTGCTATTCAATCCTTGATCAGCATCACTTGCTGTCAGCTGCAATCAAAACAATTTTTTTTTATATGCGATGAAACCAGAAGCCGTGGAGCTTTTTTGCAGGAGAATAGACTTATACTATTGAATGGCACAATTTTTACAAAAAATAATATTATACTAAATAAAAATTATACATGAAAATAATAAATAAACAATAAATAGTAAATAATAAATAATACAAGCGAAAAATTCATATTGTCAAAGATTTCAATAATTTCACAAATATTTCGCAAAAATTTCGGATAGATTTAGAAGATTTCACAAAGGCATAAATAATTTACCAATGAATTCATAAAAATTAGAACAATTTCACAAATGTTTAAAAAATATTTCACAAAGATTTAATTAATTTTCTACGGATTTCACAAAGATTACATATATTTCGGATAGTTTTAAAAGATTTCACCAAGACTTCCATGATTTCGTAAGGATTTCAACAATTTCCAAAATATACCAAATAATTCAAAAATATTTGATAAGGATTTCCCAAAGATTCTGCAAAAATTTCAAATATTTAGCTAATATTTCGGATAGATTTACTCGGTATATTAACTTATTTCCCAAAGATTTCAACAGTTTCAAATTTTTTTAAATATTTTATAAAGATTTCAATATCTTCGCAAAGATTTCAAATATTTGGTTATGATTTCGGACAGATTTAAAAGATTTCACAGAGATTTCAATGATTTTTCAAAGATTTCAAACATTTCAAAGATACTATTTAATATTTAAGACATATTTCGCCAATATTTCCCAAAGAATTCAACAATTTCAAAAATATTAAAAATATTTTATAAAGATTTTAATGATTTTCCAAAGATTTCAAATATTTCATCAAGATTTCGGATAGATTTAAAAGATTTCACAAAGATTTCGATAATTTTCCAGATTTCTATCATTTTAAAAATATTATCAAATATTTAGAAAATATTTGAAATATTTCGGAAATATTTAAAAGACTTCACAGGCTTAAATGATTTCTCAAAGATTTCGAACATTTCTCAAATATCCCCAAATATTTGAAAAATATTTCAAATATTCGATAAAGATTTAAATGTTTTTCCAAAGATTTCAAAGATTTTACATCGATTTCAAATATTTGACAAAGACTTCGGATGGATTGAGAAGATTTCACAGAGGCATAAATGATTTCCCAAGTAATTAATAGAAATTAGAATAATTTCAAGAATTTTGTAAAAATATTTAAAAGATTTTACAAATATTTAAAGAATTTCACAAACATTATCAAATATTTTTAAAATATTTCAAAATTTCACAAAGATTTAATTAATTTTCTACGGATTTCACAAAGATTTAAAATATTTCAGATAGATTTCGGATAGATTTAAAATATTTCAGAAAGATTTCAATGGTTTTCAAAAGATTTCAATAATCTCAAAAATATTCAAATATTTATCAAATATTTCGTAAACATTTCCAAAGATATCAATTATTTCTCAAATATATCACAAAGATTTTAAAGGTTTCGCCAAGATTTGCAATAACTTGAAAAAATTTCCTAGACTTCAATGATTTCCCAAAGATTTCAACAGTTTCAAAAATTTTTAAACATTTTCTAAAGATTTCAATAATTTCCCAAATATCTCAAATATTTGGTTAAGATTACGGATAGATTTAAAATATTTCAATCATTTGAAAAATACTATATAGTATTTAAAAAATATTTTAAATATTTCGTAAGATTTCAAAATGTTTCACAAGATTTTCAGTGATTTCTCAAAGATATCAAAAACATTTTAAGCATTTCGCAAAGATTTCAGATAGATTAAAAAGGTATCACAGACTTTAATGATTTCCAAAGGATTTCAACAATTTCAAAATGTTTAAAAATATTTTACAAATATTTCAATGATTTTTCAAAGATTTCAAACATTTCATGAAGATTTCGGATAGATTTAAAAGATTTTACAAAGATTTCGATAATTTTCCAGATTTCTATCATTTTAAACATATTATCAAATATTTGAAATATTTCACAAAGATTTCGGAAAGATTTAAAAGATTGCACAGGCTTCAATGAATTCTCAAAAATTTCGACAATTTCCAAAATATCTACAAATATTTTAAAAATATTTCAAATATTCGACCAAGATTTTAATGATTTTCCAAAAATTTCAAAGATTTTACAAAGAAATACATTATTTAACAAAGATTTAATGTTTTTTTAAACAAAAATTCAAACGATCTATGCCCCCTAGGTTGAGACATCTCAGGGTAAGAAATCTAAAAATTCAAAATTAAAAGAAACCAATTTGTCTAATCACTTACCTTAACAACGAAATCGCCTTTACTATTTCCTTCCAAAACCGTAGCCGAATATTGACTCTGTGTGAAAATTGGTGGATTGTCATTGATGTCGGAAACCCTCACAATGAGTTTCGCATAAGCTTCCAGAGGTTCCGGTCCCGTAGTTCTCGCCACCAAAGTCAGAACATGTCTCGAACTTTCCCTAGGTGACTCCTTCGCCTGTTGTCCATCAAAGGATCTGCCCCAAGAATTTTCCGCTCGTTCATCTCCCACATCAGCTGTTATATCGGAAACGCTAAGATCGTTCCAAAGTTCAGCATCAAGTCTCGCAGGGTTGTTGACACGAATCAGGCCTGAATCCTCGTCAATATCAAAGCTCCGGAAATCATTGCCCGTGCCAATCGAGTAGGAAATCCGCTGACGTCGTCCATCGGACCGAACCGCGGTGACTTGAAGGACTTCGGTACCCTTTGAAGAGTTTTCCTGAACAATGACTTCGTAGGTGTCGTTTTGAAACTTAAGTACGGGCGTCATCTCTCCAAGATCACCGACACGAATTTTAATCAATCCCCGCGCACTCAGTGGAGGATTTCCTTTGTCTCTAGCTAGCACTTCTAGGTGGTAAATCTTGCCATTTTCTTGCGCGAGTGAAGAAGTCGCAGTGACGACTCCAGTGCTCGGATGAATTCGGAATTTTGGCTTATCTTGTTCCCTCAAAAAGGTATAAACAATTTCTCCATTGGGACCATGATCAGCATCAGTTGCTTTAATTTTGATAACATTTTGGCCGGGCTGAGTTGCCATTGGCACTCTCGCTTCGAATGGGTATACTTCAAAGACAGGTGCGTTGTCGTTGATGTCACTGATGTTTATTTCCACTGGAATCAAAGTTCGCTTAGCGTCATCCTTGCCACCATCAGTCGCCACCACTAGGAAATTGTAGCTGCTCTGACGTTCCCGATCCAGCGCTCTGCGAACATAAGGAACAGATTATTAATGGTCATTTTATAGCATCTTGGTTTTGCCTTTTTTGCTTTCAATTCAGTATGAGTGGAATTTAATTACTTGGAAGACCTGCGTAGTTAATAAATTCTACTCGTGTTATTTGTAACGCTTCCTTCATGTTAGATGAGGTATTTGAAATATCAGAGAGAGAGAGAGAGATTACAGAAATCATCTACTAGCTCCTGCATACACATTTTTTTTTTTAGAAGATAAACTTTGATTTTAGTTTATTCAGATGCTGGGAACGCAAATATATGGTTAATATCTCCTGGCCGGCAACACGGATTCTAAAGGTAACGACAACACGAAGTAGACTCCTGTTCGCGAAAGACGGAGACGTAAGAGGTATCTGGAGAGAAAGGAGAAGAGCGAGATGGTAAGAAGAAGCAGAGGGTGAAGCTGAAGAAGAACCGAGAAACGAGAAGCCGTGGCTGGTTTTGCATATCAGGCTTTTTGCCGGCTGAAATAATGCATTGAAATGCCACATGGTGTCTCGCTGAAATGACACACGGCTGTCGCACCGCAAAAGTTCCCCGCACCAGCGAATCCTCCACCTCTTGCTTCTTACTTCACCGCCACCTTCTTTACCATCATCGACATCGTTCCTCTTCCCTCGGGCGGCGTTATTCCTCTGGAACGAAACGAAAAGGGACAAGAACCACATACACCGAGAAATGCAGATTAATAAACAAAGATTCGAGAACCCGCTCGTCTTGAAACTTCTCATCCCCTTTTACCAAATGGACAACCGTTTCAGCCTTAATCTTCCAGCCCTTTTGCGAGGATAACGCTTTTTGAACATTTTTTCTCCTTGCTCAATAGCTTCTATTTCAGGATTCTCCACAAGAATAACTATAATAACGAGCTCGGGACTGCCAGAGACTTGGAAAAAAAGGACTAATTTAGAGCAAAAAGTGACTAAAAGTTAATATTGTTCACAGAAAGAGAGACCCGTAATATTGACAGAAACACTTATCTGCTCTAAAAATTAAATTCTATTACACATTTAATTTATCAGCTTCAATTTTCATCATCAGATAAAATTATATTGCTGAATTCGTGGATGAAACAAAAGGTACAATTGCTAGAATAATTTTTATAATAATAAACGATATTTCTACCAACAAGACAAATATTCAAGAAAACAGTTTAATCCTCAATCAAAACAGATACATAATTTTCAACTACATTGTTACATTTTTCATATAAAAAGATTAAATTTCGACTGATAGAGATAAATTTGTAATAAAACCGATGAATAAGTAACCATAAATATTGATTTTCAACAAAGAAGATTAAGCTTTTATAAAAAAAAAGACGAATTTACAACAAAACATATAGAATGTGAACCAAAAAGATTAATTTTCTACTAAAAATGACAACATTTTTACAAACTACATGAATTTTCCACCAAATACTTGAAGTTTCTACTCAAAAATAAAAAATTTTCATCATAAATGGAATAGTTAAATGTTCAGATAAAAAATTGATCAAAAGAAAAAAATTCAAGAAAATAGTTAAATTTTCAAAGAAAGTGATGACTTTTTAACTAAAATGATGAATTTTTAATTTAAAAAAAGTAGCTTTTAACAAAGTTCAACTTTCAACCAATCAATTTAATTTTCAACCAAAAAAGAGGAATTCTCGGTGAAAAATGTAATAGTTAATATTTCAACAAAAAGGATGACTATTAAGCAAAATAATTGCATTCTCAACCAAAACAAATGTTTAATTTTCAACCAAATAATAGACTTTCTAACCTAAAAAGATAAAATTTCCAGCAAGAGATTAATTTTCAGTAAAATTGATGAATTTTTAACCAAAAGCTTTGATTTTCTACCAAGGAAATAAATTTTCTATAAAAAAGAGGAATTTTCAATAAAATAGATAAATTTTCAACCACATAAATGCATTTTCATTCAAGAAGATCAATTTTTTACCCAAAATGACAAATTTTGAACAGAACACATGAATTTCCAAACAAAGATTTAAATTTCCAACTAAAATCATGAATCTTCAACCAAATATAATTTTTAATAAAATAGTTGAACGCTCATCCAAAACAGATTATTAATTGTTAACTAAACAGTTGCAGTTTTAACCAAGAGATAAAATTTTTCCAGAAAAGAGATAAATTTCCATTTAAAAAAATTACATTTTCAAGCAAAAGGTCCAATATTTTCGAAAACCTTTGATTTTTAAATTCGAAAATATGAGTGTTTAAAAAAAAATAGGAAATTTTCAACTAAGCAAGCTGAATTTTCAACCAAACAGTTGCGTTTTCATCCAAAATAAAACGGAATTTTAAACAAAAAAGTGGATTTTTCAAGCTCAAAAGTCGAATTTTTTAAATTTTAATTTTAATGCCAAAAAGATAAATTTTCAACAAAAAAGGTAATTTTCACCAAGGAGAGCTGAATTTCCAATCAAATAAGTTGAGTTTTCATCTAAATAAAACTGAATTTTTAACAAAAAAGTTGAATTTCCAAGCTCAACAGTAGAATATTTTAGAAATTTTTTTAATTTTTATCTTGAAAAGATAAGTTATCATTAAAAAATTTAATTTTGCACCACGAATTATGAATTACCAACAAAATAGCTACATTTTAAACTAAACAAAATTTTTCAACCAAACAGTTAAAGTTATATCCAAAGAGTCGTACTTTCAAGCAAAAGACATTAATTTTTAAGAAAAAAGTAAAATTTTTGATGAAGCTTTGAAGTTTCAAGCCAAAATGACAAAATTTTTAGAAGACAGTTGAATATTGAACAAAAAAGTTCATTCTCGACCAAAAAATATGACTTTTTAATAAAAGAATTAAATTTTCAACTAAATAATAAAATTTCTAACTGAAAATATAAAAATAGATTTTAGAACAAAAAATAATTACCCTTCGACCAAAAATAATTGCATTTTCTAATTAAGTGCTATCCATTAGATTCGCATTTAAATTCAAAAACAAGAAAAGGGGAAAGTTTCGAGAAAAAAAGAGGAATTCTTGAAAAAAGGGAAAAAGCGAGGAAGGCCGAGAAGGGTGTGAAGTCTGATATTTAATAGCATTTTCATGCCACATATTACTACAGATTTCATACATATACTAATAACATTTTCTTTTTTCAGAATAAATCTAAAATGAGATGGATTAAACGGACGAAAGTGGCCTTTCCCTTTAAAAAAGAGGCTATAGTGACTTTTTCTTTAAAAAGTGACTAAAAAAATGACATCAAAAACGTGTATCTCTGGCAGTCCTGCCAGTCTCTAATAAAACTACGAACCCACTTGACTTGCACGACGATAAATCAAAGTTTCCAAGCAATTTGCAGACTTGCTTCCGCTAAACCAAAACCGTAAATACTTTAATTACTCCGCGAGCTGGGAAATTCCGTGAAATTATTGAATGTTCCTCTTTTTCAGCAATGCTAATTTATCGCGGCTCGTTTACGCGATCATAATCTTGTAGCCACGACGTAAAGTAAATTTACGTGTCGGCCGGATGAGATGGTAGATCGTGTAATTAACAATGATCGTTCGATGATCGCGTTCATGTCGACCTTGAACGGAAGCAGCGGAAAATCGCAACATCTTCGTTAACGTCTTCGCTGGAACGAAGGAGACAGATGCCAGTTTTACGGCACGCGGAATCCCGTTGAGGAATAAATGTATGTATAGCAGCTCAAGTCCATACGGGTAATGCATACGGAATCGTCTAATCTAATCGGCTATGGTGCATCGGCTGAATTTATAATTTTATGACGACCCTACCACGCGCGAGACCTCCCCCGGCCACTCCTTTTCATCCTCTTTCCGTCTGTTTTACGACCTACCACCAGCTTAATATCCTCGCGATCCTAATCGGGTGCGCAATAAAGGTCGCGGTAATTAACGCCAGGATGAAATTAGCCGAAGGTAGAAGAAAAAGCGAGGCGAAGCCGGCAAATGCACGACGGAAATGAATTAATAGGTGCATATCTACCATGAATGAGTGTGTTAGACATTCCAAGAGGGTGAAAGATGGAATGTGAAAAATAGAATTATACGCAGTGTCTCTAAAAAGCAGGGGTCTCCAATGGTAGATCTTGTATCTACTAGCGATCTCAGATCAATAGGTCGGATCTACTCAGTTTTGACCCAGAATTTTCAAAACCCTTTGCCAATTTCTTTGTTTATAAACAATTCAAGATTTTATTTTCAAATTAAATTAAAAAGTAGCAAGGACTTCACGCGTTCTTCACCTTCTATTACCCAATATTCAAAACATAATCAATTTTAAAATCCATAATAACCAATTTTTCAATATTAAAAGTTAAAAAAATTGTTAGATGGACTTAAATAATTGATTATAATATTATATTTAACAAATACAATATATAAATAAATTATAATTTTTACGATCTGTTCATACTAATGCAAAGAATTTTCCCCTTAAGTTGCGATAGCGTTTTTTCAAAACTTTTCTCTTAAAAATTAAAAATTACTTTTTATTTTAAAAGTCTTTGCAAATAATTAAATTTTAAAGGTTTATAATTTTTTAAATTTACATTTTGAGAGGTAGAAATGACGAAAAATTAATTTTTTATCTTAGACAAATTTTGTCATCAATTTTTATGTTTTTTAAATGTAATAAAAATGTTAAATTCTACAATTTAAGCAACTTTTTGAACGCCTTTAATTATTTTTGACCACTTGTTTTTATTATTACCAGTCTTTTTTTAATCCATTAGTATTATTATTGTCGAAAATCTTTATTTGTGAAAAATTATCGGCAATTGCCCAGTTCAAATACTTTAAATAAAACACTTTGTATTTCAAGCTCTGCCAAGTTATACCAGAAAAAAAGGGTTCTCCGAGCCCTTTCGACTGGAATTTTTTTGTTTCAAAGGGGATTTTGCCAGGTTTTTTTATATCTGTTTTTGAAAAAAGTTGCGAGTTTACTGTAAAAAAGGAAGCCAGTCAATTCTATTCAATATCTGTACAATCTGCTGGTTGCAGAATAATTTACACGATCATTCGTTGATTCAATTTTAAATAGATTTTTAATAATATTACTTAATTCGAAACAATTCTCATTATTATTATCAAATTTAAAACAATTCTAGAATTATATTGATAATACTTTCAGTAGTCGAAAATTAATTCGTTTAACCTTTCGACTTTTGAGTGTACACTGTAGACCAGATTTTCAGAATCAAGAGATTCAAAATATTTCGCAAGAATTTTAAAGATTACATAATAAGAGGTTATTCACTTATGAAATCATTTCAATCCCGTTATCCCAAAATAATTAAAAATCGTAATTAGCGATTTCAGATTCCAGATTTCTCACTGTCGCTCGACAAAATTTATAAGACCTCTCGAGGATCTGCTGAAGATTAGCGAAGATTTTTGAAGATCTGAAAAATTGCGGAGATCTCCGCCCAGATTTGAAACTCTTTTTGAGTCGTTGAATCTTGAGATCCCCGAAATCTTGCAAATCTTTGCTTGATTTTCGTAATTCTGAATCTTTCATTTTGCATAGGTTTTGAACCACATTTGTAAAATAAATAGTCTCTTAGTTTACAATAATTTTTAAAATATTTTCAATATTTAAAAAGATTTGAAATTTGTTTAGAATTTTTAAAGAATTTAGAAAGACACTAGCTAAGATTTCAAATATTTCAGAAAGCTTTCAGAAGAAATCACACAAATATCAAAATATTTCAGAAGATTCCCAAAGATTTGAAAAATTTTATATAGATTTCATAGGTCTCAAAAGATTCAGAAAAATATGAGAATTTTCAAAGATTGGTAAAGACTTCAAAGATTTCAGAAAGATTGCCAAAAAATTCTAAAAGATTTAAAAATATTTGAAAGATTTTACAAACATTTCAAAGATTACAAAAGATTTTACAAAAATTTCAAAAGATTTCAAAGTAATTCACAAATAATTCAAAAGATTTAAAAGATGTCACTAAGATTTTTTAAAAAGAATTAGAAAATGTCACAAAAATTTCGACGATTTCAAAGATTTCAAAATCTTTGAAAAAGTTTTACAAATCTTTTAAATATTGCACAAATATTTCAAAGATTTAAAACATACTAAAAGATTTAAAAGACTTAAAAAATTTTTACAACAATTTCAAATATTTCCCAAAAAATGCAAAGATTTTATACAAGTTTAAGAAGATTTGAAAGATATTATGAAGATTTCAGGACGATTCTTTAATTTCAACAAAGTTTACAAAGATCACATTTTTTTGTGATTTCAAAAATATTACAAGAATTTCAAAAATTTTTTTTAAATTTCAAAAAATTTCAGAGGTTACAAAGAAATTTAGAAATATTTAGAATTTTACAAAGATTTCAAAATACTTCAGAAGATATTAAAGTTTTCGCTAAGATTTTGAAGATTTCACAATAATTTCAAAAAATTCAATAAATTTTACAAAGATTTCCAAGATTTCGAAAAAATTTACAAAAACTTTCAAAAGATTTCATAAACATTTTAAAGGATTTGAGAGATTTTACAAAAATTTTAAATATTATAAAGAATCCAAAAGATTTAAAAGATTTTCAAAGATTGCACAACAAATTTTAAAATATTTCAAAGATTTCAAAGAAATTAACAAAAACGTTTAAAAGATTCCATAAATATTACAAAATATTTGAAATATTTCAGAAAATTTGAAAAGATTACAGAAGATTAAAAAAATTGCAGAGTTCCAAAAGATTTTATAAAGATTTAAAATGATTTCACAATTATTTCACGAAATATTTTACACATAACCCCTCGTTATGCGTGTGCATAAAAAGAAAATTCAAGTCATTATTTCAAAATTCCATGACTTTTCCAGGTCTTGTAGCAACCCCGGATAGTCATCTAACTTGTAAAGAAACCTAAAGCTAAGAATGAAACTAAATCTTTAGGGATTTGCATCTCATGCATTCTATTATACAAATTTTAAAAAAACTCACCCGGAGGTAGTGATGACACCAGTGAGGTTGTCAACCCTGAAGAGCCAGGTCGTCTCATCAGCGATGGCGTAAGTGACCTTGCCATTATCACCCTTATCAGGATCAGAAGCCTTGACCTGCATGACACTTGAATCAGGAGGAATGTCTTCGGAAATAGTAGTGAAATATTTCCCCGGATGATAATTGGCCGATCCATATGGATTAAAAGCACTTTGACCAAATTGGCCACCTTCCTGATTCAGTTGTCCCATTCGTGGTCTCGAATCGCTGTATTGGTTTTGAACAAATGAGGGCGCGTTGTCATTAACATCAAGTACAATCACTGTCAGATTGCATCTCGTTTCAAGGCTTGGTCGACCCTTGTCTTTGGCAGATATTGTCAGGATGTACTTTGGAACTGTCTCTCGATCAAGACTAGACATTGAAAGGACACCTGTTGTATGGTCGAGTCTGAACTTCGCTCCAACATTTCCACCTGGAAAATAAAAAGTAAATAGACAGTTACTCAACTTCCAGCTCTAACCCATTGAATAAGATCACTGAGGATTTAAATCCTGACTTACCAATAATGCTGTAGAATATTTCCCCATTTTTTCCCTCGTCTGCATCAACGGCTGCGATGGTGTGGATAGCAGCAGCTTCTTGATTTTCAGGTACTTGCAATCTATAGCAGGATCCCGATTTAAACTCTGGATTGTTGTCATTTTCGTCAAGAACAACTACATCTAGAGTTGTCATATCGAGCAACTTGCTTGATCTGGCGAGCACTGGTACAGAGTAATGAGAAATGTCTTCTCTGTCAAGTGGAGAGCGAAGAGTCACAACACCACTGGATGAGACAAGGAACTTGTCAGAAGCCACGCCTTTCGGAATACTGAAGGTAACATTGCCTGAAAAAAATTGATCTCGAAATTTAGTACAAAAGTTGCCTAAATGGTTGTCCTCTAATTTGAAAAAAGTTCTTTCCAATAGATCAGATTAAAATCTTTCCTACACGAGAGTTTTAACACTTGCATGTTAAAACCCCTAAATTTTCTTTTACTTCTTTTGAGGCCATCGGATTAAAATCGACATAGGAATACAAGACGCTCCTTTGAATGCAAGTAAGTTAAAATATTGCCCGTAGCAAAACTTGGATCATCCTTGGCTTTCCAGAATCCAAGCGTAAGATTGAGTGTGAGACGATCTCTGATACGTGCGAGATCTGTCCATAAATTAAGGCAATTTGCAGGTTCGGTCGACGGCAAAACTGTTTGGAGAAACAAAACTTCGTATACTCCTGGGTGACCCGATTTTGTGTAGGTATCCGGGGCGATCCTGGCTCTTAAGAGTTGATCCTCTCCATAAATAACTGTAATACCGACGGTAACGTTCTGGTCGAAATCCAATCCTGATGATGACGATCGTCCCGGAACATTGCCCACAATCGGGTGTGTCTCGTTCGACCAGACTTGCTACATTACAGGTTTCCAAGACTCTTTCTTTTCCTTCGTGGGCTGATGCAGTGTGGGCAGTTTTGTTAACAGAAAAAGATTTTGTACCCCTACTGCCGAATTATTTTTCGAATCAAGATTTATTGCCGGATTTGTCTCTTTCTTCAGGATACAAGTTATTCTGGAAATCTAAGCCGTCGAGAAAAAGAAATAGCAACTGATTTATAATAGAAATTTTTCTGGTTTGTATTTTAAGGTCGTCTAGTTAGACTTAAGTGCTTTCGTCTATAAATTAAAGGATATAAATACTCAGAGTTGCTACAAAATCCCAATTTCGAAAATCCACGAATTTCTCTGATATTTCTTGGACCAATTATTCATTTTCCCTAGGTGTTATAATATTTCTCTTAGTTATAAAAACAGCATTACATCCAGAAGATCAATAAAGTAAGTAAAAAAAACGAACTTTCAACCAAATAGTTGAGTTTTCATTCAAAATAGAAATGAAAAAATAAATGAATCTTCAACTAAAATGATGAATCTCCCACCAAAAATATGAATCTTTAAACAAAAAAAGGAATTTTCAATTATAAGATTAATTTTTAAAAAATGGCAAGAAAATACGTAAATGCTTAAATAAATAGTTGAGGTTTCAACTAAAAAAGATAAATTTCGAACCACAAATGGAATACGATTTTTTTTTTAGTAAAACCGTTTATTTTTTAACCAAAAATACTTCTGCGTCAATAACGAAAAAATATTTTATCCAAAACGCTGAATTTTCAAGTCAAAAACATGAATTTTCTACAAAATATTTCATTTTTCAACCCCAAAATATTAACTTTTAACAAATATGTTCATTACCAACGAAATTGTTGAATTTATAGTAATAAAATAAATTTTCTACAAAAAGACTCAAAGCAAAAAAGACGAATTTTCAACAAATAAACAAAATTTCTACCAAAAAAGACCAAATTTCAATAAAATCACGAAATTTTCAAATAAAAAACATACAATGAAAAGTAAGTAGTTAGATTATCAGTTGAAAAAATCAATTTTTAATCAGAAAAAACGAATTTTCAACATAGTAGTCAAATTTGTAACCAAAGAAATTAATTCTCTACGAAGAAGATCAATTCTCTACCAGACACGATGCATTTTTAACGAAATACATACATTTTCAACTAAAAAGACAAAGCTTCAACTAATGAGATTACTTTTCTACAAAAAGAGAAGAATTTTCAATAAAATAAATGAATTTTGAACAACAAAAATAAAAAAAACCTGAAGCGATGATTTTTTAAAAGAATAAATGAATCTTTAATAAAATAGTTAAACCTTTAAACAAAGAAATTATTTTTCAGCTAAAATGGTGAATCTTCGACCAAAAAATGAATTTTAAACCAAGTTGTTGAATTTTCGATCAAGTAGATGAATTTGCAACCGAAACGGCTAAATTTCTATAAACAAAGATAAATATGCCACAAAGAATGGAATTATTAAATTTTCAGAGTTATAAATCTTCGAACAAAAAAATAATTTTAAACAAATAGTTGAATTTTCAATCCCAAAAAACGATTTTCTACAAAAAAGGACGAATTTTCAACAAAATAAATTATTTTCAACTAAAAAAAGATCAATTTTAAACAAAACAGAGAATAGTTAAATTTTCGGTTATAAGATAATTGCTGCGTTTTCAACAAAAAAGATGAATTCTTAACAAAAAATATAATAGTTTATAATTCAAGCAGAAGGATGCTAATTTTAAACCAAAAACGGTTGAATTTAATAACCAAAACAGATTAATATTCAACATAAGAGTAAAATTTTTGAACAAAAAAGTTGAAATTTTTACAGTAATAGATGTATTTTAAACCAAAAAGACTCTTTCATTTATGTGTTTCCTGAATTATGGCAATCCTGATCATTCAAAACAACAAATTGAATTTTTAACAAACTTTCATCTTCAATAAAAAAAGATGAATTTTGATTTAAAAAATGTAATAGTTGATCATTTAATCCAAAACATTTTAATTTAAAAGCAAATACAGTTAAACTCATCGAAGAAAGACGAATTTTCAAGAAGATAGTTAAATCCTCAACTTAATTCATCAGTTATTGACCAGTTGAGTAGTTGATGAGTTTGAATTGGCTATGAATAAATTTTTGCAAAGTGGAATGTACTTCAAATGGAAAAGAGCATATTACTAACTATGCATAATAGCCATAGCAATAGCAATAGGAATAGCAATAGCAATAGCGCCTACTGGTGCAACGATGTAACGCTCGGAGGCAAGGTAGGAGGTTGGTCGTGGTAGCGCCTCTCCTTCTCCCTTTCCACGGTTTCTTGTCTTTTAATGCATTCGATTCTCAAATTCCAGAGGACGGCGTGTTTAGCCTGTCTTCGCTTTTTTAGCGGGCTTAGAACAAAGCGAAACCCACACAAGTTTAGTTTTGTTGGTATGGTTTTAATCGTTGGTGTTGGTGGATCTGTGATGACGGTGGATGGTCCACGGTGGCACTCCAACCTGGTAAGATGCTAAGTATGTAAGTATGGTGGTGAAGCGGTGATTTGCCTATGCGTACCGCGGCAGCACGGCGGCACGATGATATACGCGACCATTGTTTGCCTTCTCCACCTTTTCTTCCTCTTCCTCTTCCATCTACTCCTGGAGGCCTAGCCTCCATCCTCCAGCCTCCAGGAGATTCATCCTTAGGGAGAAATGCAGCTCTTTACATCCCTCCGCACCTTATTGTTTCAGACATACCAATTTCAATAAGTTACAGCTACTGACACCGCTCAACGAACTCTCAGGCCTCGGACTTGTCATGCATTCGAGACGATTTCGAGAAAACTCGTAATTTTCTTAAAACATGTTGAGATTGTTGAGGTGAACTCCAAATTTTATGCGGGGATCGAGAATCTTAAATTAAAAGTTTCGAGATTCTCGACTCGAGATCCCGATTTTTTAAGGTTATACTAATTATTTTTTTAATAAATAAAAATAAAATGCAATGCACCTTTTTAAATCCCGCCGCACTTTATGGTTTCAGACATACCAATTTCAATAATTTACAGCTACTGACACCGCTCAAATGACTCACAGAGCTCGGACTTCTGATGCATTCGAGACTATTTCGAGAACATTCGAGATTTTCTTGAAACATATTGAAGTGAACTCAAAAATTCACGGAGAACAAAAAATTTAAAAAAAAATTGAGATTCTATAATCGAGATCCCGAATTTTCATAAGAATATCGATCTACATAACGTTTTGAGTGCACCTGAAGATGTTACGAGAAGCTATCGGATTTTCTCAAAATAGTCTCGAATGCATAAATATCTCGGAATAATTTTAGAGCACAAAAAATGAACTTTCTTGTTTATTTAAAATGTTATTATTCAGTCAATAAATTATAAAAATTCCTCTTTATTTATGGCAGTTTTCAGTCTTTTGCTTATTCTCCTCTTTTTTCGTTTCCCACTTAAATGTGAATTAACTGAATTAATAGAATCCTCTGAGAAAATCCCAATATTTTTGGTAGAAAGTTCATTCTTTTCTGTTTAAGAATATATCATTGAATTTTTAGTGAAGACTTCATTCTGTTTTCTTTCAATTTGATTGTTTAATTCAAAATGGAAGTTTTTTGTTGAAAATCCAACAATTTGAATTAAATTTTTTTCTTTCTTGACTAAAAAATTTTTCTTTGGGAGAAAATTTAACCATTTTGTTGAACACCCATCTTTTTTGTTTGAAAATTAACTTTTTTTTTGGAAATTCAACTGTTTTATAAAAGAATATTATTTTCAGCTCGATAATTCAACATTTTGGTCGAAAATTTAACTATTTGGTTGAAGCTTAATATGTTTTAGTTCAGGATTGAAGCATTCTGTTAAAAATTAATTATTGTTGGTTAAATCAAAATAATTTCTATTTGAAATTAAAATCTTTTGTTTGTTAAAATATCAACTATTACGCTTGTCGTTGAGGATTCCTTATTTTATTCTCAAAAGGTAATTTTTTTGGCTGAAGATTCTTAATTTTATTTGAGAGCTTATTATTTTAAACTAAAATTAATTTTTGTACCGAGAATTAAACTATTTTCTTGAAAATTTTACTGATTGGTTCAAAATTTAACTGTTTTGTAGAAAATTCATCTTTTTGGTTAGAAAATTCAACAACTTGGTAGAAAATATAACTATTTGTTTGAAAATTGATGTATTACATTTGCCGCTGAAAATAAATCTTTCTATATTAAAAATCCAACTCATTTATTGAAAGCTGAACTACTTTGTTAAATTTTAATTAGTCGAAAATGACCTTTTTTTTAAAAATTGTATACTCGGGTTGAAAATTCAACTGTTTTGAAGGAAATTTGTCGTTTTGGCTTAAAAATTCAACAATTTGGTAGAGAATTGAACTATTTGATTCAAAATTAAATTTGGTTTGTAGAAAATTTTTTTTTATTAAAAATTAATTCTCTTAAATTAAAATTTAATTTCTCAATTTTCGGCTGAATATTGATATTTTTAGGTCGAAAATTCATAATTTGGTTAAAAACCTATATATTTCATTAAAAATTTGTCTTTTTTGGTTGAAAATAATTATTCATTTTTGAAAATTCAACTATTTGTGTAAAGTTAATGTATTTGGTTGAATATTCAAATATTTGGTTAAAAATAATGCCCTTCATTCAGAATGAAACTTTTTTTATAGAGAAATAATCTTCTGTGTTGCAAATTCATCTTTTTGGTTGAAACCTTTAATAAAGGTTTTTCAAAATTAATGAAAAAAGCATATTATTTGAGCCAATTAGCGAAAAAGTTTGAAAAAATTTTTCAACAACAAGTAAAGAAATAGTAGCATTGGCGGACAATTGTGAGAAAATAGTGCCTTTAGTATAATTTTTTCAAGATACTAGAATAATAGTGTCATCGTTGGAAAAAAAGGTGTCAAATAGTGCGAATAGTATGGTGAATCCAAGGCCTGGATTCTTGTTTCTCTCTCTCTTCCGTCTCTCTTCCGAACTAGAATTCTAAGTTCTTGGTTTCCATTTTTCATTTTTTTCATCCGAGGATTATACTTTGTAGCATCCAATTTCCTTAATTATACCACATTTATTTTCAACTGTTACTAATTATCGTTATAGACTTTCCAAGCTACATAATTTCCACACGAGTGCTTATTTACCAGAAGGCAACTAGAAATTCCTACAGAAACAGTTTGTCCAATTTACTTATCATTTGTCCTGATAATTTATTTTATGAAAAAGCAACTGTAATTTGCAAAATAGTCGCATCTCGTAACATGTATCCACGTATTGAAGATCAAACAAGCCAGTTTCTTGAAGCACATCCGGTTACAAGGAATTGAGGAAGTGTTTACAATGTAAAGTGTACATACACACAATTTCTTACCAATTCTATTTATCGTAGATAGTTCGTACATCGAGACGGATATTAGTGGTCATTTTCACGGAGGTCTTGGCGATAAAGGGAAAAATAGATTATATTTCAAAGTCTCTGAATAATTTCAAATTGCACTTGTACCGTAGGATATTGCGATTTCATATTTAATCTCCTTTAAATTTAAACGACTTTCCGGTCATACTTATGCCTCGAGTATACCCGAACCTGCAGGAGAATTACACCCAAACAATTTATTTTCGCTCAATGCCTTCACCAGGCATTTAAACGGCTTTCCAGCGGCGCCCATGAATCGGTTACGACGACAGGGTCTTCTGTCCTTCTCTGGATTTCTAGATGTCTCTCTCCAGAGCAAAGACAGGAACCTATAGCTTATGGAGCACCTCGAGGATGAAGGAATTTCCTCGTTTCCCGGGTAGGTCGGCATTCAATGGCGAAAGAGACACTGGCGAAGAAGGAACTCGAAGAATCAAAACAGAGAATCATACCTTACGTCCCCTGTACAAGCCTCCTTCGCCAAAGGTCTTCATGCTTGAAAATCATTTTAATAATTTTCGGGTGGCCGTTTTAATCGAGGCAAAAAATTCCTGGTCATTTCCCCGTTTTTTCCCGGATCGCAAAACTTTTTACTGTTATTTGGGAATGGTAATCGTCTATTTTGCCATTTGGTGCTGAAAATTAGAACTAAAAAGAGTAGGTAGTAAAGAGCATTTTTTTATATTAAATACCGTTAAACTGTACAATTTTTATTTTAAACTTTCAAAAATTGAAAAGTTCAAAGGTTTCTTGTGAAAAAATAAAAATCGACGCTATCATTTTCAACATCTAAATTTCTAAATTGAATAATCAGAAAATAAATGTGTCGATATTCAAAATTATATCATTCTAATGAATTATAATTTAGAAATATTAAAAAAAAGATTGAACATTTAAAAAAAAAACAGTTTTTAAATTAGAAGCAAGATCATTTAAATTTCAAGTCGTTGTACTTAATAACTGTTCAATTCTGATTTATAAATCATAATTCAAGACTATACCATACGAATTAATTTTTTTTTAAGATTGGAGAAATCATCTAATTTATTAGAAAATCTAACTTTGTACATATTTGAACTATTTTAACTTTTATGTTTTTAACGTTATAAACAGATCATCAACCAGTACACTTAATTGAATAGAAATCGATAGATTTTTATTTAAAATTTTTTGTTAATTTCTCGGTCATAAACTAAACTCACAGTCACTTCCCGGTTTCCAGAGCCAGCGGGGACTCTGAACACACTATCAACTTCCAATTTGATTTCGATTTTAATTTTTCCACCTCGGAATTCTTTCAAGGGGAAAAACATTGTTTCTCTTTCTTAGAGAAATCCCTTCGAGCAGATAAGCGTGAGTCATTTGGCTCAATTTACTATAATGTTTGTCCCGCAGGATGCAAGGCTTCGAGGTATTTTCATAGCAATGTTTTCCTTTTAACCCATGCTGTGCCCGCGTACGCTCGTTCGAATTTTTTTCTAAAGTATCTTGCATCTTTTTCTTACAATTCTAAATGCCATCATTATGTTGCAAACAGGGTGCAAACTGAACTCACCAGAGCAAAAAGAAGACGCTGAATTTAAACTCTAGAATCTTGTTCAACACGACTATCTCCAACTATTTTTTATCTCTAATGGCTTCAGAAACATTTAAATGTAAGAATCTAGAGAATTTTCCCTGTTTTGATAAGTTTTGAGGAATAGCTTCGATTTCTGAATATATATGTAGCAGACCGATAGAAACACGGCCCATTATCGGATTATGAGAACCGCTACCAGTGCGAGCCTCATTAGTAAAGACATAAGCTTAAGAAACGACTCGACCAGTCGAAAAAAAGATTATAACTTTGGATTTACTTATTCTTTATGGCTCATTAAATTAAAAGAAGCTGGAACTTTTCAGTTTAATATTTAAAAAGATAGCAACAGAGATAAAATCTCTACATTGGAAAGAACTTTTGCTATCAGAAAATGGAGAATTCTCCCTACCTTGATCGGTGATTGCAGGTCCAGCAACATTTAGCACAGCAGATCCAACTTGCAGTCGTTCGGAAATTCTTGCCATTGGATTGGAGAGCAAAAGTCTTGGCGGTCCACTCGTCTGACCAAAAGCCAGATTCAAGGACAACTTCAGGGTTGCTTTTCTAGGTGGTGAGCCATGATCGTTGGCAGTGATTTCGAGTTCAAGAGGTCGAACCATTGGCTTCACTAAGGTGACCAAACCTGAATCGTAACCAACAGAGAACCTACCCTCTTCATTTCCGGAAGTAATCACGTAGGAAACTCGACCATTGTCGTCCGCGTCCTTGTCAACAGCTACGATTCGAACAAGAACAGCACCTGAGAAAAACATTAAGCGACCATTCTATTATAAATGTTTCAAAGCCGGATGTCTAGCGTTTCTTTTAAAAAAAGGCAGAACTTTTCCAAGATTTCCAGAATAAAAAAATAAATTTTTGTACCATTTTTTCACAGTGGAAAAATACTTTTCACGAAATATAGTATAAATAAAAAAGTTTGATATATGAGTTTTATCATACACCCCCAATATCTGATTTTATGTTTTAAAAAACCTGTTTTTGGTGATCGCTCATTTTATCTCCTTTTTGCCTGATTTCTTCAACTTTCACAAAAATTTAATGACATTTTTTATAATCAAATAATTCTTTGCTGCTCATATAATCAGACTGAGCTCAATTCCGCGTGCAATTTCCTGACTTTTTCCTGATTTCTCTCTGGCCAATCTTTCATTTTCCCTGAATATTAATATTCAAAGACCAGAATTTTCAACTTGTATCATTTTCAACACAGAATCTTTTATAAAAGGAATAAAAAAATTTTTAATTAAAATTTAGAAATTTATTCCAATTGGAAAAATGGACTTTCCTACAATAAAAGGTAGATTTTCTATAAAAAAAGGATGAATTTTCAACAAAACAGTTTCATTTTCGATTTAAAAAAAATAGACGAATCTGTAACAAAACAGTTGAGTTTTCGACCAAAAAGAATGGCTTTTTAATCAAATACTTAAATTTTCAATAAAATTGCATTTTTAATAGTTTAATTTGTCACCGAAGATTTGAATTTACAACAAAATAATAAAATTTTTAACAAAATAGTTAATTTTCTAACCACATAGTTGAATTGTCAACCTACGAAAATAAAATTCGCAAACAAAAGAACGAATTTTCAACCAAGAAGATTAATTTTCTACCAAAAAACACGAATGGTCAACAAGTTAAAGTAAGAAAAAAAAAATAATCAGTAAAAATCTAAATTTTCAACAAAATAGTATAATTATTATGAAATAAAAAGATGAATTTCCCCTTTTAAAAATTCAGTTTTTACCAGACAGTTGAAGTTTAAACCATAAGAAGAAAATTTAACCAAAAAGATTCGTTTTCTAAAAAAAATCAATTTTTTACCAAAAATGAAAGTTACATTTTCGAGCTGAAAATTAATTTAATAAAAATTTGAACAAAATAGATTAATTTTTCAACCAGAGTTTTTTTCAAGATTTTTCAACCTTCATAAAAAATACATTTTTAACAAAGTGATTCAACTATTATACAAATAGTGTAATTTTAAATTTAAAAAAAAAATAAATTTTCAAACAAAAATAGAAGTTATAGTTTTGGCTGAAAAAGTAAAACTTTTTAACAAAAAAGAAAGAGTCTTCATCAAAGTAATAAAATTTTAACCGAGATAAGTTTTTAACAAAAATTATAAAACTTAGAATAGAATATTTGAATTTTTAATTAAAAAAAAAATAATTTTCAACCAAGTAACTCACTTTTCTACCGAAAATATGAATTATCAACGAATAATATAATAAAAGATATTTGAATCCAAAAGGATAAAAAAATATTTTTTAAATTTGTTTGATGGACAGAATAGAACTGTTTGAAATAAAAAAAAAAACTTTGAAATAATTTCGATTGTTGCTTCCTAACTTTTCACAACGCGAAAGTGAACAATCTATTGTTAAAAAGATCCATTTTTCTACTTTCGAACGAAACTAAAAATTAGGAATCAATTTAATAATGGCGGAATTATGAATGATTCAATACATTATCTACCAAAAAACGGTTCAGTAGTCTTTTTTCGTTCAGCAGAGAACAAGTTTAAAATCCTATTTCAGGACCATGGGCAAAATTCAAGGAATTTTTTAAGTTTTAAAGGAATTCCAGGACGGTAAACACTCTGCAGACATTCTGATACTAACATCTACGTTTCGTGTGATCCAATTGTAAAGCAAATCTGATATACTTACCAGGCAGAAGATCAGGAGTGACAGTGACCCTCGTCCTCTCCGGAGCCACAAAAACAGGATCATTGTCGTTTTGATCAATAACAACAATCCTGGCAGTAACAGTCGAAGCGAGTTGTTCACCAGGAGGCGCCCGATCAGCTGCTTCAAGAATCAAAGTGTACTCCGCCCTTTCTTCCCGGTCCAACGATTTCGCAAGGGTCAGTGCCCCGGTCAAAGAATCCACGGAGAAGCTTCCGCTCGGTGGGAATTCCGCGACAAGACCGTATCTCAAGTCTCCATTAGGACCGCTGTCGAGGTCAGTGGCGGTAAGATTGTAGATTGTCGAACCGATCATCGTCCGCTCCGATACCCTCACTGTGATCGGATCCTGGAGCCAACGCGGGGCATTATCGTTTGCGTCTTCAATGATGATTTTCACCGAAACTGCAATACTCTGCGGATTTCCGATGGAAGTCGTGTCCAGGGCTCGAATTTCCAAATGGTACTCGCTCGTGTTTTCGCGATCAAGGGAATGCGCAACAACTAATTGTCCGGAACTGCGGTCTACATCGAAGGCTGGATAGTCTGTCACGGGAGTTAGGGAATTGAGATTATAGGCGACTCGACCCGCGGGTCCGGCTCCTGAAACGGAGCCGACTGCGCTTCCTATACTTGCATCCTCACGTACCTGCAATATTTAAAAAAAAGGTCTTATGTTAATCTTTGAACAAATCCCTTGAAAGGTTCGTAACAGCCTCTAAAGGCCTTTCCATTCTTTGGAAGTTGGATCTTTTGACAATGAACTGACTTAACAACATCCTGCGATTATTTTTTTTCTCCCCCCGATTGAGTACGAGCTTTTATGCTTGGCATCTTACAATGTAGACTTTCAATGCGGATTTAACGATCCAACTTCCCTTTACAGCTCGACTGCTCTTCTCTTTGGGTGTCCCCGTGAAATCGTTTTATAACCGTCAGATATTATCTGCGTGTTTGAGCAAGGCTGCTGAAGTCCCTATTAACTTAATTGATGAAATTTCGAGTAATTTAAGTTTCTCGAGCCATCAAATCAAGGTTTACGAGTACGGGGGGTAATTCGGCAATCACGGCAAACTCAGATCGTCCTAGTTTCGCCAAAAATGACTAATTTCGCAGACCATTACTTTATTCGAATACCTATCATTACCAAGTCTTAACTGCCTTCATTGCAAAGGTTGATTATCCGGTTTTTAAGAAACCAATATGTTCATTACATTTACCGCTTGTGATTTGTGCAGAGAAAAAAATTATCTTTACGAAACTGTTAACCAATACCGCCGTTTATTCAGTAAGTTATTTATTAATTGACCGATTAGGAGATGTGTAATGGCAATTAAATTTTGCAATTTGACTCACGTTAAAGGTGAGACTGCTGCTTGTAAAGGTCGGTCGATTATCCGCCAAGGCTAGAACTTCGACTCGAAGAGCTCGAACACTGTGACGTTGTGGACGCCCAGCGTCGCTTGCTCTCACGGACAATCGGTAGACGTTACGTTCCTCGTGATCGAGAACTGCTTTCGTTCTGATCATTCCAGTGATAGGGTCGATAGTGAAGACATTGTATCCGTCCGAGTCTCGATCTGGAATTCAAAAAAGAATCTCCTTTCATTTCCTGCTCTTACTTTTAATCTTCCAGTTAGTTTAAAAAGTGTTGAGTATTTTAATGAAAATGAGGATAGATTAATTTCTTTCACCAAATGAAAAATACCTTTGAGAATTGTATAAGTGACAGAGGCATTTTCTCCGAGATCGGAATCCAGAGCTCGAACCCTCGCTACTTCAGTTCCAGATGGCTGCTCTTCTCGTACGCTCACAACATCACCTTGGGGATCAACAATCTCGGGAGAATTGTCGTTCACATCGAGAACAGTAATTTTTAGAGGAACTCGCGCTGCTCTTGATGGAGTTCCCTGATCACGAGCTTCCAAAACTAATTCGTGAACTCCTTTTGACTCCCGATCCAGTGGTTCTCTTGTTGCAACTTCACCTAATGAAAAGAGGAAAACCCATTTTAGTTTTGTTCTTGCAGGGCTCGGACTCACTTCCAAGATAAAAATTAGTGTCAATTGTGGCATAAATTTCAAAAAATAGTAGAAAAATAGTGACATGCAGTTTTTGAAATAATAAACTTATATATACTGATGTAAATCACACAGGCCTTGGATCAACTAAAATGATATTCAAAAAAGCGCATTGAATTTGGAAAATTTTGTTTTTGCCAGCAAAAAATCTTATGGATTTGCAAATTATATTTGCGGAAAAGAAATTAATTGTTAAACTCATTTCAGGCCTCGAACTATTTTAAAAAATAGTTGCCACATAGTGTCATGCGATTTAAAAAATATTGAATAGATAAGTTAACTATTTTTGAATTCCTTTCAAATCTTTTTAAATAGGCGGGGAATCTGTTGAGATCTTTCTCATATTACAGGACAACTTGTCAGCTTTTTTAAATCCCTGGAACATTCCTCAAAATCCGAAGAAATCCGTTGAAATTTTATAATTCCTTTTGAAATATTATGAATCTCTGAAATCGGATGAAATCTCTGAAATCCATGGAAATCCCTAGAAGTCCCTAGAAATTTAATTTATTTCCTACATTTCTCTTAAAATCCGTTGGAAATCCTTGAAACCATATTTATTTAAATATCATTGATATCCTGGATACTTTTTTTAAATCACTTTAAATTTCTGAAATATTACAAAATTATTCGGAAATTTAAAAAAAACTTTTAAATTTCGTTAAATTCCTGAGCATTTTTTAAAAATAAGCGAAACTCTTGGAAATCCCTTGAAATTGATCAAATTCATTAAATCTTGTAAAAGTTCTCAATAATCCCACAAAAATTGAGTAAAATTCAGCAACACATCTTGAAATCTGTAATATCTTTCGACATTTCTTCGAAAATAATTAAATCTTTGCAATACTCTGAAATCCCATAAAATCATAAAAAATCTGATAATGCTCCTTAAAATTTTTTTAATTCCTGAGAATTTTCGGAAATTCGTTGGAATCCACTATCGAAATCTCGGAAATTTCTGGAAATATATTCAATTTTATTCCCTTAAAATCAAACAAAATTTCTTTGATTTTCAACAGACAGAGTGAACAAATTATTGCATTTAGCAAGCAACCTG
This sequence comes from Belonocnema kinseyi, assembly GCF_010883055.1. Taxonomy (NCBI): domain Eukaryota; kingdom Metazoa; phylum Arthropoda; class Insecta; order Hymenoptera; family Cynipidae; genus Belonocnema; species Belonocnema kinseyi. The sequence continues at coordinate 57,500,689 of NC_046666.1, forward strand.
AGAAAATAGTAGCATTAGTCTATTTTTTGCTAATCAGTTAAATATTTTAAAAAGATTGTTAAAAAGTGTCAATAGAGTCGAGAGTCTGAGGCGTTGTATTCATTTTACGAAGTACATAATTTTAATTTCCGAATCTCAACTTTTTTTAAAAGGTAACTTAAAACAATAGTCTGAATCTTTGGATGAGAATTCTACTCCAGAAAATTAAGAGACTTTCAGAGGAAGAGAAAGATATAATTAAAGAATATAATAAAATAAATCATCAATACATTAATTAATAACATTAAATAATCAAACAAAATAAAACTAATTCAACTTGCAAAGATAAAGAAAATCTTTAGAATCTAATACTTAGACTTCACTAATTCCTATCCAAGTTATAAATTAGTTCACATGCATTTTGAACTTGAGTTGCCTGAATTACATTTTTTTGTTCATTGAAAAGTTTTTTCAAAATAAAAAAATTGGGAAATTTTTTATATTAATGAAAGATGAAGAATACATTCAAATATTGTTAAATTTTGATTGCATCCAATTTGAAATCTAATTGTTCATTATAAAACTCTCTCAATTTTACACAATAAATGTTTGAAGAATATTAAGTTAGAAATATATCGAAAATTACGGCTTTCATCAAAAAATTATATCTTGAAACTGAACGACTGAAATATGAATGTCTTCACTTCTTAATATTCGAATTCTAAATTATTTAATTTCAAACGTTTTCGAATGATAAATGTTCAAACAGTAAGTGTTACAAATCAAAATGGTATAACTAAGTACGGTTTTTCTTGAAAAAGTCTTAAATGTCGTAAAATCCGAAACTTAGGCATAATATTTTAGCCAATCAGCGAAGAATTTCTAGAATGATTTTTAAGGAAAAGTGACGAAATAGTTTGCATTAGTGGCCAATTACAAGAAAACAGGGACATTAGTGGCATTTTTTCCAAATAGTGACAAAATACAGGTATCGCTAAAAAAGTGTGAAGTAATACCAAGAGTTGCATCAATCCGAGGCCTATTACTGCTAATTAAAAATATGGAAAAAGAGAATCCTTCTCTTCGTAAAATGGATTCAGGTTTGAAAAAATCTAAAGAATTTAATCTTAGATAACCTTTGTTGAAAAAAAAAGAAATAAATTCTGCGGCATCAAAGTCATTGATGTGACTAGTCTAATTCTTCTTATTCTAATGAAACTGCACCTCGTTACAAGGATATTGTAATCGTGTCTAAAGTGCTATGTACATGGCCGTGAAACGAGCCTCTTATAATTACGGGCAACGCGAGATCGATAGAAGAAAGAAAACACAGCGGGTCTCTCCTTTCCATCGCAACGGTGTAAAGCAATTATCTCATTAACAGATAATTAAGGGGTTCTATAAGAGAAATCATTCGTCCCTTCATGCCACTATGATTGCAATGACCCCAGAAAAATACCGTTAAAATAACGTATTTGTCGAGCTGGATCGCGTGTCACTTTGCGATTTTGTTTTCTTATATTTTCATATTTATATTGTTTATAGATATGTTTCGAAAAAAAGAACAAGGGGTTTAGACTTCAGAGACAAGGGACCACTTATAAACTACGTCACCAACTTTGGGCATTTCTGACCCTCCCCAAGCCTCAGGAGAAATAGGGTGAATTTTCAGTAAAAAAAAGATTTTCTACCCAAAGAAATACATTTTCAAACCAAAAAGACAAAGAAAGATTACTTTTCTACCATAAAAGATGAATTTTCAATCTAAAAGAACGAAATTAGAACATTGAAAAGATGCTTTTCTAACCAAATTGTCGAATTTGCAAACAAAAAAAGATTAAAATTCATTAAAAAAATAGTTGCGTTTTCAACTAAAAAAGATTTTAAAAAAGGAATATCTAAATTTTTAATTTAAGAAACTCATTTTCAACAAAAATAACGAAGTTTCAGCCAGTTGAATTCAACCAAGAAAGACGAACTTTCAAAAAAATAGTGGAATCCTATACCAAAATAGTTGAAAAAATCCAAAAAAGTCTTTAGATAAAAAAATTACAACCATAAATATATGATGTTTCAACAAAAAGGTTTCAACAAAAGGTTAATTTTCTACCAAACAATTACATTTTTAAATTAATAGTTTAATTTTCAATAATATAGATCAATTTTCAACCAAAATTGTTGAATTTTCAAGGCTAAAAGACGAATTTTCTACAAAACAGTAGAATTTTTAAACGACAAGTATGAATTTTCAACAAAAAAGTTAATCTACATTAAAATAGTTGAATTTTCGACTGAAATTATGAATTTTCATGAAAGAATGCATTTTTTGTAAATTACTTCAACTTTCAACCAAGTAGTTGAGTTTTCATAAAAAAAAGGAATTCTTAACGAAACATGTAGAGTTGATTCCCCAACCAAAAAAGATTTTAATTTGGAATCTGAAACAGTAATTCAACGAAAAAAGAGGAATTTTCTACAAAATACATGAATTTTCAACTGTAAAAGATCAATTTTAAACTAAAGTTATCAATTGTTTAACAAAAATGAAATAAGTGAATAAAGGGACGAATTTTCAGTAGAAGAATTGAAACATGAAACCAGATAGTTGAATTTTCGACGGAGAAAATGATTTGTTAAACCAGAAAATTAATGTTCTATCAAGAAATACGAATTTGCAATAAAATACATGAATTCACAATAAAATAGTTGAGTATTTAACTAAAAAAAGATCAATTTTTATCTGAACAGTTGAATTCTTAACTAAGGAAAAAAAGCCAACTAAAAGTGGAACATGTAAATTTTCAGTAAGAGAAAATTCATTTTGAACCAAAAGCAGAACAAATTTTTAATTAAATAGTTAATAGATGAATCTTTAAACAAAAAAGATAATTTTTCAAAAAAATGGTTGCAATTTGAAGGAATCAATAAAATTTTCATGGAAATAATAGAATTCTGGACAATAAAAAGCATGATCTTTTAATCAAAAATAGTTGGACTTTCTGACTTGGTTCAATAAATTCAGTTCGAATTTAAGCGAAAAAACGAGAAAAAAAGGTGAAAAGGGGCGAATAGTCTGAAATAAGAATGTGATTTCAAAACTTATACAGTTATTAATGAACTGTACCATTGCAGGGCCATCTTTCGCAAAAATTCGCAAATTTTGATGAAATTTATCATCGGGAAACTTCTAAAACTTTTACTCTTATCCTTTTGTTCTTAAAAGTAGTTTCCTACCTCAAATCAATAACGTACTTTATGGAGAGCCTCTGAAGTTTTAGGCTAAAAGGAGAAAAGAAAAACCATACTTTATACAGTAGACTCTCGCAAAGCGCCTGCTTCCTTAAGCCACGCCCCTAAGTCTTGGTGGGAAATATCTCTGATACGCATTGGCGGATCATATTTGAATATTGTCTAGCGCTTACTGAATTTGGAGGCAATGGAAAGAAGAGGCACTTGGCGAGAGAAGGCGTTTTGTGGAAAAGGTAATTTGTGAGAGTCTTCTGTAGATTCTAAACTGATGCAATTCTCTTGCAGCTCAACTATCTAGTATTTGGAAGTCTCATTATAGGGAAATAATAACAGCTGATTCTTTTTTTTATAGTTATTTTTTCAAGCAAACAAAAATCTACGAAGGCTTCAATTTAATTTCTAAAGCCTCAAACTCTGCTTACAAGAGGAGTATGAACTGTTTGAAGTACACATGTTCCCATGAGCCGTATGCCAATCATGTATCGTATATAAGGCGTATTCAAGTCGCTCTCAAGACCCTCTTTAAAAACGCTCGTTCGTGTTTGACGTTCCTTCTCGAGCTAATAATTCGCCACGACACGTAAGCGAAAGAGGAAATGACACTCTTTAATTTCTTGCATTCAGTATACTGCTATCAAAGTGGAAAATTCTCGTTTCACTTCGAGAGTTTATTTTTCTAGAGTTCATGAGAATTTTATTGCATTTCAAAGTCCAATTAGTATACAAAGTCTTTAGACACGATAGAATATTCTTAGAAGGATACATTTAAAAAAGAGACAGAGAATCCATTAAAATTAAACATCTAGAGAAGAGATTTTAGAAATGATCATGATTTAGAGACTTACCTGTATCTGGATCGACAGTGAAGCTGCTGTTGGCTTGGACGACCGCATACCTCAACAAGGCATTTTTACCAAGATCAGGATCAGAAGCTGCTACAGAACCCACTAAAGTACCAGAAGGCAAATTCTCTAAAAGCTCGAATACGTAAAAGTCTTTTTCGAATCGGGGTTCGTTGTCGTTGTCATCCAAAACTGTAATTAGAACCGAAGCACTCGCAGTTGCAGCCGGAGAACCATTATCAGTTGCCAAAACAGTGAGAGCGTATCGATCTATCATTTCTCGATCCAGTTTTTGGGCCAGGAAGATCCAACCTGTGTTTGAACTGATGCGAAAAGCTGGAGAACCTTGGAGACGATAACTCAACCTGGCGTTATTTCCGGTGTCAAGATCAACTGCCGTTACTTGCAAGATCTATAAAAAAGTAAACGAAGCTCCATTTATTGTCCAGTCGGATATAATCACAAGATGATTTTTCAATCCAAAAGGACGAATTTTCAAGAAAATAGTTACATTTTTTAACTAAAAAAGGCGAGTTTTTAACGAAACATTTTAATTTTCAACAAAACAGTTGATTTTTTAAACAAATTGTTGAATTTTCAACCTGCGCATGTGAATTTTCAATTAAATGATTGAACTTTCAAACAAAAAGATTGCTCCAAACAAAAACAGTTGCATTATCAACAAAAACACGATTCTGAAAAAAGTAGTTGAATTTTCGACTATAAAATAATACTTTCTAACCGAATACTTAAAAATTCAACAAAATTTTGACTTTGTATAACCAAATACTGGAATTTACTGATCACAAAGTTGAATTTCCAACCACATAGTCGTATTTTCTAAATCAAAAAATAATAAACAATTAAACATGAACTAAACACAGTTGAATTTTTAAACAGAGAAGTAAAATTTTTAACCGAAAAGTTGATTTTTTAAAAAATCAAATTAATTTGAAACAAAGTAGTTAAATTTTCATCCACAAATACATTTTCAACTAAACTGATGAATCTACAACAAACAAATTAAAAAAAAAAATTAGTTCAAGTGTTAACCCAACAAATAAATATTTTCAACTTGAAGATTTTTCTACAAACAATTGTTTTTTGAACCCGGAGATATTAATTTTTACCAAAAATACGAATTTTCAAGAAAATAGTTTAATTCTTACCCAAGATGATATTTCAACAAAAATAATAAATTTTTAACCAAAAAATGCATTTTTTAACGAACTAGTTCAACTTTCAACCCTGAAGTACAATTTCCCAAACAAAAAGTCGAATTTCTATCAAACAAATATTTTTCAGTCAAATTAGAAAAACAGTTTATCTAAACTGTTGAACATTTAAGCCAAAAGTTGAATTTTCTATATAATAGTAGAATTTTAAACCCGAAAATATTCATTTCCATCAATAAACTTACAAAGCCATTTCCCTCTCGGGTTGGGCGTGACTCACTCGGTGGGGAAAGGAGTAATGTGGGGAAGGGATAGAGAATTTTCAGATTGATCCAGAATTCTCGTGTTGCTGATCAATCTCTCTAGCAATCACCCCAAGTGAAGATCCTCACAAAGTCGATATGTAAGGTTCCCCACTTGGGTCCATTAGTGGCCAAGGTCTTTTCTTTCAGGCGTCATTCACTCTACTGACACTCTTTTTATTAACTATTTGCCGCCATACTTTCCTGTCCTGGCATACTTCTCTAGCTTCTTTTATGTACATGCATTTTTTCATGCAGGCTCTCGTGTTTCTGTGACTTCTTATGTCTCTTCTAACTAGGGCCTCATTCACAAATTCTAACCATTCTTTCCGCGGTCTACCTCTGGGCACGCTGCCATTTACTTTACCTTGACACACTTGTTTCGTTAGTCGTTCATTTGGCATTCTCTCAACATGCCCGAACTATCTTAACCATTTCTTCCCCATGTATCTACTAGCGTCTCTTCTGCACAACATTCTGTTAGAATTATCTCGTTACTTACTTTGTCAATCAGAGTTTTCCCGCATATTGTGTCTTACCATTTTAGCTTTATTTGATGTATTTTTACTTCTGATAAGGGGATCTGCTCTATCAATAACTTTTTTTCCTTCGTTTATGCGTCTATCTAATTCCTCATCTATCTTCCCGTCCCTAGTAAATAAGCTATCAAGGTATACGAACTTATCAACTTGTTCAATTCGCTCATCATTTAATAAAATATTGCATAGCGTTTTCTCACTCTTTCCTTCGAACACCATAGTTTTTGTTTTATTTGCGTTAATATTGAGGCCCATACTCTTCATGCTTGCATTTAGTTTAATCAACATTTTTTGTAAGTCTTCGATTGACTCTGCCGTAAAAACCTCATCATCTGCGAACGCTAACCCTCGTACCCTTACTGTTTCGAGATCCACACCCTCTTCGTCGAAAAGAGCCATTCTTAAACACTTGTCCATAAATAAGATAAATAACCATGAAGACATAACTCATCCTTGTTTAACTCCTTGAATAATATCGAAACAGTCACTCAATTTCATATTCACCCTTACAATCGCTTTGCTACCCGTATATATTGTTTTTATAGCTTGTAGGAGCCATCCATTAACTTCATACACTTTCAGGACTGCCCAAGGTTTACTTCTATCTACCTTGTCAAGAGCTTTTTTTAGTTCAACAAATGCACAGAAAACTTAATTTAAAAAAATGCATTCTTAACCAAAAAAAGAAGAAATTACAATCAAGATTATTCGATTTCTACCAAAAAAGTCAAGTTATTAACTACAAAAGATCAATTTCTAAACAAAAATGGATTTTCAAAAAAATGGTTAGATTTTCAACCAAAAAGATGAACTTTAAAAAATGCTTAAAACAGTGGATCAATTCTTACACAAGTAGTTGCAGTTTTTTAATTTAGAAAGTCCATTTTTAACCAAAAAAGGAATAATTAAATTTTCAGTGAAAAAATAAATTTTTAATAAAAAAAGAGTTGTCAATCTAAGAGATAATTTTTAAATTAAAATCATGCAAGTAAATGAATTTCGAACCAAAAAAGATTAATTTTCGACGAATAATGTAAGAGCAGATATTTCAAGAAAAAAGTATTTTTATTTTAAATAAAAAACATTAACATTAATTTTCAACCAAAAAGTTTCATTTTAAAACGAAAGAGACAATGTTTTAAAAAATAGTTGAATTTTCAACCAAAAAATATTTCACTAAAATTTTCAACATTAAAATAGGGATCTTCAACAAAAAAAAGTTAAATTTCTACAGAAATCGTTAAATTTTCTACCCAAAAAGATAAATTTTGAATAAGAGTTGAATTTTCAAGAATAAAGAATGACTTTTTAGGAAAGCTTGTGAATTTCTAAAAAAAAGAATCAAATATTCTTGACCGTTATTTAGGTTAACCAGACGTACTCATTTAGGAGGACATGTTCTTCTTTTCGCCTGATTGTGCTCCTGTCCTCTTAAACTTTTGAAAACCCATAAAGTGTCCTACTTTTTGTTTAAAAGACAAAATAAAAATAATAAATATAGACAAATTAATAATTCAATTCTTTGTAATTTTGTTCTCATTAAGGGGGGGGGCGAGTCCCCCTTTTTTCCACTTTGGCATCTGGTCACCCTACCATTATTTCAAATGACTTTTGCAAAAATTCCTTGACTTTTACAATATTTTTTTCATAATCTCTGACTTTTACCTGAACAATTAAATTCCCTAAATTTCCCCTGATTTCCAGGTTTTTCCTAACCTACGGCCACCCTGGTAAAATAAATGAGAATGTTAGAGACGACAGGGGGGATATGATCTTGGTACCTCAGCCACTGAGTTCTTGCGCTAGTAGGATGATTGATGGAGATAAAAGAAGTGGAAGAAGAAAAGAGAAATGCATAGTCCAAGAATGAGACTCAGTGTGACGGGAAAGAAAGTAAAAATCTGCTAACTCTGCTATTAAGGGAGAAAGACTTTGATAAAGAAAAACTGATTTTCAAGATATGCAAATGTATGAACCTCCTGGAAAAATATTTGCTAGTTACGAGCTGCCAGAGTCCGGGGAGCTCCCCAAGAGGGAGATATTAATGATGACAAGGCGGAAAACCGAAATCACCTAGAAACGCATTTCCTGGTTGTCCAGGGTGAAAAGCTGAGATGGTACAAGTCTGAGAAACTAGAGAGGATGTGATAGAGGTTGTTAACTCCCGTTTCTCACTGGAGAGTTGAGATCCAGAATGATCTGGCTCAATAGCAGTTCATAGATAGGCTCGTCCTTCTCTTTTTATCATCTCCACTCTCTTCGGTCCCAATCCCGTCATACCAAGTGCTGCTGAGTAAAGTGGGGCGTGCGGAGCTAATGTTGCCCATGTGTGAGTCGCAACTCCGACAAATAAATGTTCGCGTGACGGGCGTGTAATGAAGATTTTTCTCACCTGTGAATCGAGCCTGGCGCCTTCGGGAACTTCTACGTGATACTCATTTCTCTCGAACACTGGGGGGTTGTCATTCACGTCCTGCACCTCGACGCTGAGGCTCAGGTTTGCTGAGAGGCCTGCGCCATCCAGAGCACTTATCAAGAGGCTGTGCCTCTGCTGGGTCTCGTAATCCAATCTGCGTGCAAGGTACAACTCGCCAAGGCGAGCATCGATCCCGAAGAGGTCGTTGCTGTTCTGTGCCAGGATGTAGCGAATCGGGGACGACGGTGTCAGGTCTGGATCCGAAGCATGGGCTACGTACAAGGGCGTGTGTAATGGATGAGATTCCGGAACGGATATTCGGGCGGAGTTGGTTGGAAAGGATGGAGGGTTGTCGTTCACATCCTCCACTGTCAACTCGATCTGGAAAATAAAGATTAAGAGAGTTATTATCAAAAATAAATAAGAATTTAAGAGATGGCTGAGACTAACAGCTTTGACCATCAAGACTTCCTGAAGAGTCACAGCAGAGTGTCCACTTAAACTTCAAAACAAAATTTCAGACTATTTCTCGGTTTTCACGAACAGAAATTACGTTTTCTCGGTTGCCCTTAACCGTTTATATTAATAATTATTCAATACTAATTGGATTATTTCATAAATTTTGAAAAGAATTAAATATTTTAGAACTGCGCGGTGAAAGATATCATTTAATTGGTTGTAAAAGTAACTTAAGACTTCTCAGATTAAAATACTCTCAAAACAGGAGAAATAGGGTGATTATTCAAGAAGATTTAAGAATAAATTCTTTTAAATAACATTAATGTACGTACCATATTCATTGTTCATGAGATTTCAAGTAAAAATATATTTCATTTTTAACAAAAGCGCATTTCTAACCAGAAAAGATCCATTTTCAACAAAAAAGTTAACTTTTTTAGCTGAATAATCCAACGTTTTATAAAGAATTTAACTTTTAAAGTAAAAAGATTAATTTTGAACTAAATAGTTCATTTCCAACCAAGAAAAATCAATTTTCAACTATAGATTTGAATTTTCAACCAATGCAGATGAATTTTCTATCCAAAATGACGAATTTTAAAGAAAAAATAACAGTCAAACCTTTGACTAAACATGATGACTTTTAAAGAAAAAAATTGATTTTTTCATCGAAAAATTAAATTTTTAACTCAATAGTAGACATTTCAAAGAAAACGAATTAATTGTCAACCAATTAATTAAATCTTGAACAAAACAGATAAGTTTCTAACCAAAAGAGATTAATTCTAGACTAAAAATATGATAATAGACATTTTAATTAAAAACAATTACCTTTTAACCATATAAGAAGAATTTTCAATAAAAGAAGATGACTTTTCTGCCAAAAGATGCATTTTCAATCCAAAAAGATAAACGTGCAACAAAACAGTTAAATTTTTACCAAAAAAATGATCTTTCAACAAAATAGTTTAAAATTTAACCGAATAATTAAATTTTTAACCAAAATATATGGCTTAAGGAGTTAAGCACCAAGAAAAATTCATTTTCGAACGAAAAATTAACTTTAAAATCCTAAATATAAAATTATCTTTAATATTTGAAAGAAGATGGTTGGTAACACGACGTCCAATTCCCAATACATTTTGTTCGAAAAGGTGGACGATATTTATTGCAAAAGTAAAACAATTCTGCAAATTTCCGGTTTAAAAAAAAAATTACTGGCTTTTTCAAAGTATTCAACATTCCAGGCTAATTCCCGGTTTTCACGGTAAGTGGCCACCCTGCGCAGCATTCTTTGTAATCTTAAACTCTACGAATAGATTTTAGAACTTCTGATGAAGTGACATCAGAGTGGGATTCTTTTTTGGATCAAGGAGTATTCTCCTGGAAAAAATCGCCAAGGCATACCATGTTTAGAGGAGAATTGACAACTATTCATGCAGCAGAGGTGAATGAAATAAAAAGTAAAAAAAAATGTAAAGAATCGCATTCTCTATTTTTCACTATACGTATTCGGCTATCGAATGGCATCGTGCTAAACATGCAAATGTTTGTATAGAATGCCAACTACACTTCAGTAATAGATGAAGACTGGGGAATTTTAACTTCAAAAGGAGCCGCCGACTACTGTCTCTTCTGCAAAACGTTATTCTCTGATAAGCATTGATCACCAAACACTTTAAAAGAAGAGATCTAGCATTATATAATAATATTAATCAATCTAATTTTTCTTCTTATCTTTGAGTTTATTGGATAATTATCAAAGCCATAACTAAAATTTTTTACCCAAAGCTAATTGTTAATTTTGCGCCTCCTCCTCCTCCTCCTTCTACACCTCAAAAAAATACCGTGTCCGGTGAATGTTTAAAAAATCTCAAGATTGAAATAGCAGGCCTCGGACTCATTTGAGAAATTCAAAATGGTGTTAATAGTAGCTTAACTTTTGAACATAGTAAGGAATAGTGTCTTCCAATTTTTTTAAAGAAATCTGATCATTTCTTTAGAAATCCTTTCAAATTCTCTAAATTTGATGAAATCCCTGAAAATCTCTGAAATGCCGGGAATCCGCAGAAATCCCTAGGAGTTCCTTCAATCTTAATAATTTTATTTATTTACTAAAGTCCTTTAGAAATCCCTTGGAATTCATCGAATTTTTTTTTAAATATCACAAATATCCTGGATGCATTTTTAAAATGCTTTGCAATTTTCAGATATTATTGGAAAACCCTTAAAAACTGTTAAATTTCGTTATATACCTTAGAATTTTAAATACCCTTAATATTTTAAAATCCTTCTGAATACTTTAAAATTTATAACTTCAAATAAATCTAGTGAAATCCCTGGTAATCCCAAAAAAGTTCAATGAAATTTCCTAAAACATCTTGAAATCTATAACATCTTGCATGATTCCCAAAAAAATAATGAAATCTTTGAAACCCTTTAAAATCCCGTAAAAAACACAAAATCAGAGAAGGCCTTTAAAATCCCTTGAATCCCTTGATTTATAATTCTTGAACAATTTAAAATATTTGTTTTGACAATCCTACAACATACTTTCGCATCTCATTAAATTTCTCCTTATTTTTTAAAATACACTATATTCCTTAAAATCCTTTGCAATTTTTGAAGCCCCTAATCGTGTAAAATCCCATATACAAATATATGAATTCCTTAAAATCCTTTGAAGCCTTTAAAATCCTTTGATATATCTTGAAACTTTTGAACTCTTGAAATTTCTTGAAATCATGTCAAATATTCTAAAATCTTTCAAACCCCTTGAAATCTATTGAAATTTTGTAAATCTTTAAAGTTCTTGGAGATCCTATAAAATTAAAATTCCCTTGAAATACTTTCAAACCCCATGACTTATCTTTAAACTTGTAATATCGTTTTCCAAATTTGAATTTTTGAGATAGCTTATATGTTATTTTAGCCAATCAGCGTAGAATTTTGAAATTATGATTAAATGCAAAGTGAAAAAGTAGTTACTTTAGTGAGCTATTCGCGAAAACAGTAGCATTAGTGTAACTTTTTTCAAAATAGTAGTAGTAAAATAGTTTCATCGTTAAAAATCTACCGGAAGATGACGAATCTTTCCTGACTATTAGTTGCAAGAATACAGTGTAATGAAGTAAGTCTTACGAAGGTCAACCCTGCCACTTGCATTATAATTTTTTCCTCGAATGATTATGTTTCATATTTCTATTTTGAATAAGATTCGTAATTTATCAGCCTTGCTGACTGAAACGAATGTTCAGAAATTAATGACTAGAATCAGTCAAGCGTTGAGTACCAAAAACAATTAAAAGGTTAGCCTAACATTTTCATAAATAATAAACATCTTGAGAAACGTCTAATGTAATATGCACGCACCTATTCATAATTACGAAGAGTGCTACTTTGTGAAGCTATTATCTGAAAATTGTGGGTTTGGGTGACGGTAAATCTTATGGGAGCATACATGGTTTGCAAAACTAGTAGGGCGGACGCACATTATTTATTTGTGTGCCTATACGGATATTAAAAATCAAGATATTCCCAGTGTGATAATAGTTAGTAGTTATTACCCAGCATTCACTCACCTGACAGTACCCCACCGAGAGTCCATCTCGGGCCTCAATGCTCAGGATATATTTATCCCGGGCCTCTCTATCCAGAGGTTGTCTGGTTCGCAGCATCCCTGAGTTTGAATCTATAGATAAATCTGGTTCATCTGTGACTAGATAAAATCGGGTCGATCTTTCACCCCCTGAAACAAAACAAAAAATCATTCATCAGTAATAGTCCAGTGACTAATTATCGAATCTCTACATTCAAACTCGACTAAAAACAAACTCCCTGGAAATTCCATTTTTTTATAAGTATTTCATATTTTTGTGTGATATATGACATATGAAGACTTTGTGAAACTCTTCGCCTGGGGTGATTGTTAGAAAGTTTGGTCAGCGATCAGTGCCGCAACTTTATTAAAGGATAAGTAATTTCCTAATGGTAGAACTTTCCAGGGATTTAATTAATAATAGTTTCATTTAGAAAGCTTTGACAAATTATATTACGAGATATTTTTGCATATATTATCACCATCGATTAATTATATAAATTTATAACACTAGAAACATAATTAATCTTTTTTGAAGTTTAATTTTTAAAAATCTTTATTTTATCTCCACGTACTTAAAATTCAGTACATATTCAACCTATTATTTCCAATGGAAGATATTTTTCAGTTTAGTATATACCCTCTAAAAAGGCGGTCTGTATTAAATTCAATTTAAAATGATTCATATTCCTAATATTTCAAGTAAAAATATTAATTTTTAACCATATAAACGAATTTTTACCCAAATAGTTGAATTTTTAACCAAAAGATGAATTTTTAATCAAGAATATTAATTTTCGACTAACAGAGACAAACTTTTAAGTAAAAAAGATAAATTTTCAACACAAAAATCAAGAAGGTAAATTTTTAGTCAAAAAATTAATTTCTAACTACGGAAATTAATTTTATACCAGAAAAAGATAAATTTGCAATCAACGATTAGAATTTTAAACCTAAATAAGCTCAAATTTTCAACAAAATGGTTAAATTTTCAACCAAGAAAAATTAATTTTCTACAAAAAAAATTTCAATAAAGTACAGCAAGATTTAATAAAAAAAGTTGAATTTTCGATTAAAAAGGATAACATTTCAAAGGAAAATGTAAATTATTAAATTTTCAGTAAAAAAATTTAATTTCCAACCAACGATATTTAATCAAAAATTAATTATTCTTAAACAACAAATGTTTAATTTTGCGAAAAAAAGATGAATGCGCAGAAAAATAGTTGAAACTTCAACTAAAACAGATGAATTTTTAACCAAACAGTTGCATTTTGAAACAAATATTTAATTATCCGCCAAAAAATTAATTTCAACCAATAAAAAACAACTTTTAACAAGATAGATACGTTTTTACCCAAAAAATGAATTTCTAGCAAAGTAGTTTCAATTTCAATTAAACAATTAATTTTCAACCAAACATTGGAATTTTTGACCCAATAGTTGAATTTTCAATCACGCTATCAAAGTATTGAGCCAAAATAACGAATTTTCAACAAAAGCCTTGGATATTCTGCTAAGTAAGATTAAGTATTATGTGATGCTTAATACTTGAATGGAATATAATTGGGATTCAGAATTCGTGAAAGATTTTCGGAAGAATTTCGAGAAAAATTTATCAATCCGCATCTAATTAGACTTCCTTCATTTGTTGCCAGTTTGCTCACAGAGTCGTGTCAACGACAAAGTTGTCTCCGTAAAATATTTACTCCGAACATTATCGGATTTCAAGAGTTCGTTGTAGGAGAAACTCCATAGTAGTTTTCTCCATTCACTAATCGAGATACGAGCATCGATGACCTTTTAGTGTAAGCTACTGGGTGCAATCAAAACCGTGTACTTCAATTGCGTTAGACTCATAAAAGCTTTATCTGGGTCTGTAATCTGTGAGAACTTTGACTTTTCGAGTGTTTCACAGTCTAATAGAAATACTTTATCATCCACGTAGATCCCTTGTCAACGTTTAACTATAAATCGTGAATAAAACGACACTGGGAGCAAGCCATAACTTCTGTTTCTGACACAATATAGGAATTAAAGTTTAATAACCCTTCCTTAAGCTTAACGGCTTCAATGATTTCAGGTTTTCCACTACTAAGAGATCTGATTAATGCTGGAATTTTTAAGTTTAAGTTGATCTGCTTGAGGCCAAAGTGGCGTAATTGGTTAATGCTCCACTCATGGATAGTAGTGGCGTTTCCGGTTCAAATCCTGATTGATGTAGATTTTTTTTTATCCTTTAACAATTATTTTTCTGAAGAAATCGTTTTAACATCGAAATTTGTATTAATTAAGTCAAAGTTAACTATTAAAAATTTCAAGGATTAACTAGGATTTTAATAGATTTCAACAAATTTGAAAGATTTTAAGTAACTTTCAAAATTTTTAAGGGAGTCTAAGAGTTTGCACAGGATTGCATTGTGTTGACATTTTTGTTTGAAAAAATCTAAACATATCGGACATGAAAGTTCTTCAGCTAAACTCGGGAGATGGTTTTATGCAATTTTCGTCTGCCGTGGTCAGACTTGAAGGTAAATTCTAGTACTTCTAATAAAGACCCACCTTATTAAAAAAAAAGATTCACAGGCCCATACCTAGTGAATTGGGGTTATCTAGAGTCTAGACTTAAATGGACCAGCGTAAAGTTCACTTCACCCCCTCAAATTGTTAACGTAGTTTACAGACGGCCCTAAGTTGCCGCAAGTTATTCAAACTGAAACTTTTTCAGGAAGTAAATGGCACCACGTTCGCATGAAGTTTCAGTTCGATTAGAAGCCCAATTTCCTAAGGAAGCCAACGCTTGCTTCACCCACAAAGTGCTAGTACAACTAGTGTTTATTGTGTATGTTAAGTAATATTTCTTATAGCAGCGTTTCTTGGTAGCTTTCTGTATTTATTTCTTACACTGTACCTCCTCAAGAGAATCAATACTTGAAGTAAAATTCTTTGTAAGTTCTTTCATGTTGCAAGTATTGTTAATTTTTCTTGTTCGCTGTAACAAGGAGTAAAGGCCGAATAAGATCTGTACCCACGCTAAATGGCCGCCAGTCGACGCCGCGCCGACCAAAGTCTCATGTGGTGGTAAAATACCAAGGCAGAACGACAAGACAATGGCCGGCGACAATAAGGCTCGATCTCTGTGAAAAATATTTTTAAAAATTATGCTACCATAGACACAACTTAAGGGGCAGAACAACAAAGTCTGGATTCTTCAGAGTACACGTTGTGTAAATACCGACAATAATGGATGCAACCTTTGCCATTTCAAACTCTCTCTAAATTCAGAGTTCAGACACTTTTTCTATCATATTTCTCTGATATCAGGGTTGCTGCAAAATCCCCATTTTCCCTGACTTTTTCCTCACCTGTAGCAACCCTACGAAATATGAATTTTGATTAGAATTCTTGGCGAGTCAGAAATTTAATTTAATCTTTCTCTCTTCCACAAGATTTGAAAAATGGATGTTTCTTTCGGAGAGAAATTCAGATAAGAGCTTGAGAATCGTGTGCAGGAATACAAAGATGAAATCGAAGAAAATAATGGTTGAATATGAAGCTGGGGAATGGAGAAGAGAAGAGCGAGAGTGGCGCTAGCATTGATGGTGAAGGTAGATAAGGACATAATATGCGAGATAAGAGGGGCATAATCGAGGGTAGAAGGAAAGAGAGAAGGAAAGTGCAGGCAGGATTTGAAGGAGGCTTCTATCGACGCTGTTACATCCATTCTCATCTACATTACAGACATAGCCTATGCCGTGGAGTAGAGTAGACGACCACAGAATGTGCAGCTTCTGGCCTGAAATATATATACATTTCCTTGTATTCATACGTCATGTTCACCGAGAGACATGGACTCTGGTTTAACTGGGAAGATCGTTAGTTGGCATAAGACTCGAAATGACATTCATAGCGAATATAATAAACTACTCTACATCCCGTTTTGGACTCTTTGGAATAAAATTCATCACTGATCCATTTTGATATCAAGTTTAATACACTACTTTTTCGTTTATCTCGGTGTCAATTTCATTTGGCGTTTATTGTTTTTTCCTCAAAAATTCAAAATTCTGAACGAAATTTTGTTCTTTATTGATTTTCTAGGTGTCAGGTTGTTTTTATAAACGAAGAAGAATATATAAATGTCAGGGAAAATGTATAATCGATCAGGGAAAAGTCGGGGACTTTCGAATTCGGGATTTTGTAGCAACCCTGTTTAAGAACTAAAATCTATTTGTTCATCTCGCTTTCTAATTTGTGCAAAAGGAATGAGAAAAGAGTTTGCAAATCAGATTCAGAGAAGAGCAATCCGTCGCTCGTCTACGAATCGAGGACGTTATCTGGACAGGATCGAACTTTAATGTCCTGAGAGGGAAGGATATGCCACGACATGTCAATATGTAAAGAGAGTAGTCGAGTGGGATCAAGAACTGAAGAGAATAAGAAATGAAAGAAAAGAGGGAAAAGAGGAAGGAGAGAGACAGAAAAGGAAGAACGATATATAATAGAAAGAAGAAGAAAGAGGACAGTAAGAAACAGAATATTGAGGAAAAGGAGAGAATGCGAATGAAGGAAAGGATTAGGAAAGGGGAGACAAGGAAAGAAAGAGAAGGAACAAGCAAGACCCCCGTCAACGACAGCGTGCCTTTCCCGCGGTATCGCTTCTTCATCGCATTCGTCGCGTCGCTCGACGCTCGCTCGATCAGCGGCTAATCATCATTATTTAATTACGAGATTGTTTTTACTCCGAGGTAGTGTGTCGCCTCCTCGTTCAGCCACTCCCGCGTATACGAAAACCGGGCCTCGATTTACGTATCCGAATTAATTCTTAATTCTTAATTAAATACTGCCGAATTCTTAATTGAATATCATTAAATTGAATATCCCAAAAATATAAAAAATATAAAAATATCGCCATTTAATTAAATTATAGAACAAAGATTTTGATTTTAGCTACCGCAAATTAGAACCATTTTTTCCTTGTGTCTTGTGTCAGAAAAACTCGACGGAAAAGGATGATCAAAAGGGTAGAATAAAGCGATCAGCATTTTCCCCTTTTAAAAATCTAGATCCAACATATTCACGAATCATCTTCGTCGATTTTCTTCCATTCTTTCTTCTCACCCTTCACTGCCATCCTAGGATTGGAAGTAGTGCAATCCTTTTTGCCTCTGTCTTTATCTCTTACTTTGAGGCTCGTTCTATCTTCGTCCTCTTCTCTATCTCCATTTCTTTCCGCTTGGCTTTATCTGTCCTTTTCTATCACACAGATGGAATTCATTTCTAGTTCCTTGACTCCCGTTCTCGTGCGTGGTCTTCTTTCCTTGACTCCAAACCCCTTTCCCCTTCATGGGCACGACTCACTCGCGCTCCCACCGTCCAGCTTCAGTCGCAGCATCTCGATCCTTAATGTGATATTTTCTTACTCCTCCATTTCCTCGTTTTTCCCTTAATCGCCTCTTTCGACGCCACCCTCGTAATCACTGGAATGCTCGAAACGCGTTTACCGACAATTTACCCATACTTCAGTGACATTCAAGTACACCTCTTTATTTTCTTGATGACAAATTCTCGTTTGCTAAAAAGAAGAAAAAAGATACCAAAAGAAAATGGAATGAAAGATGAAGGAGAGGTTGATAGAGGCTAGGCTCTAGTAAGAATCCACTTTTGCTCTTGCACTAACGTTATCTTATTTGAACCTAATTATGTATCTATGCAGAGGCTTTAGTAGCTCTATAATCCGTCTCAGCCTATCAAGCTTAGTTTAATTTAATTCAATCAAGAACCACTTTCTCATCATATTTATTTATAAGAAGGATCATAAGTGATGAAGAGTTTGTTGCATCAATAGCTACTGGCATCTGATGCGAAAAATGGGGCTGCTGGATTCTGAACTGGTTATTCGCCATCAGCAATTTAATTGAAACTTAAAGCTCGATATGCAAAAACATTAGCTTGAGATGGAAACTATCAATAGCTACAATCTAAGGAAATAAGTTAAGATTAGGAAACACACTTTAAAGAGAATATAAGCTGGTTTTGAAACTTAACATAAAATATCATTACAGTCCTCAGCTAGTATGATATCTAGAGGACTAATTATTTCTTATTTGTTTCTTCAATTTCAAAATGTGGATTATATGTAGTAAACCCTGCTGAAAATGTTCGACAGGATTTAATAAAGAAAAACTGAATACTTTTCAACTCATTTTCTCTATCCGCAATTTCCAGAATTTTCTTCATATTTGTATCAAACGCTTTTGACAAAAATTCTATCAGAATGAATAATCAAGTAATCATATGTCTTTCAGAAAAGTTTAACAAACGTTTGGAGAGAATTGCTATTAATTTTTATTAAAGTAAAACAGGCCAGTGTCCCAATGATTCATTATGCATTTCTATAATTTTCTGGGTAAACATTCAATCCAATCCCATCAAATATGATATCTTAAATTTCCATCTATTTTAATGAGCTTCATCATAAGAATCTTATCCAATTTTATCAAATATTTTATCCGCAATTCTTGTCCATTTTAATATGCTTTTTTATAGAAATCCAAACATATGCATGATGTTTCACATAGCGGTTCAATTTAATACACTTTTCCGATAAAAATCCAATCAAATTTGTAAAAATTTGTCGGGAAATCTCATAATTTTCCATCAACCTTTTCTCATTGAAACTCTATTAAATCTTGCGCGCGAGACTGGTATCAAATCCTACATGTTCGAGAATCTTGACAGCTTTTTTCTTAAAAGTCTATCCGTCGAGAAATCTTATGCCTTCCTATCAAATTCTATTAGTTGTAAAATGTTATACTTTTCTCGAAAGTTTTTTATTGAAACTGCCAAATTATAAACTAAAATTTGATAGACATTTTTGAGATTCTGATACATAGGGCTTAATACAAGTATGAAGTAGAAAATATTTGACAAACCTCCAATGAGAAGCTATTGATGGAAAAGTATAATATTTCTCGACGGACAGAATTTGATAGATATTTTTTAAGATAGCATTTGAAACAAGTTCTGCAAAGATAAGATTTTACAGATTTTAATGAGAAACTGTTGATACAAAAGGATACGATTTCTCAAACGATGGAATATGATACAAACATGCAAGATTATCGAAATTGGGGCTTGATAAAAGCTTGATGCTGTTAAGATTTGATAGTTTCAATGAAAAGCTCTTGGCAGAAAAGTATTAGACTTCTGTATGAATAGAATTTTATACACATTTCCATAGGATTTGATACAGATCTTTTGCAGATAAAATTAGATAAGAGTGCCAATGAGAAACAGTTGATAGAAAAATAAAGGATTTCTAGATAGATAAAATTTAATAGAAGCTTTATCAAATGTGCTGATAGAAATTGATGCGCGATATTCGTTTCATTCAAATTGATAGGATTTTTCTTAAATGTGCTTATAGAATTTTATTTGAATTAGACTTCCTGACAGATTTCAAACAAATTGTCTCTGGATAGAAAGTATCTCGAATTCTATAATATTCTATATTTCTTTCAGCAGGGAAGACTAATTTAATTCAATCTGGAAGCTTTTAAAAAAATATTTCTGTACCCCTCTAGAATTTGTTGTACCGTTACTAGAAAATGTTAATAAGTTGCCGTAATTAGAGGAATGAAATCTAAAAAGAAAATTGTACTTGATAACAGTGTTTGCAGTCCTGGTCACGTTGGCGATCGAGTAAAAATAGTAAATCGCAGCAACGATTATGGGGTATGCTCATTCTGCGGAACTGGCCGGCTTTACCTTCACAGCTAGTTCGCAGCGCATCGGACTCTTCTCTTATTTTGCTAATTAACTCGTAACGGGCCATTTCACCCAGCAGCGAGGTCAGCTTTGCTTTCCTCTGTCGAAGCGGAAACCTTCCGCGATTACGATATCTCCGGTAGTAACGTAATAGCTACTGCGAATACGTATGGACAGAGTTGATACAAAATCCCAATTTTGAAATTCCCTGACTTTTTCCTGACAAAATTTTTCATTTTCATTTGAGAAAAAATAAAATTTCCACCAAATAGTTTAAATTACCACTAAAGTGATGAATCCTCGATATAAACAAATGAGTTCCCGATGACAAGTGTAATAGTTGAGATTTTTCAGTCAATAAAGAAAAAAAATCATTCAAAATCTTTAATTTGGAAGAAAAAATGTCGAATTTCCTGCAAAACAGTTGAGTCTTTAACACAAAAATATGAATTTTTAATTAAAATAATGAAAATTCAACCAAAAAAATGAATTTTTAATTAATTAGTTGAATTTTCAAACCAAAAGATGATCCACAAAAAAAAGACAGATTTCAAACAAAAACATCATTCTTTACAAAAAAATGCAATTTTTTTCAAACAAAATTAAAATAGTTACATTTTCAATTAGAAAAAAAGTTCAGCAAATAAAAACGAACTTTCAATAATGGAGTTGAATTTTTAACCAAAAAAGATTTTAATTTTAAAAGAATGATGAATTCAACAATAAAAATCGAATTTTTGACAAAATAGTCGAATCCTCCTCATTTGCATCCAGAGAATACACCTTGAATAGAAATATCCTGATCATGTTTCTTATCCCTAAAAATTCGCAAAATATTCCCAACCCGTGAATAAAACCGTTCAAGAAAGGTATAATTCTATTAGTAATGGATTGTACCACCAGATCGTATTCGTAAAAATTATGGGAGTCCCCTTGCCGCACAGAAAGAGAGGTGGGACTTCCCACGAGTCGGTTAGTGCAACTCTACAAATGTTCCTCTGAATATTACAAGTTCCCAAACAAACATCTGTCATTATTAATTAAAATCTTGAATATTAATATATATTTTTTCTTAAGAAATTTTAAAAGCATGAGTGGGGAATTAAATTCCGATTAGGCTGAGGTTTTTCAAAAAGTATTTATCGATCGGAATTTCTACTTGTCGAGTATCTATATCCAGCAGGATTTGAATCGATCTTCTTTCGCTTGAAGCCGCTTCCTGCAAAACAGAGATTGTTTTTAGTCTAGAAGGGGAATCGAAGCAGCGTCTACGCTCGTCGCGAAAGGAAACGTAGTATTTGCTTGTAAGGTGTACAAGGACGAAAGGGTGCTCATTAGTAATTCTCACTCTCCCCTCACCTCTCTCTCACTCTCTCTCTTCTTCGGATTCGTTCATCGCAAAAAGTCGCTCTTAATTCGTCTCACGGGTGCTGCTGCAAAACGTTCGTCTGGTCACTGAGGACCCTGAAACGAATCTTCTCA
>NC_046666.1:57522509-57557057 GCF_010883055.1 Belonocnema kinseyi
AAGGGAAAAGATAAGAGCTGCTTGAGAAGAGACGACGAGTAGAACGAGCAAAACAAGAAAAGAGTACGAGGACAATTTTTCGAATTAATCGAATTTGCAAGCGATTTGTCTTCGTTACACCCACCAGGCACCCCACAGCGGGACCCTCGAGGATGACGAGTCGGCTCTTTCGCACGTGTATACATGGCATGCGTGTCGGCGCCAGGGGAGAAGCCTTCAAATCTTTAGCCAAAACGAATACCACTTGTAGCAAATTGAACCATTTGCAAATTGACACTCTTGGTCATCTAAAAATTGGTAAAACATAGAAGCAGAATGGTCCTTCGAGCCGATCAGCTTGTATAGAGGAAGCTTATACAACCTCGAAAAATGGAATATTAATAAATAATTTATGACTAAGGAAACGCTTCTAGAATTAAGTTTCCTCACTCCGATGAGAAATTGGCTTCGTTTAATTCAATCTGACCCTGCCAAGTACATTAGATTCAAGAAAAAGGCTCCTGCACGCTTCTTGATCCGTTCCTCACGAGTTGTCTCTCTGCTATGCATCGCGATTGTAATTTATCTGCTCGATAAATACTCACAACAGCAACGACCCCTTCTCGCGACCGGTAATTCCACAAGTAATGAGTTGTGACCAGGGTGCTCATGAAGGAGAAGCAAACAGCATCCTTTCCTTCAAGAGACGTTGATATAAGTGGAATTCATTGAATGATGCTTCCAAGAGAAATAATTCTTTAAATATAAAATTCAAATCTTATATTCAAAACCGAATTTAATTAATTTGATGAATGTTGTGAATTTACTGTTTTTGAATGATAATACAAAGGTTAGTACAAAGGTGATGAATGACAAGTGTCATACCTAACCAGCAAAGGGATGACAATGCGTACGACTGACTACCTGTCCTAAATAACGAGTGCAACTCACTGATTACCAATGACATTTTTTGGCTGTTTCCACCAATGAGATTTAACCGAAAATCATCAAAATATTCTTTTTCTTGATGATAAAATCTGAGTATACGATACCAAACCTTCTCCTTTAGATACAACGTTAGTGGATGCGATATACACATCTTAGCGTTTGAGCTCAGATACGTGAGGTGCCTGAACTCGTACCCGTGTAGTCTTGTACGAAGCCGCATTTATACACTTTGGATGGTATATAAACTTACTACAGGTCGGTATGCACGAAAGGTATGGATGTATAAATAGAGGTTTATAAATTATGCTATCCGCGTACCCGAGTACCATCTTTAAGATACTGCTTCAACAGCCGATGTCATCCCATGTCATCTGATGTCACTCACAACCATTCGAATCAAGAGCATCTCTCTAAATGAATGTAAAAATCTATTTTTAACCAGAATTCAGAACTTGTAAGACCGCTAAACAAAATTAGCCGCTATTTCTTCATTATTTGAGTGTGAGTGGTTTTATTGCAGAATTCGAGGAGAAAAAGTTTGATAAAAGAACTCATCCTCTTCCGAGAAAGCGAAGGGGAAAGTTGTCTCGTTTCGGATAAGGTCTGCATCCCGTTCTGCCTCCGATGCACGAAAATACTTTCGATATATTTTGGTGCTGCATTGAGTTAAGGAAAATTTGTTTGGGAAAGGATCTGCAGTTTTGAGTAAATGGAGAGTGAATTTCGGACTGAAAAAAGCATTAAACTGATATTCAGTTATTGTATTAACGAATATGAGAAAATAGAGTTTGTTTGAAGAATGTAAATTACGGGGTGACCGGAAAACTTTATTTTTAAATTCCCTGTATATGAATACTAAGTTCTACTAAAGGGCTGGTAATAATTTAATGATTTTGTAATATAAGCATCAGGATGCATTATTTCATATAATTTTTCCCATTAGGATTTTGCAATAAGACTACTCACACTTAAATATTTAAGAAATAGCGACTAATAATTTTGTAAGGTCCTGCAAGTTCTTAATGCTGGTTAAAAATGTACTTTTTAATTTAAAAAATTCAAATTCCTTGGTGAAGATCATAAAAAAGAATAAGGAATAATTAACTTTACAATCATAAATGAACTAATTTAGAGCCAGATGTTGCAAGTGCAAAGATTCTTCTCTCATTCAGGTTCTCCTGAATATAGCTTATGAGTCTGGAAGTTATAAATCAAACCAAGAATGTAGAAATATTCGATCCTGGAGAAGAGCTTCTTTACAAATTAGTCTCTTCGCATCTAATTAGTCGAATTAACGCCATACAAGGCGATGTCTTATATTAGCAGGCTCAAGGTCACTGGACGAACTCTCTTCGTTTTATTTTCTCTCTTTCTCTTTTTCTCTCTCGACTTCTGGTTCTGAAATCTTGGCTATTTCTTCGTTTCGCACTTCGTCGGTCTCACGAGCTTTGCCTAAGATCCCACGAGTTTCGTGTCGGCGAAATCGAACCATTAGTTAAGTCCTTGCGAAAATAAATGGGTATAACTTCTCACTGGTTCCTGAACTTCATTCTATATGGTGTTATTGTATCTTTAACTGTGTGGAATCCCTTTATTAAACTGATATATACGACATAGATATATTGAGGAAAAACTAACAAAATTTGAAAAACTTCAAGGAGTTACAGGAACCCTGAAATATTATTTGATTGAAATGAAATTCTGCAGAGATTTAGTTCAAATATTGTTTTTTCGCCAAGAGAGGGAAACTGCAGAAAACTCTTTCCTGTGTGCAGCCGGTTACTGTCACAGGGTGTCTATTCACCTGGAGAACCTAAAAACATTTGGAATCTGAACACAGAGAGAGCTATATAATTAGAGATGAGGAAACCTTCCTTATCAATATCAAGAATATTCTACAGCTGTAATGGTTCGTGACTGTGCTACGTTTATAGAATCGTTTTTCACGACGTCATCACTAACCATCGCGAATATTCTAGCAAAGCATGTACACGAAACACTTTAGTTGTGGAATGGTCTTGATTTCGGCAAACTAGAAATTTGTATTTAGAACGCAGCTTACTCATTTACTCCTTTTCTCAAGTTTCCAGATTTTTCCTGACTTGAGGACACCATAAGACACCCTGTTATATATCAAGTTTGCTTTTCAGCCTGAAAGTCATTATCTAATTTGCTTCGAAATCAAGACAATTTTCAATGTAATGCAGTTGGAGGACTTTTGTTTTTAGTTTTGTCTTTGGTGAATAAGGATGGTCAATTTAACGCGTTCACGCAAAGGTGGCACGAGGTCGCGAGCAGACTGATTTGCATCCAGCTATAAACAACCGCCGTCGAAAATGATATAGAACATGAATACCGAGGCTCGACCAGAACCAGCTGGGATTATGATACTGCTTCTACTCAAGTTCTTTGCTCCATGTTTCTCTCTCTGGCTAATGCCACTTCCATAGTAAAAGTCCACCTTCCCCTGAATACTAAGTCAGAAATCCTCCCTGATAGATATAGGAATTAGGATCATCAACTCTTTTTTAAATACCATATCTAATATCTGATCCAGTTTAGGAGGAAGTAATCCCCTATTTTTCAAAGCTTCAGGAATCGAGACCATTTTTTTTCTTCTTCGGGTTATAAGGCTCAATTTTAAATGTCTTGGGTTAGGGCGCATTAAAACCTTTTTTATGATTTACAATATCTTTATAGTTCAAACGGCAAGGAGATTAATAAATACTTTAATATTATTGCATACTGGACAGCCACAAATGCTTTCGAACCTGGGGAAATTAGATGCTTTTTCAAGAAAATAGGGGAATATATATCGCATTTGTAAACAAACAGTTCAATTTTCAACCCAAAAAAAACGAACATTCAAGAACAGAGTTAAATTTTCAAGCTAAACAGTCGAATCTTTGATAAAACAGTGAACTCTTAAATCCAAAAACTGAATTTTCAGAAAATTTTAATTATCAATCACGTAAAATAATTTTCTAACCAGATGGCTGAATTTTCATACAAAAAAGATTAAACATTAATGAAAAAAATTGAATTTTTAATTCAAAAAGGTAACTCTTGTAGAAGAACGTAGAAAAACCTAGTATAAAATGTTGAAAAATCCCAAAAATTGTTGAGGAAATGATCATTTTCACGACAAATATTAATTTTGCGAAAGATAGAAATCAGCGGGTAGCAGGCGACAGCCTTTAAACGGTTAGAATCGTTTGCAAATTAATTTTTTTACTCACAATTCTGATATAATAGAACAATTCTCGATATATGCTAGATTTTCAAATGGCCACGTCTAAATGATGGTGACCCTAAATTTTGCGAAATACTTTGCGAAATGAAGAAAAATACCGACAAAATTGACATGTCCTGTGTGTCTTGTAACTTTATTCGTAATCAGCCACCAGGCTAGCTGTTAACTTCACGTTATGCACGGTATCGGTATTAAAAGATTAATTCTCCACACAAAAATTAATTTTTCAACCAAAAAATATGGAACTTCAATAAAACAGTTGAATTTTGACAAAAAAATATCAATTTTGAACAAAAAAATTGAATTTTTAACTAAACTAGATGAATCCTAAACCAAAAATATAATAGTAGACTTTTAAGATTCAAAATTTCGAGAAAGAATGAACAAATAGAGACGAATAGAGGAAAAAGTGTAAAGTATGATATTGGTGCTCGAAAATTCAAATGTTAAAGGATCTATTGAAATCTAAATTTTCGAAAATAAATGCCACGAAAAAATTAGATGAAGTTATTCAGGTTCATGCAAATAAACACGGATACTTTTTCTGAAAATGTGAGATAAAGGCAGAAAGCAAGGAAGGGAAGGATTAAGATAAAGAAAAAGCAAGAGGAGCACGAATTTCTCGGAACAGAGTTACGCAAATCAGACTGCAGAGTCGACGGGGTAGGGACGGTTGCAGAACGCTATCTCGCAAATCTTGCAGCGTGGTTAGCTTACGTTCACTCGAGATGCAGAGACAAATCCGTGTGCGGCAGCCACGAAATTTGCAAGTCCGGTGAAAGCACGACTGCGAAGTGCAGCCATGCTCTGTGCAAGAAGAAGAAAGAAGAAGATCGTAAGAGAAGATAAAAACCAGAAGAATTTTTCAATTCTTGAAAAGACGAGTCTTCAAGAACGTATCCTTCGATACAATTCCACTTGAACAACAAAATATTTCATTAAAGAATATCAGGATTCAGGCATCACGGTTAGGGTATTCAGTTAAAAAAAAAAACGAATTTTGAAGAAAATTATTGAATTGTCGACAAAAAAGATGAGTTTTGAACAATATTTATGAGTTTTTAACCAAATTGTTAAATGATCACCTAAAAAGATGAATTTTCCACCAACTGGTTGAATTTTTATACTAAATAATTTAATTTTTTTAAACAGTTGAATTTTCAGAAAAAAATTTAATCCAAAAGGACAAGTTTTTATTCAAGTAAACGAATTTTAAATCAAACAATTAAACAGCTGCATTTATAACCACATAGTTAAACTTTACATAAAAAGAGGCAAATTATCAACAAAATAGTTCAACTTTTAATAAAATAATTAAAATTTCAACCTATAACCCAAAGAAGTTGAGCTTTCCACCCGAATACAAAGATGAATTCTTAACAAAAAATGTAATAGTTAATATTTCAACTAAAAAGATACTAATTTTTAACATAATAGTAAAATTTGGAACCAAAGTGTTCAATTTTAAACAAAAGAATTGAATTTTAAAAATAAAATTTAAACCAAAACTGGGACAGTTAAATTTGAAGTAAACAAATTATTTTTCAAGAGAAAGAAAAGATTTTTTTTTTAAATAATCCAATTTCTAATCAAAGTAAATGAATTCTGAACTGAAATGATGAATTTTCTACTGAAAAAAAAATTAATTTTCTTTGAACTGTAATGATTTTTCAATTAAATTTCCAATTTACGATGAAAAACCTCAATTTCCAATTTCAAGTAAAACATACCAACATAACATAAAGTTCTTGACATGATGTAAGTATTCCTTGATTTTGTATTAAAATGTATTAAAGAATAAATAAGAACTTAAAAGTAAAATGATTCGAAATTTAATATCTTAAATGTGAAGGCTGTTGGTTTAAAGTAACCGATTTTCTATGAAAACGTTAATGTATAAACTGAAACTGTTAAAAAATCACAAATATATATTTTAAATACCAATTTTTTGTATAAAATGCTAACGTAACCTGAAAAGGCTCCAAATGTCTGAAACTTTAAAATCCAATGACTTTGTTTTGTTCAAGAATGTCAGCTTCCATTAGAAAACGGTAACAAAACCTAGTAAAATATTTAGAAATTAAAGACTTCTTCGAAATGTTATGACTTTCTGTTGAAAATATTTGGATTGAATACCAATTTCCAGCAAAAACACTAGCATAACAAATGTATAATATTTTCAATAATTTATTTAAAATTAATATATAAAAAAACGAAGTCTCTCGTCGTCAGGAAATTTGGAATGACTTGTCCAATATTTTATATAACCTAGCTAGCTAATAGTCATTCCGAATTTTCGAGACTAGTCCATCCCCTTTTTCAACTCCCTACATTTTTCAGGATGACTAAACACAGCCATAATAAAACGTCAATTAATGAAAACTCCATCACGTTATCGACGAAAATGATAGTCCCTTGTGCAAGAAGAAGAGTACATTAAACGGGGTAATTTTGGACATGTGAGGCAAATTCGGAAATTGCCAGATTGATAGTTTAAACAAATTAAAGTCAGTCGTTTTAACCAGAATTTACAAACAGTAAGTAATTTAGGGGATGTCAAAATTTACCCCACTTGTCCGAAATTACCCCGCTTAACAGTCCTGGAAAAATGTTTAATTTGTAGCATCTGGTGATGAAAAACAAGTGAGATCACCAGCTAAATCTCATTAATAATTTCAAATAAGAAGAATGTTATTCCGATCGAGAAGTAGCGCAGCTTCAATAAAAAGATATTCGGTATATCCCACTTGCGTATAAGGAAGTTAAAATGATATGATGATAAATATGCGTTACAACTGTTGAAGCGAAAAAGCGGGAGGGCGGGGAGACGAAAAGGCCGATCGAAGTAATTACCTTCCTACCGATCTTCTACCAATTAAAAGCGGACTGGAATAAGGGGGCAGAGGTACTAAGGGTGTTTCTCATGTTAAAAAGATCGGCAGATACCGTTGGCCTTGAAAAAGTTGGCGTCTTTTTCTCAGCAACGCCCTGGGATAAAATCCGAGAGGAACGTAAGAGATTCGCGAAGAATCGCCACCTGACTTTTGGTTCTCGCGTCTCTCCTTCTCTCTTTTATCCTCTCGCAGAAGCATTCTCGCATCTCTCAGTACCGCCTCAACATTCTTGTCCCTCCGATTTCTCTCATCTTCCAGTTACTCCACCTTTTCGTCCTCTCTTCCCTGGCCTCACTTCCTCACCCTGCTGCTGGTCTCAAAGCCAGCAGCGCGGCGATATTTAAAGCGTATGCAAAGAGTGCACTTCAGAGGGGGTGGATGCACGAGGGGGAGGCAGAGAGGGAAATGGGGAGAAGGCAGAGAGGCAAAAAATTCTGGACAATGGCGGCTTGCGTTCGGCTGCCCGGAATCCGACTCGCTACGATTTATGTGACCTCGACGACGACGGTCCTCATCGTTCCTTCTCCCTTTCACTCTCATCCTCTTCTTCTCTCCTCCGTTCAATTCCTTCAGAAGAATCCTCCCGAGATGACTCGATCTGCGATTTCTCTCGAACGTGTCAAAAGTACCTAAGGGCATTTCTCCACTATCAGGAGACAATCCATAATTTAGTAGCTTTGGTGTTTTAATTAATTGTCAAAAGATTGCTACTTGGATCCAAAGATGACTTGCGAATCTAAAATTTCCAATCTTAAGTATTCACGTTGGCCATTTGTCAAGCTCATAACGTTCACGAGCTTGACTCTATGAGAATAGAGAGAGAAACAACTCCTAAAAATGCGGTCAAGCTGAGGTGGATTACTCCTGATTATATCGTATCACCCTGGATTACCTTTATATAGAGAATATCTCTAGATTACCTAAGATTACTCCAGAATAGATAGGATTGCTCTGGATTTCAGAAAATTATGGTGGAATACACCGCCTGAACAAGACTCATGTGGATTTTCAACCAAGAAGATTCATTTTCTACCGAAATAGTCGAATTTTCAAATACAAAAGATAAATTTTCAACCATACAGTTGAATTTTCTAATAGAAAAAAAATTCAACGAAAGCGCAATAGTTACATTCTTCGATGAAAAATTAATTTATAAAAAAAGACATGTCTGAAAAACAGTTTAATTTGTCAGCAAAATGCAACTGTAATAGTTAATTTTCAGTTAAATAATACATTTTCAACCCAAAGAGACGATTCTTAACCTAGAAGAATCGTCATCCAAGCAAGTGTTAATTTGTCAACCAAAAAGTACCAATAAAAAAAATGAATTTTCAACCAAATAGTTGCATTATCAACTAAAATATATAGGTTTCCAATAAAAAATAAAGAAGTTAAATTTTAAGTTCACGAAATACATGAACTTTCATCCAAATAGTTGCATTTGAAGCAAGAAAATTAATTTCTACAAACAATTTTGTTTTTGAACAAAACAGTTGAATTTTTAACAAAAATCATGAATTTCAAATGAAGAAGATTAATTTTCGACCAAAAAGGAAGAATTTTTTACAAAACGCATTAAATAGCAACTAAAAATTACTAATTTTTAACACAGAATGGAATAGTAACATTTTAAGTTGAGAAAATTAATATTCCATAAAGTAGTTGAAAACACTTTGAATTGCCTATGTAAATCAGTCAAAATTTCTTGGTTTAAAACAGGATTACGGTGGATCACCAGTTCGGATAACCGTGCGGTCCAGCGGATGACCAGAGGGCTACCCCCTCGCTGAGAATTTATCGAACAGTATCCACCGTTGAATCGCTTATTCATTTCTGAAAAGTCTACCTCGCAAGTCGATTAAATTCGTGTGATCGCAGCATCGTGAAAATAACCAAATGAAACCACGACTAGTTAATCTCTGGCTGTGAGAACAAATTTATGTGTCGTTGATGGTAAAACAAAGAGGAAGGTAGTAAACAGGTGGTTTGAGAAAGAAGCAGAGGAATATTGAAGGTAGTATTAGGATGGTACGTTCGTATGTAGCATTGTGGAGGAGAGAAGACGAGGAAAAGAAAGAGGAAGAGGAGAGGAGGGTCCAAAGGGATGGAGGTACGTATCCGTGTTTCCACACTGGAGGTACATCCGATGCAAGATAGGACGCGTCACGACCTGAGCTCAGTGCGCTATAACTGATATACCGTGTAAAGTACGTTTAAATGTATCCGTGGTCCAAGACCACGTTATAGATTCCACTATTGACGGTACTTTACGCTCTGGTGCCATACCGGTGGTCGTATTGTTCGCCGTTGGCCCGCATATGCAAATTCGTCGCATATCAATGCCCAGCGTACGTTTCTTACTTATACACGCGATTTCGCCAGAGCCTGGCGACGACACTTCTTTCTTCCCTTTTAAATTCCCTCTTAAACTCTGCGCGTGACTCTGCTTTCTTCCTTTTCCAAGCAATTTGTTTCTCTCGGCCGGTGTCGATCGTGCCCGAGCAGCTTCTTACAAATCGAGGAGTTTTGTTCTAATAGGATTATAGAATTAAAGCTCAGTCTTCGTGTGTATTTTGCACCCCCCCCCCCCCCCCCCCCCCCCCCCCCCCCCCCCCCCCCCCCGAGCCTCCCGCTTATGTGCGAACCATTATTAGCCCGCACGCGATCCTCGCCATATGCCATGAACCCCACGAGACCAGACCGAAAAACCTGTTTGAATTCGATGAAAAAACAAACCTGCGTTCGGTGACCGCAATATTTGACACACAACAGTCAATCATATTATCAGATTATGTTGATCCAAGAGCATCTGTAATTACTACATGATACTACTGCGCATGTGTAATAGATCTCTATAAATTTTATGCCAGCGCAGTAGCTCCTAGTTTCAACTGATACGTTTGAGGTACCGCTAGGAACAGATTTCTGATAATCCGCTGGATCGCACGGTTATTCAAGCTGGTAATCCGGTATAATCAGAGTGTAATCATACACTTGTAATCGAAAATAAATTAAGCAGTTCAGAGTAATCCACATGTGAAGCGGAGTAATCCATTTGTGAAGCGGAGTAATCCGCTTGTAATTCGAAGCAATCCAGCTTTGTAGCGCAGTTCTAATCCGAATAATCAACTTGTCATTCAACGTAACTTAATTTTAATCCAGATTATTCGGAGTAATTCAAGTAATCCACTTTTAATCCAGTTGAAGCCTGGAACAACACACTTATGATCCGGGATCATCTTGAGCAACCCACTTGTAACCCAAACACGGAGTACTTCAGGTTGTCCACTTGTAACCCAGAGTAATCGAGGTAATCGGAGTAATTTACATAGGTAATCCAAAAAGTTTTCAAATATTTTTCAGAATATTTGTGGTTTGTTTTATGGTCGAAAATTTGTCTTTGTTTGAAAAATTAACTATATTTTGTACCAGTATCGTTTTTTCTGTGGTTGACAATGAATTGGATTAACTAAAATCTCAAGTATTCCATTTTCAGTTGAGAATTTATCGTTTTTAGTTTAACATTCAACTATTCGTTTGAAAGTTGAGCTACCTTATTAAAAGTTTAGTTTTCTGGTTGAAGATTCTTGATTTTAATTGAAAATGACCCTAAATTTAGTTCAAAATCCATGTATTTTGTGAAAATTTCGTTCTGTTTTGTAGAAAATTAAGATTCTTGCTCGAAAATACATCTTTTTGGTTGAAAAAGGAACTATTTTCGTGAAAAATCATTTTTTGGTTTGAAACTTAATTTCTTCTACTAAAAACTTTAAGATTCAATTTTAGAATGTAAGTTTACGTTTTTTGGATGGAAATTAAACCATTGGGTTGAAAATAACTTTTATTTTGTTCAACATTTTTTTCCTTAGATATAATGAATAAATATTCTTTGTTGAAAATTTAGCAATTTTGTTGAAACATAATTTTTTTGATTGAAGTTTCTTCATTTAAGTCGAAAATTCATCTTTTTGGTTCCCAAATGAAATAAAATGCTGAATTTTAGTTGAAAATTCAACGAGCAAATTGTTTTTTTCCACTTAAAAATTCGCTTCTGTTTTTTTGTTGAAAATTATTTTCGTAACTGAACATTTAACCATTATATTTTTGGCGAAAAATTGATATTTGTTAGTTGACACTTCAACTCTGTGATTGGAAATTTATCTTGTGTAGTTTAAAATTCCTTTTTTTCTGTAGAAACTTAATCTTCTAGCTTGAAAATTCAACTATCTGGTTAAAAATTCATCTGTTTTGTTGAAAATTCCAAAATTTGGTTAATAATTCGCGTGAGTATATAGTGTAGGCGAAGTACTTCACTATAATTTTATATAATCCAGAGTAATCTTAGGCAATCCAGACTAGTTCTGTATATAGAAATAATCCAGGGTAATCCAAATTAATCAGGAGTAATCAAACTTCGCTGGATCGCATTTTTCGGAACCCCCTCCCCCCTGGAAACTATAATCTAACCCTGCACAAGAACTACGCAAACTAATTTAATTTGTAGTTTCTACTTAAGGCCTTTTCCATCATGTGACAAAAATACTTTTTGAAACTAAATACCAATGTGCAATCGGTGAAATTTGATCTCTTTTCAATTCCTATTTTAATTTCAATTTTTAATTAGCAATTAAACATTTTAATTTCCAAGTTCAACACAACTGTTTAATACCTCAAGAAGGTATTTTACTCCCTGGATACATAACTGTACATAAACACTAGTTTCCTAACATTAACCTAAAGCTCGTCGAAGAAAGAAGACTTGCCTCCTACGTGTATACCTCTATTGCTCGCCTACGTGTAATCATCGAGTCATCGATCCTGGATCTGTTCTTCACTGGTGGTCAAATTTTCTCAATAAATAACAAGCAAAAATCACGTAACAAATACTTAATAGCAAAGCTTTCCGAAATGTAAAAAATTCAAATAATCATACCTTTATCGGATGATATATACAATATAAACCTTTTTAAAATTCACAAATAATTGTAGACCTTCATTCTAACATGAGCAGAGTTGAGAACCTTTGATAACACTCCGCCTACTTTTTCCAATCAAGTTTTCAGAAATCTATTAATCACCCCTAAGAAAGATCCTCTATCTTCAATTAGTATTCATATTCAGTACATTAACGCGAATGATCTATAACGATCTCTTGCAAATTCACATCCCGGAGATATTAATTGAGTTTGAATGTAAAGTCGATCTTAGATACGATGAAACGGAAAATCTACTTGAAGGGCTGGTTTTCAGAAAATATGAGTTGCTCTTGAGATATTATAGAAGCAACATAACTGTCCTTAATGATGAGTGAAATTATCTAATGCCCTTCAGAAACAAGTTTGTTCAAAATAAGCATTCATTTCGCTAAGGAATCATATTGCTGAAGCAATAATTTTCATAAATTATTCAATGAGCTTATCATCTTATCGAGAAACAGATCCTTAGGTACGATTATTGTACTTTCGAGTTTTGATGTTTTTTCTACTTACCATTTGAAGCTCCAGTGTCTTTGATCGTCCCAACAACTGTGTTTTGAGCAACATTCTCCTTAACTATAAAGGTGTATCTCGGCCTATCGCATATTGCCAATCTGTGACTAGCAGATGATGCTGTGATTTTGACTTCAGCATCAATCGAGCTCTTTAGACCCGCCGCGTCAGTTGCGGTCACGTTTAGCTGATGCACTGACGACTTCGTCAGAAGATTC
The DNA here is from genome assembly GCF_010883055.1 of Belonocnema kinseyi. Lineage (NCBI taxonomy): Eukaryota > Metazoa > Arthropoda > Insecta > Hymenoptera > Cynipidae > Belonocnema > Belonocnema kinseyi. Next base: position 57,535,291 of record NC_046666.1, read on the forward strand.
GGTCGGACCACATGAATCTCTCCAGTGCTCCTGTCTATACGAAAGATTCCAACTTCGTTGCCACCTGATATCCAGAAGGCAACCTGACCATGGTCAGCATCTTGATCTGTTGCCGCGACTCTCAAAATTGCTCCACTGATCGTCTCTGTATTCTTCAAGGTCACATTGTAACTCCTCGGATTAAAAATCGGTCTATTATCATTCACGTCTGTTATCTGGACTCTCACGATTGCTGTTGTACTCAAGCCTCCTGTAAGAAAAGAAAATTATTTATTACACTGTCAAGTATTTTCTAGCATAAGCTAGATTCTAGCATTGCTATAAATTAATTATTATTAATGCTATTAATCTTACTAAGCTGATTTATGATCATCGCTCGAGCAATACTTCAAAAGTCTCAATTTCCACATCAAAATACTAAAGGGGAATAAATTACAGACAAGTAAAAGTGATCTATTGAATAACGCTGAGTTGGACCTACAAAGTTCTGGGAGCTTTCTAAAATTATGGGGTCTAAGTAAAAAAGATAGAAGCTGCTTTGGACTCATTCAGCCTAAAATCTCCTTATCGAGTCAAATAACGTGGATGTATTAGTCGCAGAGTAGAGAAAGAATCGACGAGGTCGCCCGGAGCTGGTCGATATAAATCACCAAGAAGAGTTCCCCGGCTTTTTTTCGAAGCCAATCAGCCTCTTCTCGGTCTCTCTCACTCTTATCCTACCAACTTAGTGTTATCTACCTTACTTGCTACACGAAGCAGCAAAAGGCTTTCTTACCCCCATGCAAGGCAATATGTTGAGCATCATATTTCAAGTGAAAAATTTCGTCGACTACAATCGCAGCATCTGCTCTCGTTGCAATGAGATTAAGGCGGTACTTGCATTAGAAGTATATCAAGATTGGCTAGAAAGTAAAACCTTTCATTCCTGCAAGATTTATGGCACAGAGGCCCTTTGTGAAGCAGTTAAAGTAGTCACTAATTTATTTTAGACTGAGGATGCATGAACACGCTGTCGATTTTTTCTAATTATACAAGGTAATTTTAACAGAGCCTTGAGTGATCTATCTATACATAAAATTTGATATTCTAAATGAAGTACAATTATATTGAACACAATACAATATTTTTTTCAAATGAGGAATTAATGTTGAAATTCCTGGATAAAATAGAAAAATAGTTAAACAAGTGAATATATTATCAAGGATCGATGAAATATAGTGATTTAATCAATTCGTAAATCCTACTTTGCGACAGAGTAAGCCTTTGAGATATGTTGGTGAGAATTTAGCAAACATGAACTACCGTGGTAGAGGGTGCTTTAAAAAAGGCTTAACGCAAGTGTTAATATTAAAGACAGTATGTAAAACGGGTAATCCGATGTTTAAACGGTTTACATCCGTAATTCATAGTAATGTATGTACTCGGCTCGCGGAGCTCCAAGCGTGATATGATTTATAGGTACGTGCGAGTGTCATTGGAGTCATACGTCAGAGACCAACCTGACCAGACTAGCCAGCAGTCCTCATCCCATAATATTTTCCCTCCTGCTCATCCAAATTGCCATTTTTGACCAGATAACATAACCAGAAACATTTTAAGAAAAGTTACATGCAGGCAAAATGTAACCTTCAAATTAGTCAATTGGATTTATATTCCAGCACAGTATTCCGACATTTTTTCATAAATTCGATTTTGGATAATTCCACTGTAATAATAATTATTGCAGACAAAGATCTTGGGAGTTAAGCACCGTTGTATCGTTATCCCATTTCGCAATAGATCCAGTGGAGACTCTCACACTTATAAAGCGCATTAGTGCTTGTAAGTATTATTCGCACGGCGGCGTCGGCGGCGGCGTATTAGCGATATTTATCGCGATGCGTTGGTCAGCATTCCCTCGAGCAACCCAATGCCCATACAAACCGACAGAAAACGATAAGCGGCAACGATCACTTGAACAGTATAAATCACCTGTAAATTTTTGTCGCCGATCGTCGCCGCGCTTGGCGCTCACGTCATATCCGCTGGTGGTAATCCCCTATCCTATTGTAACGTTATACGAAACCGATAACAGGTACCGACCGGACAATCGTATCGATAACGAGCGACAATTACCGAAGGTCCTGTTTGCAAACGACGCATGCACAACAATGCAAGAATTCCAATTTCCCCTGTTCTTGACACTTCTACATCCAGTCTCCTACCCTTAAAATTGGTTCACATTTATTTCAGTAAACTATACTACTGCGAATCCATAAACAGCAACTAACTCTACTGCGCAGCTTTAGGTACAATACAAGCTTACTGCGGAGACTCAAAAGGCCACTGCGCAATTGCGAATTTAAACTTCGATATTTATTGATAGCATTAAATCTATTCGATATTTATTCTTGTGGAATCAAAATTACTATACATTGTACCTAACGTTCTCCAACTTTGCACATAACCGGTTCTCGCAAATTTACTTATCTCAAAAAAAATTTGCTAGAATTCTAACCTTCACCTACGTATAGTAACAAAGTCTTTAGTATGCACAACCTAAACCAGAAAGTTATTTCAAGAACATATGCATAGCGCGGTAGAAACGACTAAACTCATATGCATAATATGAAAACTCAGACGATTCGCATAATATAAAGTCATGACTCCCACAAAACAGCAAAAAAAACCGATAATCTTATTTCGTGACCTGCACTCTTACTACGTGACTTCTTCAGAAAATGTTCATATAATCTCACGTCAACCAATTAAAACAGCTGAAAAATTGTATTCGGTCAAATGGCGAGTAAAATTAGACCCGAGAAGAGTTATATTTTAAACCATTTATCGAATTTCTATACATTTGGTCTGTTGATTTATGGAATAACATGCAGCCAAAGTTGAAATCTCAGTGACCAAACTGTCTTCGAGCAATGTCTTCAATGTGTACTCAGCGTAAGAAAAGCTCGTTTAGGGGTCACCTAGCTGGTGGCTGTTTAACTTTCTGGTCCGACGGATCAATGGACTTCAGTCATTGTCCTACCCATAAGGGCAGACTGCACAGCCGTTGGAAATGGGCACAGAATACTTGCGACATAAATCATACAGCCTATTACAGTGCTACTATAGATCCTACCTTGGCGATAACCACCTCTTCTCAGGTCTTCCTACGAGCTTCTCACTCCCTTTCTACATCTTCCCAGCTACTTCCGCTATTACTTTTTTTCGCACTTCTGAGTACTAACCATCTTCCTTTCTAAATGCCTACTTCCGTTCATTTGATGGGTAACTAAGATTTATACTTGTGTAGCTTTTAAAGAATTGCTTAATTACTGTCAATATCAATTATGAGGGATGCAGCATCGAAGGTCGATATAATAAAATATATAATAATACTGACCTCTATCGGTAGCAATAACAGGTAATTCCAGATAAGAAGCAGATTCTCGATCAAGTGGAGATTTGACACAAATCTCTCCAGTGTCACTTCGCACCAGAAGCTGTTCACTAGCAAGTTTGCTCGCCACCAAGGTGTAGTTGACCATAGCATTCACTCCACAATCCGGATCCGTGGCTTGTACCTATAACAGAAAATCGATCGTCAAAATCGAAATGATTTATTATTCTCGAATTTATTCAAGTAGAAAAAGTAATTTCCGGCATCTTGTTTACAAGGGAGAAGCACAAAAGGCAGCTTTGTTTAACTTCATTTAATGTTCCTGAAACGGGATATCGCGGACGGGAAGAAGGGCTCATTTATAATGCACGCAATGACTAATTTCCGAGGGGCCAACACGGTTTTGTTAGCTGGGCTTTGACGGTGGACCTGGCCCAATGGGATGGATAGACGGATGGACGTGGGGGCGGTGATGGACGCCCCTGGCTCCCAACGGTGGTTATTTATGGGGTAGTACAACCCCACTCTTAATGTCTCAGGCCCGGCGATTCGGTCGAGTAACACAAGCTCTCTTTTTTTCATTTCAGGATCATTTATTTAATTTCTCTTCGGGAGGACTTGGCGATTTTTCTTTCAGGACTGATGTGCAACAAGTGAACAGATGCTCTAAATAAATGGAAGAAAAATAATCATTAGGTTTTACGCTCGCAAATAAATGTCTTTTAAGAAGAGCCAGAGAAGATAGTAAAGAAACTAGGGGGTCGAGAGTTTAGGAGACACAAGATAATAAAGCTCAAGTCTGGGAGAGATGATTTACAGACGCATAGTTGAATAATTTTCCCGCTAAGACTGTCGCCACCTGGAAAAGAAGAAGTAAACGTTCATTGGTTGGAGCTTGTTTCAGAGCCGAGAAACAGAAAGCCCGATGGTGATAAAATTCTTCGTCGTCCTATGAAGAAGACGCCCTCACTCAAACAATCATGTTAATCAATTAATGCAGTCCCGTATCGGTGCTGATCTGCCCGACTAATTCGAATCTGCTTCAGGGGGTTTTCTCTTTCGACTCCTCCTCGGTTATGTTAAATGACTTCCTTCTTCCTTCCGTCTTCACATCTTTCATTTAGCAGATCTTGTTTCAGATTTTATAGTACTGGGTGACAATTCTCATTAGGATTCATAATCGTATCAACTGATGATCAGTGTTTGATCATATTAACCATTTGATCTATCTAGCATTATTGCAGATCACTTTAATGGTGATTTTATTCTACCAGCAAAAAGATACCAACACATCAGCACCATATCTAATCTTTATAAGCTTGCTTCTTCTGGCACCATCATCATGTAATTTTAAACAATGTATCGCAATCAGCGGTAACTTAGAGGAATCAGTGTTTCCTTTGACTCCCGCAATCGAGATGCCTTACAGCCAGATGCTTTATATCGTAGACAAGAAAGGGAGTAGAAAGATGAAGCAAAAAGACGAGCAGTCTTACTCGCTATAGTGCTATTGCCTTGTTCCGCGGATACCACGAGACGCCATTGTTCCTCTGGTTTCGTTTTATGTGACCTTGGGCGGAATATCGATTTCAATCGGAGTATGTACGGAATACAATCCAATGCGGATCCCCCTCGAAAGGCTGACCAACATCTGCTCGCGAGATCATGTACAGTGTGCACCGAGAGCAAGGTTCTGTTCTTCCCATTGAAGGTCACCTTGGTTCTCTATTCGTTCTATTTTTCTCCATACCTCGCGATATATTTATGGTAAATCGATTTTCCTTCAATCCCAGACTCAAGTTCTTTTGAGAACAATGAACGAGACCTTCCAACCAATCGAGTTCGATTTCTTCATAACGTTCCGTTTCATGCAATTCCGCTTGGCCGCCTTTCTCATCATTTTTCACCTTTCAATTAGTTCCACTACATGCACCGAGCACTTAAATGTTATTATTTTTAGTCAGCTATTAAGAACATTCGTTAAAAATTTAAGATTTAAGGATCTATGCAAGCAATTCCAAGAATTCTATATGCTATTTATTCTTCAGATAATGCTCCATATGCCAGCGGGACTAAATAGTTGAGCTCTTTTAAAGAATGAATACCGCAGATTGTCTTTTTATTTTGCAAGGAGACACAATAGAACGACAATTAAGTAATGTTTCATTCTAGCTAATTGTATGTATACCTGTTCAATGCGGGAGGAGTGGAAAAATTAGTGATGCAAAATATGTCAACCTAATCCTACACACCATGACTGTCTTTATATTATTAGAATTTGATAAGCCTCCATAGCTTCCAAAAGTTCGGATACTCTTGCATATCGTGGAAAGCGCTGACAATTCCCTAGAGATAGCTTGGTGATCTAAACTTTGGACAATGTAAGAGCATTTGAATTGAAGAACACATCTCGAGAATGTTCGATAGTGGGATCGACATTGACCCAAGACCAGTTTCCGGTATCACATAAGCATACATAAAGTGGATGTCCACACGGGTTATAAAGTACAGTGTCGAGGAAGGTTCTCAGCATGCTTGCGCCTTTAAGGATGCGCAAAAGCTTCCCCTGCACTTCTCCGTTTCGTTCCTCTTCATCTTCGTCGTCTTCCGTTGCTTTCCCTTGCGAAATGGCCGGTGCCGTTGAGCAGTGCAACAAGTACAAATTGTCTGGGCGCAAAAGTTATCGCAGTAAATCGCGAATGACGCAGCGCAGCACATTTGGTATGCCGACTTTTATGCAGCCAGAAATAAAAAGGTGGTTCCTTTAGAAGTGGTCTAAGTGACAGAGGCACGGGGGCACACTATAATTGCGAAACCAGTATCAGGATATGCGGCGCCCCTCTCATCGTCTTCTCGCGCTTTTAATCGTCGATTAGGCAAATCTTGTGCTTGATTTATCTATCTCTTGGAGTTATTGTCGAGAAAGGGGATGCAAAATATTTTGAAAAGGCGGAAATTTTATTTGTCAGATTGAATATTAGAGTGGTTCTTATCTATACATGGTAGATTTTTCTCGGATTTTCTTAGTTCTGATACCCCACCCATACCAATTTTGTTTAGGCACCCAAAAAAAAGGATCTCCAAACCGTGTCTCAAAGATCATGAAGTTTCATATTGAATTATCATGGAAAAAGGCAGCTTTTTAAAAATCTATGATTTGAACACAATAATATGTAATAAATAAATCCGCAATTCAATATCTGGTTCAGAATTCGTCAGAGAATAAGAATCAAACATAACATTGAAAGATAAGCAATTGTAAGACACTCTTATGGATCCCGAAATAATACGTTATTTTCAATCCTTTAAAGAATTTAACAATAATTTAAATAATAACTATCTGTTCAAGAATATAGTTTATTACTTGCGAAAGCCGGAAAATCAGTTTATTTCATCAAATTATTGTCAGATTATAATAGTTTTAAGTACTTACATATTTTCTAAAAATTACTCATACATTAAAAAAAAATTGATATTGTTCAAAATGTTCCTACTCATTTAATCTGGATTCAATGATGATCTTTTTTCCGTGCAGTACAATTGTCCTTATACGCAAAGAAGATCTCTTTTCTACGCTAAAATTTTTTAAGTGTCCTTTTTTTAAATAGGATAACTTCATGTTGTTGTTTTCATTTTAAATTATTTTTAATTATAGAATATTTTATGTTTTAAAAAAAATGAATCTGAGATAATAATCTGTGATAATTATTTAACTCTGCCCATACTTTCACCAGTGCTAATATTTTAAGAAGATCGCATAATTGTCAAAATGATTTCATTAATTATAAGAGGCCAAATTTCATACGTACATTCGTAGTGTCTAAGTTTTTGAGACAAGTGGGACAAATTTTACTGAAGTATTTTAATTTTGTGTACTTTATTGGCTTAAAGAATTAATGTTATAGCAGAAGATAATAATAGTAAGTGAAATATTCTCAATATATTTAAATATTTATACGTTAATAATAATATATTATTAAAATATTAATATATTACTATATGTAGATGTTCGCATCAAAAAGGTCGCCCCTAATACTACGAGATCCCTAAGTAGATAAACCATTATACATTATACAGTTTTTCCTGTTACAGACGAGATTAACAAGACAAATGAAAAAATTAATTGTATCGTTTATAGCAAAATCTTATTTAGACTTCTCAATCATTTTCACGTTTCATTTTAAACATAATAAAGTTCATAGCACATATTTGCACAAATTTAAAAGTGATTTCATAAGACTTAGAACACCTTATGCATATAATTTAAATCGACTGATAGAATTTGCCTTGAAACACAGATTAATTTGAAACGGATTATAATTTGGTTTTAATTAAACGTAACTATTCGAACACTTAAAATGCTAAACATGGCAAAGTAGAAAATAAACTTCCTCTAAAATTAAGAATAATTTTTACAGCCTTCTATTTTGAAGTCAATATATCCGTAACTTCAATTCACCGCTGCTGAAAAGGTACTTCTGGTTCAAAAATTTTAACGCGACGAGCTTAAAATAATGCTTACGTATAGCGCAAAACTGATTATTTCATAGACGCAGCTCTTTCAGATAAAGCAGGATCTCCTAAGAAACCTACATCAGTAGAGAGTTCGAATGCTTGGTCACGAAAGGAACATGCAGCAAGTTCAACATAGAACGTGTACTCACAAATATTACAACAAACGTGCTCGTTACTCCTTTTCTTTTTGAACCCTTAGATCGTTTTTAGCTTTTCTATCGTCTCTCGCCCCCCTATTATTCTTGGGAGGGAGAAACAACGAGTGTGTGATTGCCCACACAGAAGTCTGCTCAGGAATTGTAAGCCTTTGCATGCACAATTGGGTACAGTGCACTTGACGTACCTCGTACAATCACTTATGGAAATGGAATACAGATATAGCTAATTGTCCAACGAACATGGCCTACGTGATCGCAAATGTATGTGTGTTGTCTTCTACGAACTATAAGTATGTAGAAGCGAAGGAAAAATATATTCCTTTACAAAGTAATTGTACGAGTCTTGCATATCAATCTACGGGACAAAGCTTTACGCCCACGAAACTCCCGGTTGTTATAATCCACTTTGATATGAAATTGATATTGATTCATAAAAAATATTAAGTTCTTTGTCAAATGGAGAATTCAATTGAAGAATAACTGAAATACTGATGATATCATTCCATCTAGAATAGCATCAGTATTAATTAAAGGGTATCTCTAATCGCTCCACTAGAATAGTTCTCAGCAAGTGAAAAGCGAGTAATTCAGAAGTTGACTAATTAAATAAAAGGACCTAGTGCCGCGGAGCATTGTATTACAATCTCTAATTGTGAGCTATTGATCGGCATTCTGGGATAATAACACTACTCAATTATGTTCAAGGCAGGAGCTGATAGTTATACTCTTATAGGGTATCGTCTCTAACGGTAAATCGTACAGGGAAAGAGAGAAATAGAGAGAGGCAGCAGCTCCGGTGGCAGATCGTGGACGACTGTCTGTCCAGGGAAGAGGCGACAAGCCGGGAATGTCGGCATGGCTACTCGGCTTACTCGACCAACGGACAGCTCTATCTGACTGGTTCACTGGGCAAAAACCAGCAGACGCATGGTCACACGCGCGACGTTCGAAAAGTAACGACTGCGGGGGTCTGCATTTGAAAATAAAAACTCTGACCTTCTCTCCATGTTAGATATAAAAGGGAAGCATTCAAAGCATCCCACTCAATAAATGAGCGAAACCATACGTACGATTGCAAAAAATCAAATTGATGAAAGTGCAGCTGATGAAAATTATACCAACCCTTATCAGAGTTCATAGGCCTCTGATTTCAACTCATAGCTTTCTTATTTATGATTTAAATGAGAGCAGCTTTAATCCAATCAATGGGAAGTTGGCGAACTAATAATGTAGAATATACAGTTATACACTTGATATGTGCACTCATTCCTTGATACACATGTGTTACATAACATGTGCATGCTTTTATGCTTACTTAATACCGCTTGGTGTAACGAGTGACCGCAAAGGGAAAGGGGGAAATCTGCACAATGCCACCAACCCAGCGAACTCTATAGAGCTGCCAGTCACTGCTTTGAGTCTCCGGAGAGTTATCCCAGCTTACTACTTGCCTTCCTTCTTTTATCTCCCTCGCTTATATCTTTTTATCTTCTACCCTGAGGCAAGGAGCCACATATTTCCTCAAGCTGATTTTCTATATACATTAAATATTCGACCTTCGGTATTACTTGGATCAGTATTATTTATGCGCTGTCAAGAAGTAACTAATGTGCCAACAGTAAAGATATATTGTTTATGGTGACAATGACCCTTTAATTTCATGTGAACGCCTCAGCTATTCAGACCCAGATGAGATGCAATTGCGAGTTTTGTGACACCCACTCTCGAGTCTAGATTTAGAGTCTGTTCAAATAATCTAGATCTCCTGAGGAGTCATGCAGGGCGAGAGGTATACAAATCATGGGAGCGATGAAGTAGACTTGCGCAATTAGTTTGATCTTAAATAAGAGGGCTGTGGTCTTGGAGAGAATACGGTATCCTGGCAGGGAATCCGTATATAGGGAAACTAGGAAGTATGAAGACGGTGCTCTTTCTTGAAGCAGCATTTATTCAGCTGCAAGCTGTTCCGCAATGTATCTGTCTGTTTGGGTTTTTTTTTCTCTGCATTGTGCTCACTGGGTAACATACAAATGTAACTGCTCTTTCTCTTTAGCTCATTAACAGACTAGGAAGAACTTGAATTGTCTTATTTCTGCATGTAGAAGTTAATGATTGAGGTCGCAATGAACAAGTCGTATCATTTTTATTATGTTCTAATAAATTCAATTTTTTAGCCTGCAAAGAAGTAATGAGTACATACATCATAAACTACGACCCAAGACAGATTAATGAGCAAACAACTTCGAAGATGTTTCCACGTCAATGAGGAATCACTGTATTCTTCTGTTGGGTTGGTCTCATGGCAAATGCAAATAGCGATGCATAACGTCGCGGCATCAGGCTTATATGAATGTACTCAGCATTAGCCGCGCACGCATAATTACTCGTGAAGCGACCTGTGCGCTTCTTTTAACCTTTGCTCTTGGTGTGCGTGTTTTTGCCGCGGACCAGCAAGCAGTTGAGCGAGCAAGCGAATCCACTCCCGCGAGCACCGCCACAGGAACCAGCCAGAGGGTCGGTGCCCGGTAATTGCGATGAGATATGGCGACCACTTCTCATTAAAATAGTTTAATATATATTTGTCAAGCTATCACCGCGACGTATGTCCTGCCATTTGTTTGCCCCCTTAAACCCGGTGCGCCGCTTTATTTTTCATGAATTCGGCATCCGGCTAATGGGGACAGTTTGTCTCGTTGTCACCGACAGCGAACCGCCAAGTTACATATGCGCTATGCGCCCTTTTATAGGAGGTGCGAACCCCGATAAAAAGTCTATTAAAAACTTCCTTAAACTGGCCCTTCAATTCCACACCGACTTTGAAAGAATTCCAATCAAGGTATATATCCAACATAAAGTACCTTTACATTTTTTCACGGAATGCTTTGACACTTTTAATCTGATGTATAAACTTGAACTTTTTTCTGTTTAGAAATATTTTTACATCTTGGGCTACCTGGTGTCTTTATAAATCAATAATTTCAAGAATGATTGACAAACCGCTGATTTCAATGGTTTGAAGGGACTTTCAGAAGAATTTCAATAGATTTAAGAAGACGTAAACTAATTTTAAAAGATTTCTAAAGGCCGAAAAACAAGGGATTTCAAGGGATTTTATAAATTTTATATATTTCAATGTGTTTAAAAAGGGTCACAATAAATCTAAAGCGTTTTTGATACCTCACGATTTATTCTGATGACAATGACACGAAGACTGTTCAAATATTTCTACATCCTTAGATTCTTGATGGTTTATTTTAATCCAAGTTTTCCAAGATCGTTTGATGTACAGCTTATATGGAAACTGTAGTTAAAAAGAATCTTTTATCAGCTAGAGTTTGATAGTTTTTCAATAAGAGACCGTTGTGTCCTTCTAGAACACAACTGATCGGAAATATGGCATCGGGATAGAATGTAGAAAATTCAAGTCTCTGCGACTTGAATCGAGAGAAAAAAAGGGTCCTGAAGAACCTGAGGGCCCTAAAGTGGGAGAGTAAAGTTTATTGTTATTCAGCAATCGCCCACGCGCAGATCGATCTACACGCGTGTCCCAAATGGTTAGTTACATCATCGAGATGAGGACAGTTGGCGAAAAGGGTGAGGCGAAGGGACCAGAGGGGAGGTTCCGCGTTCCTCAAGAAAGACTTGGAGCAACGTGACCGGACAGCCGACCCAGCGCCACCGGCACAAGTCTTAGAGTCGGGTTAAGAGAGAGGTCGCCGATTAAGATAGCTGTCTGTTCTCCATGTAGCTCTCCTCTACCTTTTAAAATTTCTTCCTGCCTACTCCATCCATTGGTTGCTATTGCGATTTAAATCGGTCTTAACCCATTAACATTTACAAGACTTCACTTTTGCACCGCCATCAACACGCTCACCAGATCGATTTCTCCTCTCTTACGAATCCTAATCTCATACTAACATACAATAATTCATATCATACCATTAATATTAACATTTGTACCTGATAATTCCTAGAAAATTTATTAGATTATTTTATGTTAATTGTAGTAGGGACAATATTTTTTGATAAAATAAAACTCGGCAAAAGTGTTTGGTTCATTTGAACGTTCTGAATGCCAGGTAGATACTTTAGCAGTTAGCTTACAATTCTCCCCAATTCGGAAGCGCTTGCATTTGTCTGAACATGTGGCCAGATAAATGGAAAACTGCAGAAAAACCAAACTTCTGAATACAGCCGACTGCCGAGAGACGAATCCACATTCATCCTCAGCATCAGAACTCCCGATCGACAGTAATTAAACGCAGTAAAATACGTGTAAGCGAGAAGCACAAAGAAATTTATTCTCGTATTTTTGTCAACACGGTACATGACGGTTTGTCAATATCAGCGGGGTCCAAAATTACCCAAAGTGGGTAAAGTAACTTATGGACAGCCTCTAAGACTACAGCACAATTTTTAGATGTTTTCCGATAAGTGAAGAAGAGATCAAAAAATAAATTTAGATTTAAAAATAAAATTGAATAGTTAAGATTAAAGTGTATAGCTGCTGCGTAAATAAATGGATAAGGAAGTGGATCCAATCCTGCATTAAAAAGAAAGACTGCTGCGCGTATCTTTCATTGAGGAACTCGGAACTTTCGTTTTTTTTTCATAGCGGGGGTCACGGAAGAGGCCGCAAGGAAAGAGTACAAATAAGAAGAGATGGCGAAAGAGAGGCAGAAGCAGCCCGAGAATCAAGCGTCGCGCCTATCTTCGCATTAAGACGAACGATCGCCATATGCACCAGCGTCTGCTCGCGATTATTGGTCCAGCGCACGCAACCTCCGTATCCCATTGCGGCGATATTGATAGCCGCGATTAATAATCGCGTCTCCGAATAACGCATTTTTTCGCTGATGCAAACTTCACTGCCCTACACCCAGACACCTAATATAGCGAGATGAATTTATCATCGAGGCGGGAATGTCACGAGTTTTGTGTATCTCCCGGATTCGTAGGCTCACAGTGATGGAGTGGGTACACGACACTTGCGTGTGGGTGTGTGCGTGTTTGAAAATCTTTTTCTTTGTACTTGCAAGCCTTGTTGCGGCGTGTTCATTAATAAGGCAAATTTGTTATCGATACCTAACTATAAGATAACGTACGTAACAAAATAAATGTATAGTCAATAATTTAACGTTATTCTGAGAGAGAGGGGTGTGAGATTCTATACAGTGCGAAGCTTCTCAATTTTTCTTTCGTGCTATTTTTTTGATTTGGAGTCAGTGTCGCCAAAAAGCTCGGCCAATTTTTTATTATCACTGATCAATAACCTTTGAAGACCATAATTCTAATCTTGTAATATTTTGAGGCTTCACAGCTCCAAGTGCTCTCAAAACAGGGGAAATAGGGTCATTTTTTACGAAAATAGGGAACTAAATTCATTTAAATAAAGATAATGTGAGTACCAAAACTTTTCAATTCGTAAGATTTAAAATAGAAATATATTGCATTTTCAAGAAAACCGTTAAGCTTTTAAGATAAAAAGTGCAATTTTTTGAAAACAGTAAACTTTTAAGCATGGAAAGATAAATTGTAAACCAACCAGCTGAATAAAACAAAAATTTAACCAAACAGTTAAATTTTCAACCAAAAAGATGAATTTTTAAAAAATAATAAACTTGTTCAACAAAATAGATAAATCTGCATCGAAATAGATACGTTTTTAACCAAATAGCTGAATTTCAACCCACAAAGATCCAAAAAACGAGTAGTAGTTCAAATTTCAATCAAGCAGTTGAATTTTTAACTAAAAAAAATTAATTCTCCAAGAAACTGCAATACATATATTGATATTTTATCCCTACAAGATTCTAATCTTAAACAAATAACAAAGGATTTCAAAATGCGTCAAAAAATTTCAAGAGATGTGAAAGGATTTGAAGAAATCACAAGGGATTTCAAAAGCCTCATCTAGGGGATTTCTAAAGATTAAAAAAAAAACAGATATGTTAAAGTATTTCAAAGGATGACAACGAATTTCAAAATATTTCAAGGGATTTAGAAGATTTAAAAAGATTTCACGGGACTTCAAAGGATAATATACTTTTCAATGAGTTCATCTGATTTCAAGCAACTCGAAAAAAGAACTTCATGGATTTCAAGGGATAACAAGGTATTGTAAGAGATTTCACACAATCTCAAGAGAATTAAAATTCTAATTGTAAAACATGTTATTAAATTGATATAATAATTTATAGGCTTTATTGTATAAGAGAATTTGCTTATTTATATAAATTGCCTAATTAATATCGGAAATCCGAAACTGGATTTCTGTTTTACTTCTTTTTATATTTATTCTCAAGCTCGTTTGAATCTCGTTCTGTCGCCTGGGTCCTGGGATAATCGACAGGTGAGTCCAGCCGAAAAAGTTTATCGGGATCTTTGTGCAGAGTTTCTTTTTTCAGTTTGGAAACCTCACAAGAAATCTCGACCAACGAAGTCACGTTCACACGAGAAAGATAGGGTCACTTCCGCTGTGAAACGGTTTTGTCATTCTCGAATCGAAGACGCGGTAATGTAACTTTCGAAGTACGCATTCCCTCCAGAAAGTCCTTTAATTGGTTTGCTTCCAGTAAATGATCGGTATCGAGAAAAGTCGGCGAACTCACTCTTAAGTTCAAAGAGAAAGACCCGGTTATTTAAAAAAAAGTATTTAATCCTTAATTCAATTTTATTCCATTTCTTAGTCTCAAAGTATTTGAAAAGTGGTTCCAATTAATTATCCAATATTCTTGACTTACATACACGAAAAACTTTAGAAATTTGAAACCATTTTTTGCACTCCAATTGTAGGTCTTGAAAATATACGAATTTCAGTCCAAAGAAAGGTGATCAATATTTGCCTAAATGCCTTTCTGCAAATAGAGAATGAGGAACAATGAGTAGCTTTCTGCCATTAAATTTCAAGAGTCCCAGTTTTTGCTCTAATTGGCACAAACTGAACCTGAATTATAATGACTGGATTTTTACAAATGGCAAAAGTAATGGCAGAGGTTTTTTCTTTGAGATGGCAAAGCCAGTGTTTCAGTTTATGACTACCAGTTAACCTAATCTTTCAGCAACTGGAAATCGGTCTTCGTTAAAGAACACAGAATACTAAAATTGAATCTGTGAAAGCAAAATTACTGAATTATAATACACATAATGAACTTAAAAACACAATTGCAATTAAGATCAAATATATCGATTGAAAATTCAAAATGGTTCTAAGACAATAAATTCTTTTTTCAATTGACAGACTTCACAGCAAAAACGCTCTCAAAACTGGGGAAGTTGAGTGATTTTTCACAAAAATAGGGTACTAAGGGTGTAGTCTAGTTGGTAGGCTAAAAAATAGGGTATTTTTGGGAATTTTTGGTGAGCATGCTATAGAATATATGGATATAAAAATTAATAGGTATGATAAATAATATCTTTAAATATAAAACAGAATTTTTCTATTCATTTTTTCCAAGTTTTGTATACAAAATCCGTATTTGAACAGAAGCCATAATTTGGAGGCAGGTCGGCTGCCACATGATACCTCGGCAACGGCTTATCAAAAACAAAGAATCAATGTGCTTTAGATTTGATATGAAAGTGGCTACAAATTGACCCGTGGATATTAATTATTAGCAAATTTTGTTAATTAAATCAACAAAAACCAAAATAATCGGAAATTTTTTTTCGCTGTTTTTTGTAAAAAAAATATATATCAAAAATCAAAACTTGAACATGATAATAGGCCATTTTGTGAGTACTTATGCGTCGATTGTGTGGTCAAAATTTCAAAAAGATCAGCCCACTGGTTCCGGAGAAATCGTATGGCCAGTTTCTTAAAACAACGTTTTGAGAAAAACGTGTTTGAAATGTTTCGACAGTGACCTACTGGGAATGAATTGATCTTAATAAAACTATTGTAGATGCCGCAATGAGTTCAATTAGAGAACAATTTTCCACAAAATAGTAAATTTTTCGACCAATAAGACTACATTTATTCTAAAAAAGAAACAATTTCAACAAAATACATGAATTTACAGTCAAAATTCCGAACGTTCAAATGAAAGAAATTTTTACTCATAATTATGTAAACTATACAAAGGGCTAAGATGTTAGTTAATTTATATTGGAATTCATTTATTATTGAAACAGAATTATAATGCATATTTTACAATGCAATTGGAACAATATTGATGGATACAATAAAAATGGGGGAAAATATTTCGTTCATTTGAACGTTCAGAACTTCAGCTGCATGTCAAACAGTTAAATTTTCAACTAAAAAATATTATTGTGTAAACAAAAATGGAATATTTTTTTAGTTAAAAAAGTAACTTTTGAACCAAAGAAATAGATCTTCACCAAAAAAATGATATTATAACAAAGTCGCTTAATATTCAACCAAAAAGGATGAAGCTTTAATAAAACGTTCATTTTCAACGAAGGGAGATGAATTTTCAACCAAATATGTAAATGATAAAAAAAATTATTTTAAGCTAACCGTTGGCTTTGCAACCAAATAGTTCAACTTCTAAACAAAAGATACGAATTTTCAATAAAATAGTTGAGTTTTTCATATACAAAGTTGAATTTACAAACATATTGTTCAATTTTCAAGCAAAAGGGTCAGGTTTTCAACAAATAGTTAAATTTTTAACCTCATAGTTGAATTTTCAAATTTAGAATAGGAATCTTCAGCCAAATGATTGACTTTTGCAAAACAAAAAAATGTAATCAATAACTGTTGCATTTTCAGCTAAATACTTGACTTTTTAATCCAAAAGGAGGATTTTCTATCTAAACATAAAAGAAACGAGAAAGAGGGAATAAGAGGCAAGTTTCTCGAAAACAGGAGAAAAAAGAGCAATTCTTGAAAAAGGGGGAAAAGAAGGGTATAAAGGAAAGAGTGTGAAGTCTGAAATGAGAAATAATCTGATTTTTCAAACCAGATACAAAATTCTACGTATGCATAAAGGAGTCATTAACATCATTATGTCATTAACGTCAAATTTCATTAACATTGAAGTGGCGTTCGGCGTCTGGCTTGGCAATTAACTGAACTTGGGCTAAACTCGAAGAAACATGAGGCGTAGAATCAAACATTTTTTGCAAATCTATAAAATTGATACGATTATGCAAACTACAACAGTAAGATAAAAATGGAGTTTCGTTATCGCTAAAATTTCACGGCAAGCCTACGCAGACAAAGGCCAGTTGATTGAACCACAAACAAGGACTTGGGAGGACCGGATTAACGCCTCGTAATAAAAAGAAGCGTCGCAACCCGTGTTCGAGCCGCGATACGGCGACAACTTATCTTAATAGATTACCAAGTCATTCAGCGTAATTTGCCGCCTCCTATTACTGCCACCTTTACGGATAATAATAATATTCTCTTAATTTAAAGTTCTTTGGTTACTAATGTCTTCTTAATGAGGCGTTAAACTTTGCACGGATTCTTCTATCATGACCTTAAATTAAGCTTGCAAATAAATATTTATACGATGAGGAAAATCATCTGGATAGTAATGAATCATAGGATAATTCAGGACCAGTAATGCAGATGCAAATATTCTACATTTTTTCTAACAAAAACGATACAATCGATGTTAAAAGATCCGGGGACCTCAATGATTTGGCTGTTTAAGGGATTCTTAGGTACGAGTGATGGAAGAGCATACGTATAGGGAACCGTCAAGAGGTTATTAGTGACCGCGATAAGAGAATCGATTGAACCGGCTCGCTCGAGCCATCTTGTTGTCGAATGATCTAGTCTGATAAATTCAGATATGTAGTAAGAAATCCGAAAAGGGATGAAACGAATGGCGACCCTGACTATTAAACTTGAAACTTTAACAGCAAGCATATCATTTTAACCAGGCCGATAAAAGATTGAGTACCATTTTATCCTGATGATAACTTTTTTGAGGATAAAATTATGTTTCTTGATTTTTTAACGCCTATTACACTAATTAAATATGAAACAGCCAAGGCTAATATGATTTTCCTTGTATTTATATTCTTTTTCATTCTTTTAAATTCGTTTTTAACAATCTGAATTCACTTAAATTCTTTAAATTATGTAAATGCTTTTCTATTCTAGCGCAATTTTTTTAATTCACCTTTAATTTTTCTCCATTTTCTATCAATTGTTCCATTCGGCTTAAATTTCTTTAAGATTTTGGTATTCTTTTGAATTATTCGAATTCTTTAGAATGTATTTTGAATTATACAAATTTTTTAGATTTTTTTTTAATTCTTGAATTTTGGTGAACTTTAAAATTTTAAGTCGTGAACCGTTCGATCTGGACTGTTTATAAAAAATATTAGAAGACGGGTTCAGGAACGTATCCACTTGCTTCAGAATTCCCTTGAATCGTTTTGAATTCTTTTGAGCACACTGAATAAACTCTACTCTATGAGAGTGCATCATTGAATCCCAGAAGTTAATGAAGGAACATATAATATTTCACCTCACCAAGTTTCATGCATTCTAGTGAATGCTTTCAAATCCTTTTGAATTCTTTTGAACTCTTTTGAATTCTATATAATAGACTATAGCAACCCTAAGAAATCATTTTTGCTTACCAATATAGACTTATAGAGTCCTTGCAAAGGTTAATTATGTGAAGCGTATTTTGTAAGTAATGAAGTTGTTTTCGAGACATAATGAAATTGAATTTACGAAGAGAAAGACCCTCTTTCATTGAAGTCTTACAAAGTTTCTTTTGGAGTGAACAGGGTTTGGCGCATGCGTCGTTACACGGCGATGAAATCATAAATTGGTGAACGCCAGCCCGCCGGCACTGATAGCGAACAACCAATAATTATGCTAATACATACATCGTAATACATTCGAAGAGGCGGTCATTCATACGCATACGCGTATACAACAGCAGATAGGCAGAAGAGAAGGCGAGAGACATACTGAAATCTCAGGTGTGCAGTTTTAGTCTCGTGCCCGTTGCATACTTTTCTTCCGCCAGTACCTTTTTTAAGGCCTAAAATACTTCAATCCTTTAGGATACCTTTCAGATATTTTCTGAAATGAAGGTCATGAAGATACAAATTATTTTCTCTACATTTAAATACATGTTTTGATCTTGTCTAACACTGCTTCCGAAATTGCTGAGCCCAGGGAACTAATTCTTGGGTGTATTTCCTTTTCCCATATCCCTTTTGTTCGCTTTCTTTTGCACCACATTTAGTTGATGAAGCCCTATACTTAGGAGGCAGGTGTCTTGTATTTGTAGTAATTACACCAGAAGTTCGGTTGAGTCGCAATTGCCTTTCGATGATTCTGATTCGATATCTTATCTCATAAATATTTGATTTATCGATAAATTTGTATTGAAATTGTTGCTTGTACTTTCGATGAAAAATATTTTGGCTCAAGGCATCAAGGCTCAAGGTTTTCTACTATGGCATCACGTCAAATTCCTTAAATCTGAACGAATTCCTGTGTCCTTCCAAATTTTTTTTTAATTCTTCTGGATTCTCTATATCTTCTGTAATTCTTATGAAATCTTTGCGATATATTTCGATAATTTTCAAAACTCCTTAAAATACTTAAAATATCCCATAAATTTCTATATAATCTTCGAAATCTCCTGAAATTCTTTAAACTACCAAGAATTTACTTTTGAAGGTCCTGACATCGCATTAAAATCTCCGGCAATGTTTTGAACTCAAATAGATTTATTTTTAAAATTTTTGGAAATCTCCGGAAATTTTGGAATCTCATGAATTCCCTTGTAATCCTTGAAATCCTATGTGATTTGCTTTTCAATTCTTTAAACCCCTTTGAAATATCAAATGCGTTGTTAACCTTGAAATCCTGTGAAACTTTCCGAAATATCCTGCAATTTTTATAAATCCCCTTGCAATCTTTGAAATCCTCTGCAGTTATTTGAAATCTTATATGTATTCTCTTCCAATCCTTTAAATCCCCTGCAATTATTTCAAAACGCATAAATTCCCTTGGAATTCTTGAAATTCCCCAAAATTTTATGAAATACCACGAATTATCTTGCCATTTTTTCAGTTCAATGCAATTCTTGAAAATCCTATGAATTCCTTAAAATTTTTGTAATCATCTGATTTCATTAGAATTTTGCCCTATCCGTCTAAATTCAGGGAATTTGAAATTCCATAAGGTTCTTGATATTGTACTAACATTAAACAGAATGAAATCAAAAATCCTCTTTAAATTCATAAAAATCAATGAAGTTATATAGAATCCCTTAAAATACTATATTGTAATCTATTGTATAGCAAAATCGAAATGATAAACCTCTCGTTTTCAGTACAACTCTGAGTCTCTGTAAAGATTATAAATACCTATATGTACAGAGATAAGATTAGAGGCAAAAATAAAAAATTAAATTTTTTTCGAAAAAGTGAGGAATAGATAAATAAAGAGGAAGGGATTGTCTGTAGGTCAGCACTTTTGTAAAATATAGGATGATATCGCGATAAATAATGACTGCCCTTCTTGGTGATGCCGCAGGCTGATGCTACCGTTTTGTAAAACCTTCTCTCCCTACTTTTGCAGCTACACCAAGAACCTGCAGATTGCCCATGGTATCGTGGTTAGCCACTTGCTTACAATGTAAAATGTATTCGAGATTAAACTGCCGATCAGTGAGAAATTATCATAAAATACTACATTGTAGAGAATTATTTATCTGCCTATACAATCTTATGGTCTTAAAGATTC
This sequence comes from Belonocnema kinseyi, assembly GCF_010883055.1. NCBI lineage: Eukaryota > Metazoa > Arthropoda > Insecta > Hymenoptera > Cynipidae > Belonocnema > Belonocnema kinseyi. The sequence goes on from NC_046666.1 coordinate 57,556,040, forward strand.
GGAAATATAATTTGGTGTAATTTTCAATCCCTGCTGCTCAATACTTATTGTAGCTTGTTTATAGCCCTGGTGAGTTATTTATCAAGCTTTGGGGACTCGGGATAAGAATTTAAAAAATAAACTCACGAAGGGACAAATTAAAGTGCCTCCGGAGGAACTTATACTTGGCGGGTCACAACTCACCTGCAACAGAAAGAAAATATTTTTGTTAGTTCAAAGACAGATATACTAAATCAGAAATAAATTCTTGATACGAAAGAAACTGAATGTGCGTATTAAAGTATGTACATATTTTTGAAAAATCCTGAGCATAAATACGTATTTCAAACCCAGCCCGCAGTGAATTTTTAGAACTCATTTTTCTCACATTTTCAATTAATTTCGCAAAATAAAAATTGATTATGGTATAGTAGTTCTTCTACTTATCAACCGTAGAATACAGAGACCTCTGTCGTACAAAGATGAAAAAACCACTGGTATCAGGCCTCTAAAATAATATTCTATCTAATCAACCAGTCTAACCGAAACTCTGTTTCTATAACTCTGTTTCAAACTTGAATATGTATTTGACTCGCTTGAATGTCAACTTTCTGATGAGCTAAATTAAAATGTCTTGAATCATCTGAATAAGCTTTTCTTTCAGACTGAATGGACTTGTGAAGGCTTTTGAGAATGAAGTGCAATACTCTGGTGACAGTATTATCGTTTATGAGAGTGAGATGGAATATGTGTTGAAGAAGCCATATATAAAGGAGAGAAAAGAAAAGGAGGAATGAGTAAAGAGGAGGAGAAGTGAAGGCGAGTACATATCAATATATGCCGACTTACGAGAAGCATTAATCAAATTCCGCCAATAAATTTTATGTATCCTGGCGTGGTGCTATCTCTTCAAGGTGTCAGAGACATGTCGTTATTCGTCCTCACGCGCCCTCTTCTTCGTTTATTTTTCTGCTTTGTCTTACTCATTTTTTCATCTTCTGCAAGCGGAATCGAGCAAAGTATCTCCTTCGATAGTATA
>NC_046666.1:57557157-57589451 GCF_010883055.1 Belonocnema kinseyi
TAGAGCCCATATTTATCGAAATTTAAGACACTTAGGCTTTGAGATCTTTCTTAAAGTAAAAAACGGCGAAGGGTTGGTATTTCTTGATGAATTTATGAAGTGCATAGTTAGGCATTCGACACCCAATAGGCGGCCGACACTCATCGTAAAACATACCTATGTACGTGTTCATCGGTGGACACCTGGGCTAAGTGCTCTCACTGGCGATTCTTTCGCGGAAAAAATAAAAGAGTGCCCTCCGTCGTGCTGCAGAAAATTAGCATAAGTGGGCCTCCACTCTCTTGCTCTTCATATCCTCTTGCATCAATATTTCACTTTGGAAACAAAACATATTGGGCAAAGTAAGACAAATTAATTTATAATATATTCATTCTGTATTTAAAAAACAAAGTGTTTCTTCATACGGCCGGCCGAACGAAAAGTAAAGAACTAGTTTGTCGTCAAAGAGGTTTACAAAGTAGTATTGGAATTAAAAATTTACTAAGAACAATCGTATTTTTATAATTATTAAAATAAATCCAATGATTTAATTCTAATTCATTATTATATATAAATATGTTATGAACCGTTATTATGGTATTTTCGAATTTTCTCCGCTAGTGTACATAACGGTTGGTGGCAGCACCTTATCCTGTAAATTCTATCAAAGAATATACATTCTCTTTCTCTCTCTCTATAATCCTTCAAATCTCTTGCAATTCTTTTAACTCTCACGCATTCCTAGTACTCCCTAAATCCTGCGAAATTCTCTGAAGTATAACGCATTCCATCGTAATCCTTAGAATAACGTAAAATAGTTTGAAATCGCCTGAAATGCCTTAAAATTTCTTGCAACTCTTTGAAATACAAATGTATGCCTTAAATTCCTGCAATTCCTTAAAATCCCATTAATTTGTTTTCAATCCATGAAATTTCCTGTAATTCGTGGATGATTTTCATTGTAATCATGAATATTCTTGCAGCACTTCAAATGAAAAAAGAGGTGCAGAAGATGTACGAGAAATAATTGAAAAAAGTTCCATGTGTAATCCTAATCGTACAGATGCATCGTCTTCACAGACTGCAGTGCACGCTGCAGGCCAGGAAGAAAAGGATATGGGTGTCGGAAATTGAATTTAATCCTTACGTCTGGTTAAACTCTCCCATTCAATTCGTCTTGCTCGGTGGGTCACGACTTGTCTTCTCCATCGCACGAAACGATGTCCACGGGTTGTTTCGAACAACCCCGGCTCGATTTAGCTCGAAAGTCGAATTGTAATTGGTGCAAATCAACGTGAAAGCTAAAGGATATGTTCTTCTTCTTAGTCAAGTAAAAAGTCCCATGCAAGACTATTTTTCAAATCTTAAAATACTAACACTACGAAAAGAGTTCAGTTTTTTTTTACAAGTCTAATGGGAGAAAAATGTATTGAGTCTAATTGCAACAAGCTTTTGCACAAGATTATTTCTGAGTTTGGCAAGAATTTTCTTTTGCAATAGTTGGCACTATATTTTCATAAGAGCCTAATACAATCCGTTTCATTTATGTCATGCTCGCACCTACTTATTAGAATTGTCTATCTGTCGCCGGTTAACTATTACATGTAGCAACGAATGTGGTGATTATATTGCCACATTGCTTTCTACTGGTGCTATTATATATATATATATAGTGTGCACTCCTCCCGCGTCAATTAGCTCCCTCTTATCTTCCTTATGAATGTTTGACTCGCGCTGCCTTCGCACGTCGTGATCGTAATTTCCGCATGCAAGCATAACGCACTTTTTCGATCGCAAACGCATACAGGAACGTCTTTTGGATTGCCTGAACGAACCTGCTTTAAAGCTAATGAAATCCCTTTTTATTTGCTTGAAAATTACGATAGTTTCAAAACGAATTCGCATTGTACAAATATTTGTGTGTACCAATTATCTAGCGATGGAGCAAAGATAAAAATTTTTTCTTGATCTGCAATTGATATTTATAAAGGAGTCGGTTCAGCCAATCAACGTTTTAGGGGAAAATAAAAAGCCTCTTTCAAACATCAAGAAATTATATCATTATTTTTTAAAACCTTTTTCTTAGTTAGTCTCGATATCATTAAGATTTGTTTTCTTAATTTGTGAAATAAACGACATAGGGGAGTCATTAACTTGTTTTGTTATGAGCTTAAGACACGTGGGTTAAACAAGGCTCTAAGTATATTTCAAGTAACCACACGGTAAGAAATAATTGCACTCAAAGCTAGAGCTCTGAAAGTAAGGTGACTGGTAACACTAATGCATCCAATCGAAATATATAGTTTCGCTCTGGTGCTTATCATCTTATTGGGACGCTCGCTTTGACAGGGCGATTAGATTGCAGCAGCAAATTAACACATTCAAGTGTTCCAGGTAGTAGTAGCAAAGCCTGAGAACGAGTCAGAAATAACTAAGCTTTTCGACCTTCTGAGAATTTTGATTAACAGAAATAGAATTAACGTTCTTTGAACAGTCTCTGAAAATATCTGACAGAGTGAACCGCCATCAGTTCCGTGTATTTTATCACTTATTCAAAAGATCTCGAATCTTCCATTAGAATCAAATATACATTTCTTCGAATTAATCTACTTCTTACTTCCATCCACTAAGAACCAAAGCACAAAACCCCGTACAATTGTTGAATACCATCAAGAGATAAAAAGCTCAGCTGATCAAAGGATGGCCCATTTTTATTTATCTTTGAGTTGACCGGTTTCGTAGACATTCCAACGCTCGGTTAATTTATATTAATGGTACCACATTATTGTTGGACATTTCCATTACTATTGTCATTAAGGTCAATAGAAGAATTTCGACCCGGAAGACGGTAACTTTCGTAAAACAAGGTTTAAGTTTGTCGAACGAATGCTGGACTTATTCATGCTGTCTGAGCCAATAAATAGAGAGGCAGATTGCTATGATTTCTTTGCGATAAGATGGAAGGAAGAGGTTATATGAGAGGCAAGAGCGAAAAATGAAATTCTTTCTTTACCCATTTATCTCCACAGTTGCTCCTTAATCACGCTTGGGAGGATATCAAGTTGATGGTGGGAGAAGGATAGAGGCTTAATCTTAGTCTTAAGCGTTATCCGGACGCCTCTAAACGCCAAAATGATTTCTTCCCTCGAATTTGTCGAAAAGCATTGACTGTTCGATTTCAAGTTTCAACCGAGACTAGCTTCGTACATCGGCCTCTTCCCCAGGTCGTTATTGATGCCTCCATTTGTATATCAGTGACGTCGAGTGAAATGACTAATGTCGCCATTAGCCTGGCTAAAAACTTACGTCTCAATGGCCTTCTTCCCTTTGCTCTCTTTCCTCAACTCATTTAGTAGTCCTTACCACGCAAAGTGTATCTACCTGTCGACACGTCTCCTTATCCGATGTTTTAATTTTATCCACGCAGATCCATTAAGAAATAAACAAAATCTCGTATGGAAGAAGTTTGATCCCTTATCAATGACATTCGGCAAAACTTATCTCTTACTAAACGAGTTACCAAAATCTCTGGAGAGAGGCATACATTTGTTAATAACTAAGCGTCTTTTGATGCATTTTCTCCTTTTTGTGTTCAGAAATCGTGAACGAAGAAATTTACTTCTCGTTGCAGCGTTGGACTAAGAGTACTTCTTCTAGAAAAATCTATCCTGAATGTGATTTCCTCAAAACACAAGACTTAGTACCTATTTTTCGAATTTGGATTTTCTCCGTGAGTTCCTAAAAAAAGACTAACCACTACGTTAGAAATTTCGTACAGGATTTAAAGCTGGCCAACAAGAGAAAAATGCAGTTTGCGTCATCGAAAGAGGAAGAATTCGGCAGATGCATCAGAGGGACAGGACCCTATAAAAGGTCCATAATGTGGTTGTCGACGCCTCACCAGACTCTGGATGCATGCGAGTCTCGTCTTTCGTACAAGGCAAGAGAGAAAACTCGACGTACCTTCGGGACGACCCACGTCATCGAAGAAACGAAAAAGAGAGAGATGGCGGTCCGCGGTGCATGTCCTGAACGACGAATGGTATCGAGCTCCGAATAGAAGGAGAGAATGTGGTGGATACAAGGAGGTGGAAGACGAGGCTTTCTGTGGGATTTACAAACGCATTACCACGAGGCAGCGAGGTGTCGAGCATGTTTATTGTTTATGCTCCGGCTCTTCGCTTCTCCGATAGTCACTAATGGGCCATGATTTCCATCATCCTGACTCTATTCACGATTTAAACTCCGAAATTCGATTCTTAAATATGTTCGGAAAAGATTCATCAATAGAACCCTGAGGGAAGAAGTTTTGAGAGGAAAGTACAATGCTATATTCAAATTTATATTTTGTATAAAATTGTATGAAATTATAAATTTAGTAACAGTTGGCATGGAAAACTTCAAATTTATACGATACTTCGTAATTATTTATGAAAAAATTGATTAAATAATTGTTTAAAAACTAAAAACAGTGCAAAAATAATCAATAACACTAAACTGGCCTAGTATCAAATTTGGAAACATTCTTAACATTTGAAGGTTTTTCGAAAATAGTGAGGAATACGAGTAAACTGACACATGATCATTTCATTAAAGTCCTTTAGCAAATATCGGACGACACCGTTTCAATATCACACCGGAAGCTAATTAACGCAAGAGCTCCTCCACCATTATTTCCAGAAGAAATGTTGATTTTTGTAGTTTTACTCACCCCTAAACATGAAGAAAGTTCGATGGTTTGAATCTGGAAATGGCTTCGAAGGAGCAACGATCGCTCTGATCAGAGAGGATTCAAAGGAATCACGCGAGAATCGGTGAAATAAAAAGGAGCTGAGGATAAACAAGTAAGAGAAAGATGGAGAAGGGAAGAAAAGAAGGGACAGAAAAGGCAGTTATCAGGTGGGTAAGTGCCCTCTCGTGTCCAGATAATACCGACACCAAGGGCGACATCATCATCCGCGTGGTGAATGCTACAAACGTAATCCGCGTCTCGTCACTAGTAACATAACAAACAGTAGGTAGGTCGTATGTGTACTGCAACATGAATAACAACAAACTTGAAATAGAATTGATAATCCGACTGTCCCAAAGAAAATTGTCTTATCAAAGATTTTCGTATATAGAGCGTATAAACTATAATTACTATTATGCTGCACTAGAGTGTTGTACCTCCATTTACTACAACATAGGGAGGCGACACTTTACCCAAGTAGAATGTAGCTGATACACTATGTTTTCGGAAATCGTTGTTAAGTTCGTTTTTTTCGGTACAGTCAAATCCAGCCTAGTCTTCAAGATCCATTCTTTGATTATCCAAATTAACTCAAAGTAGATAAACTGCAGATAAACTCTAAGCAGAGTTTAGTAACCTACGAGAACATTGAAGCCCAAATTAGAGTCTCCACGATATGCAGAAGACCCAGGTCGAAATCGATTAATAACATTCCTGATGATCTATGCGTTTGATGCAGCGTTTGCACATGGTACTCTAACTTTCGTACATACAATGTGTCCTCCATTGGACCCGCCCTATTGATAAGGCCCATCGTTTTCCCTTCGCACTCGGCCTTGTCGGTGTCGGTCATTATCGACCCTCATTATATTCGAGCCGATCAATCACCGCACGTCCAAACGTCCTCGAGAAAACCAGGCTGGAATCGTAGGTACCAGGCATCTACCTGAACACCCTCTCCATCTCACACCGTCGCACTCTTTCTCATTCCTTCTGTCTTTCTCTATGTTTCCCTCATCTTCGCGTAGGCTGGTACAGATTGCAGCGAGGAGTGAAATAATTAGCAACCAATGTTCCAAACGTCAATACACAGCGATGTTTTCTTGGTCGGCTGGTAACATTATACCTCAGTCTAAGGTCATACTACCTTAATGTAAATACATCCCCTAGGGTTACTTATCTTCATTGATGAATACGTTCAATGTTCAAAAACTTGAAATATTTTTTCTAAATACCTGAGTTCAAGAATCTGACACATTCTGACTCTTCTTGATCAATCAGTTAAAGAAATGATCATAAACTAATATTTGCTAGATTTCCTATTTTCGAGATTTAGAATAAGGTGCGAAGAAGGTCGAAGGACTAACGAGTCTAAGAGCCTGAGGCCGTTGATTAGCAATTTCAAAAGCAATAAAAACTATTCGTAATTCGTCCTTAAAAAAAATATCAGTGCTAATGAGAAACCGCAGCACTCGTTATATACTCATATACCTACCAAGCCTATGCGCCCGCGGGATATTATTATAGCTATCACGGTGAAATCGCTATCGGCGGTTACTATATATAAGAAAGGAGGAGCCTCATTTTGCGAAAAATTATTGACATAAACGTTTAACTGATATTCTCCTAACGAGACGGCTTGACACCTGCGCGTTCCCTTACTTAATATCTTCTTGAGAAATGGCGCAATTAAATAGACCAAGAGTCTAATGCAATTATCCTAGCAATATTATTTGTATGAGAACTTCTCGGGATCAAGCCAACTGAGCATAAGCTATCACATTCAAGTAAAAATCTGACACGTAGCTATACTAGATACGAATCATAAGTTAGGTCTTTAACTTTTACCTGAATGGGAAAGTTTCTCATAGACGTGAATGCTTATTGGTTGCCACTATTTATAAATCGAAATTAATGGTATGCCCATTGAACAAAACTAAATAACATCATTAGAACAAATAATTTATTGATCACTATTATCCGCTCTTTGCATTATCAATTTTACACTAATCTGCTCATCCTACAATTTCTGAAATAAAAGATTATCATGTTGAAATTAGCAAAAAAGGAAAGAAATCAAATGTGTAAAAGTGCATGAAATCGGTCGCTTCAGTATCAGGGGCCAGGGCGCGGCTATCTGGATAATTAGTTACTCCTTATGTATGGGGTCCAAGCTTTAGGCGACTCAATTTGTATCAGGGTGTGTACCGGACTTTAAGGATAAAAACGCACACTTCTTCAAACACCCTCTATCTTCTGCAGTCTAAACTGCCCTCTGACCAGATATGGGACCCGATCTAACTATATACCTCTTTTTTAAGGCAATGTAAGCAACCAAAGACAGGGTAGGTACTAAAAGAGTCAACGGTGTAAAGATAGGATCTGAAAGCCGAAATGGAAAAAAAGAGAAAGCACCCACTTTGCACTATCATCCATTCATCTACGCGTTTTAATTCAGAAGTTGACACAACACACGGTCTCTCTCCCTGTTGCCGATTTCGCCGATTCTGATTGCCGATGCCGTGTGCTTGGAATCTCGAGGCGGACATGCGGACAGAAACGGCAAACAACGCGTCTTCAAAGAGAGGAAAGGAGACCCCTCCATCTACGTAGAGTACCATAAGGTGGGTGCGGAGCCGAATTCCCGAGCCCTCGTTACCTTAGGAGGGGCTGGTTGATTCTTTCCTTTTTTATCCTTTCTTCTTCTCCGCAACTCCTCCATGGTAAGTTGCATTGACCCAAACGGAATTCGACAAGGAAGCAAAGACTCGATACCACCAATTTTTATGATGATGCTTTTTATACAAGATCGTTCTTTCGTATAAGAGAATGTTTGTGATTTATCTGAGACTGCGGTATTGAATAATTCGCAAGTAGACTGATGTTAAAATCGATGCGAAAATCATACGCGTAAAAAAAAAGTTTGGTTCAATTGGGTTGCTGCACCTTATCATACAAACATTCCCTGGGTAGGTTTAATTATTACTTATAAATAATTGAAGTTCCTTCCTCACTGGATGGTAGATCACACCGATTGCGCATTTCATCATCAATAAAATTCCGCTACGTGATATCTTGTTGCATCTACAAAAATATCATGGGTCGGGACAAACATCCGCGGTGCCTTCGAATCGCTTGAACAGAGCATCCAATAACGTAGATACCTACATGTGAGGCAGTTGCATTAATATAGGCGGAATGATGAATTGTTTGATGTGGTTTCGTTTTTCATTGATATTTGCATTTCTGCTTCTCGGTTCATCTTGTTATCTCTTTTAATTAATTTCAAATAATTTCGGATGGTTCATTAATGATAAGTGATTCATTGTGTTTCTTTAGTTTTAAAATTTCTATTATCTACCTTATCTAAGTTTCAAAACAACAATTTTAGAAGACCTAATTGGCACCAAATTTGTTTCTGCAACCTTTTTAATCGAAATGAAAACATACTACTTGATTGTTACAAAATGAATGTCAGACAAATTTGCAAAATAATTCTCAAGAAGAGCAGCGAATATAGTGTTTATGAGAATAAGATTGGTAGTGAGAACAAGAAAAGGAAAATAGAATTAAATAAAGAGAATGATAAAAAGAAAATTTGAACAAACCCAGAGTAGGGTCTAATCAGGTCGCTAATGCATCGATCCGTCATGTCCCAACGAGGAACAGGCAAAAGAGATAAGGCCCCTCACGCCTTTACACCGAACCTGTCCACTTGAGGCAATTTCACACGAATGTGAACGAATCTTGTCCCGAAGAACGAGAGGAGGAACGAAAAGGAAAGGGAAAAGAGGATTCTATCCTTTTGACGACAGGTGCTAGACGGGAGTGCCTTGCGTTCAACGCTTGCGATCGTGCGACCTTATAGCCCATTCACGCGAGAGTTTATGAGCAAAAGGCGCTTCCTATAGTTTATACTATAAGGATGCCTTCAAGTGGATAGCGTTATTCGAAGCGATCCTTTGTACAGTTAATTGTTCTCAGGAGGTAAATTCTAGTTGACCTATAGAATTGAATCTTTCAATGAATCAAATGTTTATAAATTATTAGTCAATCAATGGGAAACGCGAATAAAATAAAGATTTAACTCTAATTGTTACCAACTTTTTAAATTTAATTTCTTTAGTGCAAGTATATTGCCAGTTACTCAATATCATACATACACACTTTGAACTTTCCGATAAAATAGGTTAAATAGAATTTAAATTACAGTCTAATATTTTAGTCTACTGAAGGGTTGAAATACTCGGATACGCCCATCTTGTGTTAAACTTGGTGTATTGACTTTTTAAATACCAGCTCGATTATAGTTAATTTAAATTATGTCCAAACAAAATACCTTTGATACTAATAGACCCGATTTACGATCTTCACATGGGGTGATCGCTAGAGAGATTGACCAGCATCCTGGGTCGGGTCAGTATTTCGAAACGAACGTTTTATTTAAATAAATAATGCGGAAATTCTAGATCAATCTAAAAGTTTACACCCCATCACCCACATTACTCGCTTCCTTATCGAGTGAGTCACGCTTACCCAGAAAGGAAAATGGCTTAATGCTACAATTAATTTGCAAGTATGAATACAAAAAATGCAATAGCGGAAACGTATTAAGGATAATAGTTAAAAATTCATTCTATTGAAAACTCAAGTACCTCTTATGTTAGTAGATAATCCTCATAGCTAAATACTAATAACATTACTAACAAAATTATGCTGGAATTAGACATTACGGAAGAACAATTAAATGATGATATTATTGCCCTATTTCTTAACACAGTAAGTAATAATAATGATTTTTATTAGAGATCCAGTTGCATCATGAATAAGAACGGATAATGGTGAAATAAAGAAGTGAGAGGAAGAAGGAAAGAGTAGCAGACCTTCTAGTGAGGTGCATCTACCCGACTAGGATAAGACCGGCTTAGAGATTGCGGCGTTTACGACCAATAAAGTCGACTTCTTGTTGGCAGTTAACATGTCAGCCCCAGTTTTTCAAGAGTCATGTCTCTTACGTCTATGCGATGCCAACGTCTAGTACCTTTGTATATGCAACGAACTTACACAATTACACATGTATGTACTCATATACGGTCGTGTATCCCTTAAAGTTCGTTTGCAATACTTACAAATCATTTTACAAATTACAAATTTAAAAATCACTAGATTTTAATTCAAATTCAAATCTTTCATTGACCTCCTCTTGCCACTTAAATTCAAACTTAAAGAGAAAAGTATGAAAATCTTATAAAAATTCAGAAATTAAACAGAATATCGTGTAGAGGAGAAACTCTTTGCTTCAGGTAGTCAGATCTTTTAAGATGAGTCTAATAGTAACAATTTATTCCCATTTTTTGGCGTATAAAGCACAACTTTGCGAAAGGCTGTTCCACATACTAATAATGAATCTTATGTCAGTTTGTTCCTCTCCATATTCCTGGTTCTTCATTTTGCTTACCTCTTTCTCAACTTAACTTTTGGCTTGCTTTTTGTTCGCTGTTTGCCTATCGCAAAATCATCTCAGGACAGTTAGATGCAGGAACGATCATTCCCGTCCTTGAGTTCCCGTACACGTGTTCGCCCTCTATGTAAGTCGTACGTGATCTACCAATTAGAGTATCTAACTTAAATGTGAACGTTTCCGCGACTAACTGAAAACCTATGATCCCAGAAGAGGGAAAAATTTAAGTAGTGGTTCGCGTGAAAAAAGTCTCACGAGCGGCACAAGAAGTATTTTTGCCATAAGGTGGCTCCCGCTAAAACCGTTGAAACAGGTTTAAACGATCGACGATAAAGTCATTAAATTATCGGCAAAGTTGTACATTATTATGTTGGCAAGCGCGATGCGAAATTGGTAGGTGGTTATGCCAATCCAACTATAACTACAACATAAGCTAATGCAAACATCTCCCAACGAGATATATCGCAGAACCTTTCACTCGGCCTTAAGTTTATACAACCTATGTTCCCAGTGCAAACAGACTTTTTTTGTGTTTTTCGTAAGATCGAAAAGGCCCGTACATTCGTACATAGTTAAGCGGATACGTGTAGATGAAAGGAAGAGAAAAAAGAAAATATCGATATAGGTGGGCGTAAGGCTTTTGGCTTTTTTACATTCTTGTTCATTTTGTCATTTATTTATCATAACTGTATTTATCATTTCTTTATTTGTCTTTATTTTATTTCCTTCTGAAGGTTTTACTTTACGATCCTCAGCGGTTTTCGGAATTAAGAATGTAGATTGCTATCGAAAAGACGCGTATTCGTTACCCTCGCGGATTTTAATGTTAAGTATATACGCATGTGTGAATGCGTGATTCGAGAATCGACATCGGTTTCAGCGTTCTCCAGCAGCTTTATGCGTGTACAAGGAATGTACGTCGACGTTTGGTAATGAGAAGACTACAAAATCGAAGCGGGAGACTTATGGCCATCAGCGCTATCACATCTTTCTCCATAGCTTCAATACTCAAAAATTATTCATGTGAAGAAAAGTTCGCGTTAATTCTCTGGTATTTGAGTGTAGTTGTCATCAACCAAGAAGGCAAACAATGAAAATCTCCAGATATCCTGACCGGCCTTTTTCTCAGTATGGAAATAAATTATTTTCTTAAATTATTATTAGTTTAAGTTTAATTGTAATAGCGAATGATTTCCGTAGGCATTGGTGACGGTTTTAAAAAAATAATAATTTTGTTAGAATCCCACCTTTGAAAGCTTATCTATCATCTTTTTTAACTCCACAAAAGTTTAAGAGATGTCGGAAGAAGTTAACGTTCTTCGAGGTTAACCGTGCACTCTTCTTCATAAAGGATATACGGCGATGCGAAAGAAGCGTATGATTAAAGGCGAGGAGAAAAAAAAGAGCAAGAAGGAGCAGAAGAAGCAAAAACGAGTCAATGTGCTATCAGGTGGTGGGCTACCTTGCCGTTGATCTAAGATGAGTTAAAATCTGCGGTTCTCCTCGCCTGTCCTTCTCTGGCTATATCTAGCCAGAACGGTTAATTAGAATTTAGTGATCGTAAGTCGTACCTTCGACGTACACGGTGGCCTCAGCAAATTGCAATTTCCAGACGAGAGCCACCATCAACCTTAAGGCCAAGATCTCACCTTCCCTTTATGCGGATCTACGCAACGCATGGGATTGTGATGCCACTGACATTGATAGAAAAATTTTATTTTTGGATGGTTACTTTTTCAATCTTTGGTTCACGAGAATTATAAGGTCTTACCTGACCTTCGGCCATCGTGGATTATACAAGATGTTCACACATAAGTCTATCTTGGGCCATAGTTTTAGGACGCATGTTTTGATTTATTATAAATCTTATAAAATCTTATTTCCTCGCTATGATCAATCCACGAAGCCGCAATGATATTGGGCCAGTACGAGGGGTACGAGGCGGGACCCATCAGCGGCTTAGGTTAGTTTCGAAGTCTCATCTTACTCTCACGTGGGGCAACGTAATGAACCAACATGACTTGCGGTTTGCAATGCCGTGTTCTTGCCTTATTGAAACCAGTGTCGCTCAGCCATCCTATTCGGATCTATCACTTTCAAGAAGAGAACTCCGGGATACAGATAATACCCATTTGAGTCATCAAAGCCTGCATTACACTCATCGCCCTATCTATCAAAGAGACACCATCATCTTACAATTCAAGCCCTATCTTTTCTAGATTAAACCCAAGCTATTCGGAAAGTAGATTCATAGGTTTCGCTCGAGCACCATCTTCTTTACCTTCAGTTTTTCGTTTTCAGCATGAGAGGCAAAAATTCCCTCTGCTGGTTCTGTTTCGTTCTGGATTCCAGGGTGCTGGTATCCTTGAAACTGCACGCGAAGGCACGTCGAGGTAAGAACGACCTCGATTCTTCGACAAAGAAATCGAACTCACTGTGTTTTCTCCGGTTTCTATCAATCTTCTAATATAATGAAAACTATGTTCCGCAAGAGGTTCGATATGCTCCTTAAAGTATGGAATTAATTTCCTGGATACAATTGGAATGCTTTAAATGGTGTAAGAATTTTTTTTTGTTTTATGTTAATTTTTTATATATTTTCGGATTACTTATAGCTTTGTAGGGTCATAAGAGGCCGTCTATAAACAACGTTGTTAATTTCAGGGTTGGAACGGGTCGCGCCAATAACTACGATTGGTACAGCGTCAGTACGTTTCCTGATGATGAATTTTAACTAGGCTTGAGAATTTTTTAATATGGTCCAGCAACGGTACATTTCTAGAATAACTTTAAAAGTTAAAAATAAATGTCATTTTTTAGACTTTACATTCATTACCACATTACCCTAATTACCATTTTAAAAAGTATTCCTCTTTTTTCCCTGATTTCAAGAAACATCCTCTTTTTCTCGTTACTTCGCATCAATTCAAATTGAATTAATAGAAACCAATAAGAAGAGCCAACTATTTTTGGCTAAAAGTTAATTTTTTTGGCTTTAAAGTCTATTATTATATATTTTTGGTTTAAAAATAATCTCGTTTGATTAAAAATTTGATTATTTGCTTAAAAACTTAATTATTATATGGAAAGCTCAACAATTTAGTGAAAAAGTAGTTTTTTCGTTGAACATTAATCTCTTCGGTTGTAAATCAATTTTGCTGTAAAAAATTTAAGTATAAATTTTTAGTTACAAATTGATCTTTTTAGTTAAAAATTCATCTGCCTTGTTTAAAGTTTAATATTTTTGTTTAAAATTCAACCATTTTGTTAAATTTATATTCTTTGGTCGAAAATGTAACTGTTTGGTTGAAAATTCATCATTTTAGATTGAAAATTCACCGTTTATGGTAGAATGGTAATAAATGCTTTAGAATGGATTAAAATATTTTAATATGCCGTGAGATTCTATGAAATCTGACGATATTTCCTGAAATATTGGAGCATTCATCAAAACACCCTGTAAAGTAAATACCCGCACGTAAAGTGGTTCTTACAGAAGTTTCCTGACTATCCATTTTTTTACAAATCCCTGAATTTACTCTGACTTTCTCTGACCAACGAAAGTTCCTAACTATTCTCTAAATTCCCTGACCTGCGACCGCGCAATAACTAATATAGGACAAGTGGAATTATAGCAAATGACAATTCAGAAAAATAAAAATTAAGGCACACGTTAGTTCAGTAAATACTAATTCGGTTAATTGAATTTCAGTAAAAATAAGAACATTGTAAATATTAATCACCTAGGAAATCTTATTCAAACTAGGTGACTGAAATAGCAGGCAAATCGTCCGATAAAGTTGAGACATGAAATTGATATCGATTTCTTGATCCTGATAAGATTTTTGAAGAGACGTCCATCAACTTTCAAAAGTCAAGTGTTAAAAGCAAGAAACGTAGGATCCAGCGGATAAGCGGATGCGTGAGAAGGCACACGCATGGCACGTGCACTTCGCTCTTTGCTTCCTTGATTTCAACGGATTGCGATTCGATCGATGTCAAATAATTCAAGTTTTTACGGTGTAGTCACGGCTCTCTGGAGATCGGTCTGCCGACAGAGTAGCCGGTACGATTATTGGTTTTTGCGCCTTATCGACCGACTAATCGCTGGCCGAGTGGTCGCAAACCGAAAGGTAGGATGAATCGATCGACAGTCTGTTTTCGCTCGTGTATCTGCTTAAGTAAAGAGCAGGTGAAAGGGCGATTTGTTCCGCTGGTCGATCCACTCGAAACTATTACAATCATTAGAGATCAAAACTTACACCAGAGCTATTCTTCTATTCGAGTTGCGTACAATTTAAAGATATACCTCTCAAGTTTCAAAGAATCTGTAACAGTTAGCTCCTTTCTTCTCATACATGTGCGAGAGATTCTGTTGAATCGATATCAATTAATTGAGCTATGTAGCTTTATAGGTGACTGATATTATCTCGATCTTACATCGGTCAGGACCATTTTCGGTCCTAATTCAATTAAAGCTTTGGCGAAAAAAACGTGAGCGGGGGTGCAAAGGGTAGGTGATATTTGTGCTCTAAAATCTAGACTTTAGAGAGTATAGATTCTAGAATCCTTTTGGGAGAGTCTGGACAACGTAGGCCAAGCTGTGAGTGGTTTTCTAAAACCCGTTGTCCATACTTTCTGTAAGAGGAACCCATGGCGGAGTCTAATTGTATAAAAGACACACAAATTTGAAATATTATATTATAATACTTTTCTTTTAGTAGGGGAGACCATGATTTCATGGTTTAATGCATCTTCAAAATCGACTTGCTTCTCTTAAAGGAGTCTTTTCTTATTTTTACCTGATAATAAGTGATAACATTTCTATCCCAAAGGCCAGAAACAAATCAAATAACCTGTCAATATATTGTTATTGTTTATGATACGAGTAATTTAAAGGAATATGTATTATCATCAGAGGCAGTTACTATCGATCAGTGTAGATGGCATTCCACAATATGTGAAAATAGAAATAAAAACTCAAGCCAGGTTCACATTCATGATATATATTATATGATACGTATATTTCTGGAAAAGGATTTTTCTTTCGATCTCTCTTAAAAATTATTTGGAAAAGCACCCGACTGGCGATTGGAAGTTCTGTGGTTCGATTCCCAGTGGAGCGAAATGAGAAGACCTTTTTTCAGAAAAATGTAATTAAAATATTATGATTTATATTACTATTATCATTATTCTCAAAGTTTCATCAGCTTCTGTTGCTATTGAAATCGAGATTAAAATTTAAACAATTAATTGGAACAAATTTTTAGAGAGGAAATTTCGTCACATTCCCTGTATGCCTTAGGAACTTCTAGAGAGGATATAATAGTAGACACTAATTTATTTTATTCACGATAAGTATAAGTGGTGATTGGATGAATTTATTTAGAAGAATAAAATAGAGAAAGTGAAGAGATTTCTATGAAAATGAAGATGATAATGCCAGTGAGGGCAAAGAGAAGCGTTCACACCTCATCTTAAAGAGCACTTCGCGCATCGTGAGAATTAGATTGCGCCAGTTAGATATTAAGGTAAATAATTATATAGAATAAGTATTAAGTATATTTCATAATATCGTATTGTTACTCAAAGGTACCAATAATAATAATCGCGAATGAAATGCGATAATAACTTAATTTCATGCTTCGCGGCGACCAGCCAAGTTGATTTATAATAGTGATCCTCGCGGTTTCAACGATGAGAACAATCGATTTGCACGTATTGGTTCTGCCGATATGAAAAATTTTCCGGCAAAAGTTCATGCTCTTAAAATCTGAGGTGCTACTTATAGTCCAAACAATCATAAGTTAAAATTTTCAAATTTATTTATTTCAAGAAAAAAATTTTTCAACTATAAAATATGAATTTTCAATCCAAAATGACGAATATTCAACAAATTTCTACTTAAAAAAGCTTAATTAAAAAAAAAATAGTGAACATTTCAAAACAAAATAATTAAATTTTCAATCTAATAGTTGAATATTTTACCAAATTGTTGAATTTTCAAAATATAAACATACATTTACAACCGAAAAGCTTAATTTGCAAAAAAAAAGTATAATAGTTGATATCTTGATACAAAAAAACTAATTAAAAAAAAGTCAAATTTTCAACCCAGGAGAGATGAATTTTCAACGAAATAGTTTCATTTTGTTGATTTTAAACTAAAAAAGAAAACATGTTAATAAAAAATATGAAAGTTAAATTTTTGATTAAAAAATTAATTTTCAAAAAACAGAAACGAATTTGAAACAGAATAGTCACATTTTCAGCCAAGGAGATGAATTTTCAACTAAGACGATGAATTTTACGACTGAAAAATAAATTTTTAATCAAAGAGTTGATTTTTTAGTTGAGAAAGTAAAAAAGTTTATCCTAAATAATCCTTATATAGTCCTTATATAATCCTAAATATCCTTAATAGTTTATATTATTGAGGGTAATATTGAACTTTCAAGTCAAAAACCAATTTTCTGTAAAAAAGTTAAATGTTCAACCCAAAAATATGACTTCAAAAAAATGGTAATCTTTTAAACAACCAGTTAATTTTGAACCATAATAAAAAAGTTTTAACCCCAGGCGATTAGTTTTCTTCTGAAAAAGACAAATATTTTCAAACAGAAAAGGTCACTTTTAAACAAAGAATTTAAAAAGTTACATTTTTATTTTAAAAAATTAATTTTAAACCAAGTACTTCAATTTTCAAACAAAAAAGTTTTATTTTTAAAACAAAAACATTCGAATTTAACCAAAAAGGCGAAATTTCAAGAAAACAGTTTAACCCTCAACCTAAAAAGATTAATTTCAACCAAACAGTTGCATGTTTTTATCTAAAACTGATGAAATTTCTATGAATAAAAGATAAATTTTTAAACCAAAAAGACGAAATTTGAACTAATAGTTGAATTTTCTACCAAGAAAGATTTTAATTTAATTTTCAAAGAAATATTGCAATTTGTAACTGAAAATATAATCCTCAAAAAGAAGCAACTGCAAACAAAAGGGTGCCACCGAAACTTCACTTTCAAAATTCTTTAATTTCTCCCACACCAATTTTTTATTTTTTCTGAGCATTAATATTCAAAGACCAGAATCTTAATCATGTAACATTTTTAAGATACCATTATAAACAAAATAAATTAATTTTGAATAAAAAATGGTAAATTTGTTATATTTGACAGTTATTTAAAGAGCAGAATAATAATAATAATAATAATAATAATAATAATAAAGAGCAGATACAGAAATTCTCTCACATTTAGAAGTTTTTTTTTTAAATCTGTGATTTTTCCCTGATTCCCAGTTTTTCCCTGATGGGTATCTTTAAATTTGCTTCATTAGAAGTTTGAATTTTCTGATGTTAATACTCTACGTGGATATAAGAAAATTACTATTACATCAAATGAATAGATTAGCAGATAATGGGCAACTCATCTCTATAACGTGTGAAGTCTATTAACTAACCATTCAATCGTAAGATTATAAAGGACAAAGGATTTTCCGGCACCGCCTATTTCATTCGAGAACTCAGGATGTGCATCCTTTAATTCATACATGTCGAAAAATTTTCCGCTTTATAATACATCGTGAAATTAAAAGTTTGATAAAAAAAAGTCTATTTAATAAAGAATGTAACTTTTTCCCAAGCTTTCAAGTCTTTTTTTCCGAAAGTATCTTACCATAACTAATTACGGATTCCCTTCACTTCGATTATCTCGTTTCTTTCATCGTAGAGAGTCCTCGTGATACACTTTACGGTTTTCTGTTGACGTTTAGAGCCCTGAGAGTTTGTGTGGTCCGCGTAAGTTACACGAAACTCTCAATTTCGCGCAAAGGAAGGTAAGAGGCTTCCGGAAAGAGGTACTCGAATAAAGAAAAAACCGGACCTGGGGAGGGAATACTTTGGAAGGGTCCGGGTTGCCGTCGGGAGGCAGATAGTCCAGGGCGGTCGTCTCGCTCGAAACATTCACGACTCAGGGCGTACATTAAATATGATATATGCTTATTGAATTTGTAAGTAAAACAGCCATGTATGACTGTTGCTGTTGCCTGTAGTGGTCAATGTTTGGGAGGAACGAAAAGAATCTTCATACCTCTTTTTTCAAGATAGCCTTTTTAAAAGATGCTCGTTTTTACAGATGATCTTTTTTCAAGATTCATTTTTTTAAACACACTCTTTCTTAAACATTCGCCTCTCTAAAGTTTCCTCCCTTCGTTTTCTCCCTTTCATCATCTTCCCATTGCATTTCTATCTTCTTCTGCCTCTTTCTCACCTCCTTACTCTCCAACTGGTAGCAGTGGAGATAAAGCGTGCATAATTAGGAGGAATTCAACAGGGATTACCCTCTATGGATCCTATCCAGTCATCCCGTTGCTGCCCTTCTTTGTCGAGTAACTAATTTATGTAATCGTTTCCGCGCTCAACGCCAGGCGGTGCTCTTTGCCTCCAGATCCCAAGCTGCTTAATCGTCCGAGAAGGATGCATCGACTCTTTTATCTTCCACCTCCATTCCCTATTTGCTTCCTCACTGCTTTCTACCCCTTCCGTTTATTTTTTCCTCTTTTTGTTCTTTTTCTTATCTTACTATTAGTCATCATTTAAATTTCATAGAGTAGGCTTTATTTAGATTTCTGAGACAGTGAATCCTCACTAGAAAGGAAGAGATTTGAAGCAATAACAGGTGGGTTTCTGCATCTGCGCCCATACGCATTTATATGCATATATAGACACTTGAAGAAAAAGAGGGAGAAAGTTCAGTAATCGTTCAGATTGGCATGGCGAGTGTTCAAGTTGTGTTTTGCCTCGTTGAGTGTACATCGAAACGGAATCCGGTTCGTGCAACAAAACCGAGTATCCTCCTTGACAAATTGAGTTGAGTCTTTGGGTACGCGACTTCGCGCGTACGTATGTCACCTTTCCAGCCCGCCATGTCCCCCTTCCCCTAACCCCTTCACGGATCCTCAAAATTCACGGAAAGTCTCTTATTGGAGCGATGTGTAGCAAGGTGACATTAAAAAAAAAGTTTTAAACATCAAACTTACTTTATCCACCTTCATCAAATACAAGTTGCGAACCAAAAATCCAAGAAGATTACCTGCAACAAAGGAGGAAATTGATTAGCAATCATTTTTTTATTTCATATTCGATTAAAGTTTAATAATTTTTTAGTAGCGATTGATTATTATTGATAGGCAACTTCTTATAAATATCAATCTCTCAGGATGTTCACAAAAGATCTAAGAAATAAGTACCTTGTTATTTCTCAGACTTGAATGGCTTTTTTAAATCAAAAGTAGAATCCTGAAAAAGTATAATTAACTAAGAGCCGATGGATCAACACAATGCTTCTACACGTTAGACAAACATCTTTGAAAAAAGTTGATTTTCGCCATTTTTAAACCTAAATAATACAAACAGAATTGTTAATTCTTCCATCCTTCCGTAGTCTAAAATACTTAAGCATTTAAAACATTTTTAAATTTTAAAACATTGAAAGTAAAAATAAGAGACTTGAAGATGAACATTTTCAAATTAAGCACTTAAAGGATTATGATGATTTAATTAAGGGACTTTAATTGCTTCAAAGTAGGGTCTGATGACATTACAAATTTTTGTAATGTGTTCAATTTAAAAATTAAGACATGCGTCCTTAGTTTCAGTTAATAGGAAACAAGCTTGTCATTTATTACTCCCGCAAACAAAAATTTTAATTATCAACCACAGGATTGTTGTACATTATTTCAGCTATAACTTAAAACCATTCTAATAGTCATGTAAAATTTTTGTGTCGTATCCTCTTATTGCAATTAAAACTAAAGGAGCTTCTATATCGACAAAATGAATCAAGCAAGCAACGTGAGATTATCATTATTAATTTTAATATAATTTTCCTGAACATTGCCGCTGCCTCGGTCTACCTAATGCAAACTGGAAAAAAAAGAAACAGATTCAAGTGGCCATCCTTAATAATAATAACTCATCCTTTGAGATACTGTTTCACATCAACACTTTGATTTGACCAGAGGAACAGCTCGCGGTCTGTGAACGAAATTCGATTCAATCTTCGAAGTCGCGGAAGCAGAAGGAGCAAAACAATGAGAGAAGAAAGCAAGAATGCAGGGAGATGGATGGCTGGAAGAAGAGAAGAAACGCCCTCGAATCAAACGGGTATAATTTTCAGCGAACTCTTTTCGGCCGCGGCTCCCTTATAGCGAGCTCGGTATGCCTGTCTGAATTATCGTTGACCTCCAACACGGGCTTACAAAGCACTTTCGTCGATGGTACACTCAGCGTGTCCCCCGGTCTCGGCTCCTACGTTCCAACATTGTTGCATCGCATAAATTAATACTGGCTTGGGGATTCTGTGTTACGGCGCCCAAACATCGGCTCCAAAAAGCTAGTCTCTTGCATCTTCAAGAGAAGTGGTTCTTGGATCGTTTATTCGGACGCTTAGGATTCTTTACGGTCAGAAGATATTCAAATCCCTCGACCATTCGGGAATTGTCCAAATCTTTTCTCTCCTACCTTTCCTTGTCCGTTTTCACTAAAGAATTTGTCCAGAAACAGGTTCTTTGTAGAAAATTGTATGCCAATTTAGTACAAAGCGACTGGAATGTCGCCAGAAAATGTTTTGATAGATGTACAATGCAACTAATCGGCAATAAATGTAATTGCTGATTTATAATCGTTCCAACGGCTTGGCTCTGTGGTTAATCATGACGTGAAATTATAATTGATACCACGACGAGAGGCGGATACATATACAAGAGAATATCGTCCAGTGGGCCTTGGAGAATGCCAACAGAAAAATAACGTGGACCCTACAATAATAAATTAAACAATGCACCTTGAAACTTTAGCTCGCAACTGAGGACCGCATGATCAACGATCGCAAGAACTGCTATAATGACTCGTTGTCATAAAGTATCTGTGTTGACGCCTTAGAAGCCATTTACTAATTGCCGTTACGATCAGCTGTGGAATGGGTACTTTGCGAATAATTTATTTCGCAATCAATAAAACCCAACCAGAGGCATCATTATTTGTTACCGAAGACAACACAAAAATTTGGAATATTCTTTATGCCTGTGTACTTCTTTTTACATTTGTTGATATATTAGCCTTAAAATGATCGATTTGTGGCAGAGTTGAAGCAGTTGAAGATGAGATGCAAGTCATTTGCATAAATGGAGTCGGCAGCTTCTAGGTAACGAAGTCGGCGTGTTCCATGATACTAACCGATTTACCGGGCAAAAGCGTGCCACGACATAGCATCTAATTGGTAATTAAGCTTGAGTTTACGACGGGAGCTACCAAGAGGTCGGCAACAGTGGGCAGAAGGTCCCCTTGCATCCGCCTTTACTAAGAGAATCTTCTGCTATTGGCTATTTATTTACAATCACTTAAGCAAGTTTAACAGATGGAAACAATGCAAATCCTTTTAAACCATAAAATTTCATACACTATATAAGAAAGAGATTTTGATGAAGATATATGAGAAATTTTTTACCCAATGTTATCTTGTTCCCAGAGGAATTTTCATAGCCCTAGCATAAAGAGAATTGAGGAAAGAGAAATATATGATTCTCAAAAATCTTGACTCTTGAGAATACAGATCTTCCAAATCCTGGTGTCATCTTACAGAGTGACCTCAAGAACGGTAATTTTGAGCAAGTGCTTCGTTTTTAGAAAAGAAGAAGCGTAAGATAAAGGAGTACCGACCTGCTGGACGTGATATCATGTACCGATCGTCGGTGGAATTCCCCGAAATAATACGAAAATCTCTTCTTGGGCCTGAAGAACCCTCTTGGCGGCGAGGTGGCGTTCAAGAAAGACGTCCTCGCTGTTGTTGCTGTTGTTGTTGTCGTTGTTGTATGTACAGTGTATACGGAGGTAGAACGTGGACGGCTTGGCCAGAACCGCCTTCCTGGCCTGCCTGCCGGCACCGTTGATATATAGCGCGCATAAGAGATGTAGTCAGATCACGGTCCCCTTCATGACGCTGCTTCTACACCGGCGAACACGTTCTTTCCTACGATAAATCCTTGCGCAATATAAAACCTCCAGCCACCACATCCATGGGTGCGAGAAGGTTTCGTTTACTTTCTTTCTTCATACCATTGCACTCACCACTACGAATGTCAAGTCCCGAATGCCATTTGGTCAGCTCCAAAATTTACGATTCGTTCTGAACGATTTGGCGATTCATCAAGTCATAGAGAACTGAGGTTAGGACAATTGACAACGGAATAGACTTCCCAGGATAAGTCTTCCCGTAGCGTGTTATCCGAGGACATCCCTTCGTAAAGGAAATGACATCTCAGAAAATTTATTTCCCAGTACGAAAGTTAATGTCTACCTTTTAAAGGCAAACTTTCTGCCCCTGTTATTTTTCATCCCTTCGACAAGTTCCTCGAATAATAAACAAGGAAATTCTGTCTCAGAAAGATCCGTCTAATGATGTCAATGGATAGAAACATAAAAAATAATTGTGTCTGGATTAAAGGAAAGTTTTATTGCGATCCTATTAGTACGAATTAATACAAAAATACCATACCATGTTCTATTTTTGACCTACTTCGTTACAAGTATAGACATAGAATCTAATGCTAATTTTAGGGTACCATTTCGTTCGTAACGTTTCCCTCGGACTTATGTCCTCAAAACAGTATAAAAACCAACGCTACCTTTATTTAAAATTTGGATCATGTTTACAGCATTTATGTTCCAAAAACATCATGCCGAAACAGAACATATTTTAAACATGTTAGGTACTTTAACTCCATTTTAGTAGGACTTATTGAAGCACAATTTCATGAGCACATGTCCAAATATTGAAAAATATAAAATGGTACTTCTGTAGTTTATTTGTGTCAGAAAAGAATTTAGACTCGTAAAAGTCCCATAACAAATTTAAGACTAACCTAGTACTTATTTTCTATAAAAATATAGGATTCAGTCTGAAAAAGGGCGTATTTTCAAATTATGTGGCGCCTCATCTCATTTCAGCACTAACTGCACATACATAAATAAAGTTTCATCTTAAACGAAGAAATGAGGCCAAAATGTATTGAAAAAAAATCGAACCATAATTGGTTTATATTGACCAATACAAATATTGTATAGTAAATATTTCATTTGTTTTTTAGCATTTACATTGACCAAGAGAGCGAACATAACTTAAGTTCAAAATGAGTTTGTAAGAAAATGTTCTAAAACAAAATTGAATCTTTAGATTTTTCTATGAGATGGAACATGAATTCTATCAGTAACTGTAAAGAAATCTGACAAAAATAAAACGGAATTCTTGTAATGCTTTTGACTCTATTTGAATTTATAAGAAATTTTAAGAAAAATTCGTACTTTATTACTGATTAGTATCATACTTTCTACTATAATGGGATTTCATTTGTGATCTTTTTGAGATTCTATTGGTACTTTATTTCTTGCATAATCCTAACCAAGAAATATTGCTAAAATAATCTTTAAAGTACAATTTGCATGCTAAAGAGACTGCAGCTGATGTAACTCAATCTTTCAGGATCAAGTGATATAGCTTTCGATTCTAAAAAAGAAAAATCATAATCTGGTCTTAAAATCAGGAGATTTTTCGAAGGCATACATATACGTAATGTCTTGACGGTGGCTTTCGCTCGTAATTAACGTACGTACCGACACTACCGTTAATTCGATCGAGCAAGAGGGAAATCTTTGCATTTGAGATGGCGAGATAACGAGAAGAGTGGACCAAGCGAGGAAGGATGAGAAAACGGGAGAAAGGAGAGAGACAGAGCGTTGGAGCGCACGAGCTCGATATCGACCCTGTCAATCTATGGAGGTGGTCGTCCGCGAAAGTGCCGCGGTGCATACGCTAATTATGTGGATTTACATGGCTACTCGCGACCCAAGTCGAGCCACGACTCCCAAGTCCCTGGCGGCAACGCGACGCGTAAATCCTACTAGAAAATAAATGTATCCTCCGAACGATCGTTATAGCAAAAAGCACAGTTCCCACGAAAAGGATAAGTCCGCAGACTCTATTTTTTCCCGACATTTAGTCGCGACTCGAACTGCGCAATCCTTTCAATTTAAGAATATACTTTACACACGTGGCGATCAATAGCTTTATAGTAGGAAAATGATATAAAGGTGGGACATTTATATGCAAATTTAACCTGAGGACTGAGGACTGAAGTGAAGTGTACCAACAGACATCAACATGTCACTGAGAGATCCATGGAAACTTGGTTGCAAATTCTTTCATTTTTCTTTACTCTAAACATTCAAATTGGCACACGATCATTGCAATTCGCAATAGATGTTTTTAGAGTTGGGCTTCTACCATATTTGTATATTCTCTTGCTCACAATCAGTGAAAGAGAAACTCGTCCAGATATATCACCCCTTGTGTAACACGGAACCGTAAACGTAGCAATGGAACATCCGAAGCTTACACCTGTTCTCTTGCACTCTAACCGGAAATTCGTAATCCCTTGCGCACCTGGCAAAGTGCATCTTACGAAAGACTGCTAATTACCAGGATATGATACTGACCGGAGGGGAGAAACGTGGTAGAGAAGATCAAGAATAAGAGAGAGAGAGAGAGAGAGAGCAAATACGGAATAAGGATTTTATTTATAGTGGCAACTTACTGACGTATTACACGTGTCACATCAACACTAAACGATCGATACCACAGTATAAAATTCCCAAAGAGACAGCAGGATGCTCAATCCTGTAGCCAATCGCGAAGCATGGCCAAGCAATCTGTCACTGTCGACCAAATTATTTATGGCATTATTTATACAGCTCCCATTATTTATTACTAAGTAATACTCTAACGAGTTATGATAGCTCGAATTGGAAGGTGCAATGAACAATATGTTGTACACCTCACCATTTTATTTCATCACTTCAGACACGTCAGATTAAAGATGACTGCTAAAGGATGAGTAGGTAGGGAAGTTTTTTAAAGTATGATTCGAATTTTGAGTGGAAATGACTTGCAACCAAGCAAGTGTGGCCCCGTTCATTAAAAAATGAGAACGTAAAAAGGGAAACATTCATTAGCGTAGTGGCCGAATCGAATCGACCAAAAAGCAGGTATACTCGGTATGCAAAATTCTACAGCACATAACGGGAGTGTCGTGCAGTCACTACGAGATATCGCGTCCGATACACATGCAGGTCGTGTTGGTACGTAATTGCGAGTCCGCCGGAAAAAGTTCCCTTTCTGCCGGGGGGAACATAAGGATAAGGTTGCGGTCCGACCAGTGTGAGCAGAACATTACGCTTCTTGTGTTACTCGATATTATGAACCAATTCCACAGATTTGAAAATTATATACTTGTTGACTTAAGCTTACTAGAATTTCAGCCTTATCTAATGCTAAAAAAATTCTAGAAGTGTTGAAATTCATGTGGTTACTGGAATGGATATATTATAGTCACAGTGAACTTCCTAGGCACTGGACCTGCTGAAATACATTCTGCAGCTGAATAAAATTTAGTTCTCTCGACAGAAGCCAGCTGACGCAGCTGGGCTAGGAATTTATATGAGTTAGATACTTCGTGATTAGAGCTTGGAGCAATTTAGGCCACCTTGCACCTAAAGACAAAGATCTTGATGGGAAGGAATGACATTTAATTGAAATCCGGGTAATTAATACGTTGTCAAAGGACAAGGGGCAGAGCCGCCCTCGAGGCGACACGTTAGATCGATGATAAGATCACCTCGCCTTCTCGAGTTCATACCTCGTAAATTTCCACTTGAGAACATCAGCCAGTTTTAAGTCTCTTAAGCACAACGTATTGTCCCTACTACTAAAAAACTTCTTATCAGAAGATAATTAAACTAATTTCACCATTCCCTTGTATCTTCCAAAGTAAAAACTTGAGAAATGTCTGTTAATTAATTGATTTATTCATTTATCTCGATCGGATAATAAATAAGATGAGCAGTTTAATACAGTAGCCTAATTTCGGATTCCTCTCCCTCGCTTCGTTAGGAGCGAGGTTCCTCTCTTCCCGCCAATTTCGAATTGCTATTTATTTAATGGACGGGACCCACTATTTGGGACCTCCGGACTTAACGAGGTACGACCTCGTGAGATTCTTATACCGCAACCCTTTCAAGTGGGAAAGGGGTAGAACACGGCAATACGCAACCCCTTTTGCTGGTCGATCTTCCTCGACCTTACTGTTCATCTCCTTCCTTCTTTCTTCTCATTCTTTGTGGAGGCAATGCACGCACACTTCGTGCCCAGCTTTTCTCTTTCTCTTCAGAAAGCGGTCCCGATCTTAATCTTCCGTGCGAGGAATTCGAGATCGTTGCGCATCTTGCGCTTACCTCTTACCTCTTTCCTCGTGGATATTAGTTCCACCCAAGTTGTTGGCAGTACACTGTCACAGCCACTGTGACATAAGGAACACCATCATACAAGTCACTTTGCTTTAATTTTCTTCGTTCTTCTGATGCCACTGTCCACCTTGAACCCAGCAACAAAATCGTTTATATTCAACTTGCGAAGCTTTTATTTTAATACAAAATACCAAGAGAAATAGGGATTACTCAAAGCTAACAGTTTCGCAAACACGTTTAGCTTGCTATTCGCAATTATGCAATTTAACTCCTCAATTATTCAATGCTAAGAACGCAAATGCTAAAACTAAACCATTTAAATTAAAAGTGCAATAACAACAATGAAATACTTTTGTAGTTTACTGACGATGATGAAAAACTATTGAATCAGCAGTTTCTGAGATGACTTGAACAATTTGCAGCTATCAAGCAATAGAGAATATCCGGAAAGAACTTGTGAGGGAGCGAAGAACGATCTTCTACGTGAGTAATAGTAATAGCTTTTACATTGTCTCTTGCTCTAATAGCAAATAATATCGTCACCTCTTCCTTCTTCTCTTCTTTCTCTACTTTTTGTTTCCTTTATGAAGAAAAGGTAATAAAATCTTTCTTTGGCTTTGTCTTGAATTAAAATAAGCTACCGGTTAAGAATGTCATCATCTCTTAAAAAAGGACATTTCACAAATAGAAATTGAATTTAAACAAACTTAATTCTCCAAACAAAAACTCTTTCTTCTTTAATCTAACTTTAACCCTCTACCGCCCACAGTGACATATATGTAACGTTTGGAAGACTTGAGTTTTTTTAAATATGACTTTAAAACGAACAGCAATTTTTAACACAAGGATTTACATGAAAGTCAGGACGATAATGAGCTAGAATTTTAGTTTTGTATACACTCCGCCATAGAAATAATATTCCTAAAGATCTCAAAATTCAGAAAAAAAAGAAAGTTTTAAGGGCGGTAGTGGGTTAAAATGCCACAATTTTTAATTGTCTATTCGCTTTGCGATTAGATTCTCCGTAACTTGTTTCGGGTCTTCGACATAGGACAACTACCAGATACATTAAAGCACAATGTATCATTTCATTAGCAATGAACACCCTATTTCATTTCTCACATAAGCCTTCACACTCTCAACATAATACATAGGGGATCACAATTTTTATAGATCCCAAATAACGAAACTCGAATTAAAGACACCAGCACGATAAGATCTATTCTTAGTGAATGTTGGAGATTCTATTCAAGTAAGAAACAAGCTTTTAATTTTCCACCGATTTAGATCAGAGAATTCGAAGTATTTTGGTGTCTCTTAGATACACGATCTAATTTACACACATAGGATTAAAGACCAACATCTTCTACTCAAGAAAACCGGAATCTGGAACATTTTCTATTCAAAATTCCAAGAAGAAACTAGACTCGCAGAATTCGAGTCTCATGCGAAGAGGTTGTATTTATAATTCCAGAAATTCTTGTTACATCCTACCTTAAACACCATTCATGAATTGCCATCGCAACCATTTCCAATCTAATTATTTTATATCACATTTTTTGTTAACAACTTACTTCTCTAATTGGTATTAGCAATCAATAGAAACCAGTTGTGGAGCTGACCAGTTGTTTTTTGCTACCGTTATTCCAAGCAGTCTTGAAGATCCGTTTTTCGCTTCATCGCGAAGACGTCCGAGTCTTCGCGGATTGTTTGATGGTAGATGTGTGCAGATGCGTAAGTAAATGCAAACGCACATGGTAAGAGAGTTGACATCGATCGGCTACTCTCGACTTGGACTAATAATCGCGCAGCAGGCTCCCAGCAGCGGATAAAAAGCAATATGAAACCATCTCTAGAGATCTTATAGGACACGATTCCTACCGGGCCTCTAACGAATCCCCTGGATACTGTCACGCGTTCTCTTGCGAGAGCATTAGTCGTTCCGTCGCGGCTACGACACATTACGATGCATTTCTTATGGCCCAGGTTCCTACACAGTGCATGCACGCGTACATTTGCGGGACCCAACGCAACTTCTTGCGATCATCAGGACCAAGTTGGTTACGCTGAGGCACTTGGTCATAGATTAACCGATTACTGACGACATGCTTTACATGTATGTGTATGTTGGCTTGTAAGTAGCTACTATTTGCCGATGTAGGTGGATGTATTTACCTTGGAAAGAGGTTAACATTGAAAATCGACCTTGAATTTATAAGTTCAAGCAAGGTCATGAACGCTCCAGAAGAACTCTATAGGATGAAAAAGTTGCAACCGAACAATTTCCATTGTTGGTAACGTTAGCGGATGTAACAAATGGAAAACATGTATAAAGGGCTACTTTGGGAGCCTTATTCTAAAAAAATAAAAGTAATAAAATAATAAAAAACAATCAAAATTTTGTTGTAAAATAAAGTAGACCCCATTACCTAGAATAATAAAGCTGCCCACACCTTCAAAAGACCCTAATTGATCGGACGTGGCTCTCAAGGGAGAATCGATTATGGTCAAATAACCGCGACGTCTAACTCCTATTCAGAGGTCAATGGTGTCAACACGAGCCGCTGAACCGTTTTATTGAAACTCTAACAACCTCACTCGCAAAGTTTCGTTTTTAAATCGAACATCAACACCTCTTCCGGTCATATGCTAAAAAAGATTTATATCAATTAGTCTCGAGCAATATAAACACCTAATTGATAATGACATTCTTCAAGCAAGAGGAACAATGAGCTATAAACATAACCACTGCGCGTTTCACTTGATCCTTTATTCAGATCAGTCAAGCCTATTTTATTAATAATTTATTAACCATTTATTAGCTAATTATAAGCAACTTAACTAAAGAATTTTTATCTTCTCAGGGTCTCGATTTTCTGATTGAAATTGAGTATAGTTTCCGATTAAGGTAATTGAAAACACGTGTTGGTGGTTTATGTTTATCAGTGAAAGCTAGTAAAGTAGAATCAGTTTACAAATACCCCGTCTCTAGTGATAATCTCCCGAACGAGAACGTGTCGCATTGTAACTCGCTTCATTCAGTAAATACTGAGTACCAATACCTTGTAACGGCATACATACTCGTGTATCAACGTACTAGCACATCGTACGCACATTGCTAAAGGGCAAATGGAGATACTGATTTCCATACGCCCCTTGTCTGATACCCAACCCTTCGAAGCGAGGAATCTCACCGCCGGAATTACTGAATATTTATATGCGTGCGCTCTTCCAGGTTAAACAATGAGTACCTACTGCCCACGCCTATACGTCCCACGGCCTACGACCCACGAAGTGTTCTCAGAGGAGTTCAACCTAAAACATAACCATAGAGGTCATATTTCATTTTTCTAGGCATCGAAGATTTTGGCAAGCTTTGGTACCATAGTCCTGACATTTTCTGATATCATTACCCCTTTTAGGGTTCGATTGTCACTAAGTTTCATTGGTATCATTTGTTGCGACTTGATACCATCTGTTAACATTTCGAACCACTACTAAGAATGCTGGAAAGCACTTTGTATTAACTATTAACATTTGTTACCACATGGTACCATATTGTAAGATTTGGCAATTAAAACTTGTTACCACTTGGTAACACTTTTTATCAGTTGTTACTATTTGCTAACACCTGTTAACACCACTCCTTAGACAGGTACGGGTACAATCTCTTAAGTACCTTAGATAAAATCCATTTAGGTTCTCCTGGTATCATATCTTTGGTAAATTGCTAGTACCGGAGAACCTCTATTTCTACATCTCTTAAATTCTAAAGGTCAAGCAGGTTGTTAATGAGTACATCGTCGTTGACTGCGCGACAGATATTAAATCCTTAGAGTACAATTTATAATTTGAATCAGTGAGAAAGAAGAAGTCAGACAGGAAACGAATAAGGCGAAAGAAAAAGAGGGAAAGAGCGGAACTCCCGTGGCGACTAAAGCTAAAAAATAACCCAGCCTGCCAGAAGTATAGGTCCATTGAATGGTCGAAAGTACTGAGAACTTCTCTCTCTACTTTGCTGGCCCCTATTCAATTCAGTGTACTCACTTGTACTCGCATTGTGAGCCCATGCGTCGATGTACTCGACGCGCGCAGAGGTGCCCAGGATGCATACGGGGGTTCACACAAAGGGCTCGCTGCTAGCGACCGGTTCGCCGCCCCTTAATGACTCGTAATCACGGAACGGTGATGTCTCTGAGTTATGACGCCCTGACTTGGGAGGAGCTAATAAAACAAAGTTGGTGAGGAATTCCTCTTTTTGGTAGCGTTTTGTTCCAAATCTTGAGAAGAATTTGTACTACCGCTTTATTACTATTTGATTCCACTTTTAGTATTGTTATCAATCTTCCAGTACATTATATAACTCTTCTTCATAATCATCTGGTACCCTTTCAAATCTTAATATATGATATCATGTCTTTAGTATTTTATACTCTCGGAGATTCTTAAACATACAAAAAGTATACATGCTTGAGAATAAAGAATACTACCAATTCATTGACAGAAAGGAAATCTCCTAGGAAAATACTATTTCCATTGTAATGCTAGGTACTTTGAACACTGAATTTTTGCCACTCTTGCATTGTTCGTTCTACTGCTCTTACATGAACTTCCGCTTCGC
Organism: Belonocnema kinseyi; assembly: GCF_010883055.1. Lineage (NCBI taxonomy): Eukaryota > Metazoa > Arthropoda > Insecta > Hymenoptera > Cynipidae > Belonocnema > Belonocnema kinseyi. The sequence continues at coordinate 57,588,311 of NC_046666.1, forward strand.
TTCCCCTTTTCAAACAGGCACTTCATCGAAACACCTTAGTTGTGCAGAATACCGTTTTAACAAATACACGATCCAATCACAATATAATGTACTTCCCAATAGCAGTACTATCTTTGACAATCTTTAGAAAAAGATGTATTCTTTTCAAATAATCCAAATCTCATTTTCAGATACAGTCTGAGCCTAGCATTTTGCTGAGAGATTGTTAATTAACCACGAAATACCGCTCTGTATATATGATCATTTCAGCACAAATTTAGTGTAAAGTAGGCCGTGTAACAGGACTCTTAAAGTAGAAAGACCTTTACCAATATTATCTTTCGCTAATGGTCTAAGGCTAAAAAAGTCACGCAGAAGTTATTTCATTCAGACATGCACGCACACTACCCTTTCTGCTATGTCACGCTGTCTTATTATAGCATGCTATCGATAATCAATTCAAATCATTTCGTCGCGCAACTATAGGATGGTGTTGCGGCTGTAGAAAAGACGTTCTCTGCATTCTCTGTCTATGTCTTTCCCCATGCCTCGATTGACAGCTCCTATCTCGTGGTACCGCGCCTTTCTTCTCAGACTCTTCCTTGCCCTCTTTCCCAGTAGATATTTATTTATTTCAAAGAAACATAATAAACAGTGAGTTTTCCTAGTGAAAGCATTACAAGATTTTTCATCAACCTTTCAGTAAATTCAACTGTCAGATAATTCTAGCGTGACCAATGATTAAAAACTAACATATACGAACTCAATAAATCCAAAAATACAAGTGGGAAGAACTAGAAACTATCTAAATCATACAATAAAAAAAAAAATAAATACAGCACCACTTGTCACTATCCATAACCACCTAGTCTCGATTGTTCTATGTTATCACTTGGAATTATCTGCTACCGTTGTTTGTCAGTTGTAACCACATCATAACAACAGTCACTATTTTTTATTATATTTTATCAGTTTTTCCCACTTTCCACTTACTGCTACCATTTGATACTAATTTTTGACACTCGATTTTACTTGGTATTCACTGTTACCGAGTTTTAGTACTTTATACCAGGTGTATACATATGAAACCGGTATTGCCATTTAGCGGCCAGTAGGCACACTTGTAGGCACTGTCGGAACTTACCATTTGTGCTAATTGGCG
>NC_046666.1:57589551-57632062 GCF_010883055.1 Belonocnema kinseyi
GGCGCATACTTTGAATAAAATATTTGTTATCATTCTCTTGAAATAAATGTGTTTTTTTCTTGAAAAAATACCGGTTTCATATGTATACACCTGGTAGCAGTTTTACTGCTAGATACCATCTTTGATCAATTCGTGCGATTTGTTACCACATGAAATTAACTGCTACCAACCTTTAACAACTATGACGACATGCGCCCACTCTATACCGACTATGAGCATTTGTTCCAACTTAGTACTACTTGGTACCATTTATTTTAAATCTGTCCAACATGGTTGAACATAATTGAATAGTATAAAATAAAAAAAGGTTGTTTTATAACAAACTTTTCGTAACCTTTTTTTGGTACCTATTGATGTAACTGCAACTATATATTTACCATTTTATCTTGGTTTCATAGCTTCACTATCTTTTAGTAATAGTTCCATAAACATATTGGTACCACTCAGTTATTATCTTAATACCCAGAAGTTCTTCAAACAATTGTTTGTTAACACTTTGGTGGCTAAAATCTTGTAGTTTTCAGGTACTTAGAAGTAGAAAATACAATTAAGGTTTGTTTAAGTAAATACAGCTGGGTTAAGTAAAGGTAAACTCAACACGAAATGCTACATAGGTTCTTTTTTGAAGTTGCAACAAACTACAGTGGGAAGAGATGACGCAGTCTGCACTCTGACCCCTTTAAACTCAAGGCTCGTTTTTAACTCTTTGCGTATAAACGTCATAACTCTGGAATACCATTTCACTATATGAGTATCTTTATTGCTGCTATTACACGGCGTACGACGCGAGAGTCGGGCCGTTACAACGATATTTATACATAAGCGGTCTCAATGTAATGGCAAAAAATCTGCCAGTTCTCTCCCACCAAACTCCAGATCCATGACGCACAACCATTACTCATAAAGAGAGAACTCTGAGGTGTTACCTTTGGAACGCAAGTCATCCATCATAACACCTCTTTTCCATCTTTTGTTTCTGAGGTAATGCAATTATCTGCTTCATCAATACGCACCTAAGTACACGCATTAATTTTAATAAAACATGAAACATTCTGATATGGCGAGAAAAATCGTTTAAAACATGAAGCAGAGTGTGATCTATGAAGTTGAACTTTATTGATCTCAAAGAGAATCATTTTGAAAAACGATGGACGGAGGTAGACGGATTATTTAACATAAATATTGGCTGAAAATTTCGATGTATGCCGCTGGCTGATTTCCTGCTGACACGATGTTAATTGAAAGCTGGACTCAACGGCGAGGCAATTCAGCAAGAAAGACGACGAAAACAGACTGGGGAATAAGATCAAAATAAAATTAGAATTTTAATCACAGAGAAGTTAGGTCCACAATTTTGTAAATTTATGTTTATTTATTCTATTTTAATTAGCTTTTGTGAGGGGATACATACATATACCTGGTGAGCGGAAACATCGTTTTCCTTTATAGATTAAAGGAACACAAGATGGCTACCGAGCAGAGCAGAAGACAATAGATCTGTCAACTGTTGATTCCCGAGGCGTTTATTCCGCGACTTTGTCATTTGAAAGAATAGATATCTCTCTCGGACGGCTTGACTTTGAATCGACACGACGCAGAAGAGCCAAAGAAGGACTGTGTGCAATGAGAAGGACGAGAGGGAAAAAGCGATGTGCGAGGTGTACAACGGAGGCAGAATAGCAGCCTCACAGCTTCACGGTGGTTATCCTCGGTCCCTCTTTTCTCAGCAGGTTTACGACGAGCCAACGCAAACACGACTGCGCTCTGCCACTAACTGGCCACCTAGCTACTGGAGACTAGCTACTTCCTATAGATCTGCTTTTAGGTACACAAAGATAGCACGTGTGGGCTGGATGCACAAAAGCTGAATGCATCTTACTTGGCTTTGATGCCTTGCAGAGATACACATTTTGAATTCGTGAGATGTTCGGAGTTATTCATCATAAGTAACTAGTACTAAGAAGAAGATCTAATCTAAAACGCTAAAGAGTCAGAAGGTAACCATACAACTTATGAAGATAAAAGTCACTGAACAAGAAAAAACGCTAACTATTTCTATTTGAGTCTTTTGGCACCACATCTTCACAAACTGTTGATAGCATTTTTTATCTTATTAGGTACATGCTATCAAATTTCACCACTTGGTACCAACTGTTAACGCTTGTTCCAATTTTACATACATTGATCAAACTTGCTATCACTTATGTTACTCTCAGTTGTTACAACTATTGAGAGTTTGTTCCAAAATATACCAATTGTAGCAAGGTAGCTTCTTGACACAATACTTCTTCTCACTTGCCATTTATTTTTGTCACTGGGTACCATCTGTTACAATATATTAGAATTTGATAGCAGCTGCTGCCGTTTGGTATCACTCTTCATTACCTTAAATTACTTGTTGCCAGTTAGTAACCATTTTTACCACTTGATACCACTTTTACCTCTTAGTATTAACTGTTATTCCTTGTTAGAAACTCTTTATAAACTATTCCGTTAGTATTATCGGATCACAAGAAAATAAGATACCATTTCTTAAGTAAACTTTTTCAGCACTTAGTTGAATAGTTAAATCTAAGCTCATAAAAAATATTGTATTTTTTAATTGTGTGCAATAGAGTAAACTATATCCGTCTTTGTTCGTTTCAGATGACACTCGTAAAACTTTAACTAAACCACTTCCTAAAAGTAAGCTAGCCAAAGTAAGCTACTCATAAATAAGGCGTAATATCCTTGATCCTTGACTTCATATCTGAACAATAAAATCGCCTGCTAATAAACATAAAACTGTTTCTCGGGCAATAACTAAGAATGGAGTACTTAATTGGGAATAAAAGGTCGTACAATAACACTCGACACCTTTATTATAGCATACGGTTCCAAAATGTACGTCCAAGATGATTACAGTCTAGGAAAATTTAAGAGGGATGGACAGAATTTTGGACATGTCTTATCTGAAGTTGATGCTAATGACAATTTGGTACCTGATAGAAAAACAGGTTTTAGGAGGTCCTTTTATCGGTGCTTACGTTTGCCTTGCAAAATTTACTTTATCTTATCGAAAGTGTTCGCGCAATTAACATAATTACGTCTCACTTAAGTATTTTCTGGTGTTCAGTTACTACGCATTTTCGACATTCCTTGAAATGTCTTTTTTTAAGATTTACTAGCTTCAGTGCTAATGTCCAATGTCAATAATCCAGGATGCAATATGTGGCAGTTGTGGAAAAAAAAATTTTGTTAATAGGTTCAGTGACCAATTTCATCACTAAAAGTCTTCCTGAATATATTTTAAGTAAATCAGCCTACAATCTCGAAATTTGAATAAATGAAGGAAATTATTATTCTACCAAGGATATGTGGATTTTTAAAAAGTTTTGCATCCTTCCCACGTCTTTTATTTAATATCCATAATCCAAGAACCGTAAGGCCATAACTTCCTAGACCTCTTTAAAATTGCTTTGTTCTCGCCAGTAAGAAAGATCGAAATTACTGAAATGCAATGTTGCGAGTAGCTGTACTCTCTAGTCAAATAGTTTCACACCTTTTCAAGCGGTTCGCATAATTCCGCTTACGGATTCCATTTACAAACACGTGAATCAAGATCCCACTGTTGGTATTTTACACCAACAATTGTTTACAAAAAAGCAAATAATTAAATGCAAAATATAATTACAACCGAGTCATGTATTTTCGCAAGAATATAATTAATGAAATGAATATTAAGATCCATGAAACGATAAGCAGCATTAATCATTATGAGATGTAGGATATCTAGCGACAACTAATAATTCCAATTTTATGAAAGAGGTCTATTCAGATATGTGGGCAGTTGAACTGGAGATGCGATGGGTCGCAAAGAGCAGTCCAGCTGCCATGATGACAGTGGCTCGTATGTACTCACATTCGAAGATAAGCCCGCCGTGCCGTCGAGAGACACGAGAAAGGACTGGAGAAGAGATATCCCGGCTTACCTGTAACAGAAAGAAAACGTCGGGTTAGATCGGATATCGCGCGTTGCAGGAACGTTTCAATTACGCTCGGCGATAAATATCGTGTACGACTAAAGCTGGATTACGCTTCAAGAGATTACGTGCCCCTATACGAATATCTTGAGCTTTACTCTTTTATAACCAGACAGGCCATGAAAATACTCATATTTAGCCAGTAGCTGCCAATGTCACTCACAAAAGCCGAAACAATGCAACACGTTCATATTTGAGATTTATCGCTTCTAGATTGTTTCGTGAAATATTAAATAAAATAAAAAATATTCGATAAGTTGAATTAAAAAAAAAATCGAAGGAGAGAAAAAACTTCCAAACTGTCTTTTAAACCGAAATTTCATTCCACGTATCTGCTTGTGCAGCAGCTCATATTTTGTCGCTTTGTCAAACTCGAATGAACTCCTGATAAGGTCGTAAATTTTCAGACCCCACTCGTAAAAACCGTGATGATCGCCTTCTCTTTTGACTCCATTTTGGACTTACACTCAATCACCTTTTGACGTGTGGAGTCAAGTACGTAGCAACTGAGATCACCTCTCCAGAACACAAATTCAAAACAACTTCCCTCGTACAATTAAAGTTAATTACCTTGCAAGAAGGTTTTAAAAAACTAAACAAAATTATAAAGTGTAAGTGAGTGTATATATCAGTCTAGAGACTCTAGAGGGTAGGAAGGACAGTACAAGATGGCACAGGATGTTCGAAGAAAAGAGCCGAGCATCTCCCGCTGAGCGTTATTACACTTTTAAGTAATTTCCTTGTCTCGTAAACCACAAGAAGACATTCTGCACCCGGGCAGTGCGAATAAAGCAGGACCTCCTTGGCGCTTTCTTACCCAACTGAACTCTCACCCACTGAAGCTAAAACTGCGTGCAGGACGAGGTGCACTCAGAATGTCTGCACATAATTTCGTCGTTAAGATGCACGCGCTTCGACGCACACATCCTCCGACACCTCGATACTGCGACTTGTCGCGTGTCGCCATGTTGCACTTTGTTTATCCCTTTTTTATGTTGGGACGAAAAAATATCCAAGTTGAAAGCGGTTTCTTTTAAGGCACTCACGAACTCACGAATGACTTCGATTATAAAGGACTTGAATTATACGAACTTCGGAATATTTAAAAGACTTAAATTTGAATCATGAAATTTAAATTTCTTTTACTTTGTTAGAGCTTTTGAAGGCGATAGGATGCCAATAGTGAGCCATATAAGCCATATAAATTTACTTTTTCCGATTGTTTTCTTTAATATTTGGTAAAAATATAAATTTAGATCAGGCAACAAGCAAATTCAAGATTTAAATTTGAATTTACTATTTATTTACCCTAATTTGCTTCATAACGATTGTCAAGTTTCTAAACAAAATGCTTTCAAGATTTAAAATTGGACTTGCCCTTCAGTTAATCATTAAAACACTTAAGTCAAAAAAAATTTTTTACAACATGTAATATTGTTTTAAAGCATCGAAGGGAGTTGGAGTTCCAACGTCTCTTCGATATCTTCCCCTTCGCTTAGCCTCCGGGTGCCAGCAATGACATGCTGGCAAGCGCGAGCTATGTAACTTTACTGGGACCCCTCGTTTGCCGGCCATATTTTTTTGCCACCCGCAATTATTCGCCTCAAATTACCAGGCCGGGTCCTAAGGAAAACGTTAATGGTACACACCAGGATGGCCAGGCACTAAGTAGGATACATGAGTCCACAAGAGAGACAAAGAGGGTCGAACTCAAGTCGATAAAAACCATTGGAGGAATTCCGTTTGGTCCCTCAGAGTTGGCTAGACAGCTAGACAAAACTACAATTCGACCGAGAGTGGCATAATTTTAGATCTCACGAACTGTGATTCCAGAGAAATGTTTTCGAATTCAGTCCGATTTGGAATGCACGTCCGCAAAGCATAGGGAATAGGAAAATGTTCATAATTGTACTAATAACGCCTTTGTAGTCTCGACGACTAAGAACCGGGAATTTAACTAATATATAAGGTCCAGTAAGTCCTCTCGTAAAAAGTGTATCCGGCTTCCAAGGATATCGGTGCAGACCAATTCTATTGTTCTAGACTGAGGGCTGGAATGTAATTTGTAAAGATAATACAAAAAAAGCAGTATCATGCACTCAGATAATAATAAATTTATTAATTTCAAAATACATAATATAATAGCGTATTCGGTTATCCTGCACTGGTGCACTCCGATCTGTACCGAAGCAGGTCGGAGTAAGAAGGAAAAAGTAAGAAGAATCGATCGGAGTGCTTTTGGAGTATATCGAAATTTAAAGATATTCCTTAGCTAATTTCAACTGCATTTATTTCTTACCTCTAGCCTTTTTTTAAAATTTATATTAATTTAGAAGGATTTTAAATTAGTGCTATTTGCAAAACAGAAAAATCGGTTAAGAATTTTGACTTCATGGATTATTATGAACAGTGTGGTGTGTCAATAAGGTCTAAGAGATAATTTAAAGAAGACGTTACAAGGTGATGTCAAAAATGATAAAAAATAGATAAGACCAGGGTAGACGGAATCAGGATCCTCGATGTCCTTGCTTAATACAGAATATTTCTGAACTAGATATACCCCTCACGGTTTGCTGATGAAGGAAGAAGGATTCTTCGTGAAGGAAGGAGGTATTTAGGGTAGGAAGAGGGGTGATTAGGAGAGGGCAGTTCTTTCACGACCATACATGCTTTTCTCTCACGACGCAAGAAACTCGATCCAATCTACGCGAAGGGATCTATGTAGAACGTGAGGCTCATTTGTCTACCACTCTTACGCTGCGCCGTTTGCATTTCGTGGCCGAAGCTCTACGACTTGCAGCATTTCGCTCCTGGATATTCGCCTTGTGCTCAGAAACTCGAACTACGAAGAGCCAGAGGCGAACCGGATCCGTCCTCTCGTTACGTGACTTGGAATCGTCTAGTTACAATCTCAACAAAAAAATGAAACCCCCCCCCCCCCCCTAATGTGAAAAACGGAACCGGTTACAATATCCACTGCTTTTATCTTCGGACCAGAATGACTTTTCTTCATTTAGAAGTTGATACTAAATTTTTACTATGAATAAAACTAAATGCAAGTATGAAAATGAAAAGTTAATTTGAAGCGAGGTTTGTTGGGAATTAAAGTAACGATTATTCTGAGTCATGCTGCCATTGTTAGGTATGAGGAATATCAGCACGTTAGATCTAGAAAGAACAAAAAATGGGAGCCACGACACGGCCGACAAGACAAATAAGTGTGTAGCATTATGTAATTATATCTAATGATGGGTCACAAGCGACCTTTTGAATTCGTAGTGCCTAATAATGCTAATGATTGTGAATAGAGAGAAGCTCTGGCAAGGAAGCCCTCCGGTCATTAGATACCACTTTCTACAATCGAAGGCAATGTCTGGTAGACGTATCTTATTCATAGTTAAATTTACTTCATCGGGATGCTATTCTTACCATACTTCCTATCTCTGATTATTTTCGTTCAAGTTCTTATAAAATATCTCTTATTCTAATAATTACCTCTAAAATAAATTTTTCCTGGAGTTTAAATTTATCCTTATTCTAGTAGAAATTCGTTAAGCTGGTTATATGGTAATGTGAACTGATCAGGATAATGGTTGCCTATTGTTTTGGGCTGGTTTTATTCATCAGTTTATCCTATTAAGATCGATTCCCACGACGTAGCTTTCTCTTGAAAGTAGTTTTTGCACCTTTTAAATGTTTTCCAATATTAATTTATTGCCTTGTTTCTCCCAGTGTTTCGGAAGCGAACGATCGCACGTTGGCTTATCGGACCTTCTTGCGCTTTCATCTCCGTATGAAGGTACGGCAGACTCGTTTTCTGTCGCCGATGGCCTTTACTACATACATTCGTACTTTATAGTGTGTATCTTGTAAGGAGATATGAACTGTTAGATTATTATATTTGCAATGAAGATTGTCTTCTTACAATACTTTGCCTTACTGACGCTAAATATCATCTTAAATTCCCAACAACTTTTACTCTGATATGCCTTATTTTCTGTATGGAATCATCACTGACAAACAGGCTTGTGAGAAATATTAATACAATTTTTCGTTTGTAACCTAGATATGGGACAAATGCAACATCTGAACCTCAAATCGCGTTAATTTTGAGTTACAAGCTATTCTGTAGCTGCTGCATACAGTTTTCAGTGTGTCGTGCCTTTAACAATCTTCCCTCCTTCCCATGGCGTTTCAAGATAGCGAGATAGGAACGCGTTCGCATGGCACGAGGTCTGTACAAGATACGTAAGACACAGATACGCGGACCCTCCGTGTTGGTCAAAAATTCCTTAGTATAGTAGAGTAGAGGTATATAGAAGGAACTAGCAGACAGAGTAGGACAAACGATGAAACGTGCAGGATCGCCATTGTGATTACTGCTTGCTCTTCAGATCTCCAGTTTTAAGTCAAATATCTCTTGCTCGTTTTCTTGATATAGCGATACCCTCTCACGGCAGAAACCAAAAACAAAGTCTTCTACAAAGGCATGGAAATCATCAAAGGACATGTACGTATGAATTTTCATATCTTTTATCCTTAACAAAACATCTATCAGAAAAAACTTATTTTATGCTCCTTTAAGCTCTGCCACAGACTTTACCCTCCATTTAGCAGTCAAAGATATTTACATATGTATTAAAATCTTTCACTAATATTCACACCTATTGCATTATAAATATTACATTCCTAATCTAGCCTACTATGCGCTAGTTCAAAAGACCTTTCTCTTTAATTTTAAAATCCCTAGCAATACCGCCAGCATTGTTTAGAACCCTAAGAGAATTACGTATTTTAATTGAAAGGCTCTTTGACAATGTTCTTGAGCGCGTGGGATGTGAATAATCCTAACTGGAGTCAGCATTCAGGTCGGTAATACAACTTGCGTTGATACCGCAGTGCTATTTTGCATCTGCCGCTACCACCGTTGTCGTCCCCATCGTCGTCTCTCTGGGTAACGGAACATCTAGAGAAGATTAACCTATGGCCAGCTCCGGGCTGGCTGCAGTTTCGAGTTACACGGGCTATTCGTACTGGATTCCTTCCTGGTGAATCGCAATATTTGTGCGAATCTAAAACGTTTCTCGCATTTACCTATTCACTTCTCCCGGTTTCGTTATTTTGTTCTAACCGCTTTTTGCATTCTCTTCATACTCCCAAGTCGCTTAAAGTTAAACGAGCTGATTCCAAGAGCCTATTGAATAAGAAATAAGCTTAAAACCAGAGAGCAAGACTTTAAGAGTTTAAGCTATTTCTTCGAGTATACTTCCACAAACGAGTGAGATATAAACTGTTTTTCATGATATTTGAAATTTTAATATCTCGACATACCCGAGATAGGACCTCTCAATATAAATCTAACCCAAAGCTTCTATAGAAGCTTGTCACTTGGACACGTTGATCTTATTTTTAGACTTATGGTGATTTACTAGTTGATACACTGGCCTCGAAATTTCCAGATATTCCAAGAATTGCAAGTAGTACCGTAACTGAACGAGGAATCAGGGATAATAAAATCAACTAGAATGAGGAAGAGCAGTTGATTTTTCCAGAAAGAAAGGATAATCGTGAGAAAGGGGGGCAAAGGAGGACACACATGATTTCTAAAAGGTTGAATAAAGCCGTAGAACGCAATGAATGCTCGTCTCCTTGCGGTACATGTAAAGAGCGTGATTTCCCAACTTCCCTAACCTCTCGCTTAGCTTACGGAAACATGCTCGAGATCCCGGGTGCATGCAAATGAGACAACCTGCGACCAGTTAACCACACGTACCACCCGGGAAGCTCATCGACTAGATTCATCCTCATGATGCAACAGCACCACAGAATAGACTTACGTCAAACGATAAATGATCCAGACTTCAACATCGACCAATAATCCCAAGCTTAACAAAAAATCAGGAAAACCGATTCTGTTACGATTCTGATTTTTTTAATGTAGGAAATTCAAAGAAAATTGTCATCTAATATGATTAGCAACAAGCGTCGTTCTAAAGATACTTATATGTGAAAAGGATACTGTTTATATGCTTGGAGAATATTGATTCTGAACCGTTTCATATGTATGCTTTGGTTGTCACGAAAAGTTTCAATTGAATTCCTCAGCATTTATATAATTATTTATACAGTCGTGCTTCACTGGAGCATACATTATTGATTATACCCAAGAGTTAGTGCCTAAAGATTTTTATATTATATTCATGGATACAGAAGAACAGGTATGAGAATCGACACCATTTACAAAATTTGCGACTACAAAAAGAAAATTAAAAGACTTTAGCTTCTTTACCACACTTTCACTCATGGTAAGTGGGAACGCGATTGAATGAAAATGTTTTCTGAACTGCACCAGTTTCCAGCATCTATGGCTAATGGCATTTGTCTAAAGAAGACAGGATTTCTATCCACGTCTACCACGTGTCCTTATTTGCTTAAACGTCCTCTCTTAGAAGAAGGAAGGAAAACAGCGGCGAGGTAACAAGAGGCCAGTATGTGTATCTATCTTGCAAAATTCGCACGGGAGTCCGAGAGATAGAGGAAGTGACTAAAGTGAGCTCCTTCAGCCGTATGGTTCCCCTGCAACATGCTGTTTCACGAGCACCCCTTTGCTCCATCCTCTTCCTCTCCTCGTCGCACTGTTGCCCCAGGAACTTTATGGCTCATGAATGAAACATGGGCTTAACCGTATGTCCGCAAGCGTACTTACGTGTTGCAACGGTGGCTTAAGGTATGTCGCGATCGCGAAAAATGGCGAGCTGATAAATGGAATTAAGGCGGTGGCCCTCGCTTTGTTAATACGTTAATATCATTCCTTTCTACACAGTATTGGCAAATCGGTGTATTCTCATGGGATAAGTCTCAAATGAAAGTTTAACTTTAAAAGATCCCATCCGATTCATAGGACACTTAGGAGACTTGCTTTAATCAAGCATATTAATTACGAAGTAATGATAAAATATTGGTGTCATTTTCTGTAAAGAATTGAGAGGGTCAAGATCTGGTTAGAAGTTCCATGATGACTTTGTCCAAGGTGAAGTTTACTCGACGATTTAACCGGTTGCTGTCGCAACGAGTAGTAATAACGTAGCCAAATAATCATCAAAATAACGCTGTTGGCAATTCGGGATCCCCTGCGGTGAACTAAGTTGCGATATAACGCTACCGTTGCATCCTTATGCAATCATTATAAAATGTGGGTGTTTTAACTGTAGATTTCGGCTTCAACAGTGAACCTTCTATTGACACTAATCCCCCCATGTTTCTTATGATATAAAATATCTCGAGTTTATTTTAAAGTTTTAGTAACGCGAAGATCCCATTAAGCTATGGGAATAAAATTATAAGCTTGGTTTTTAGTATGCGTGAGTAAGTCGAGAAGAGCCACTTGGAAGTTTCTTTCTGAAGTGGCAATTAACGTCCGAGTAATTAGCGCGTGTAACGAACCGAAGAATTAGTGACTTCGTGTCAAAAGTACGATTACAGATGACGAGTTTCGGTCTCTTCGTTTAAATACTTTGGTCCTCGAACTCACCGTAAAACTCAGAGCTCTGGGCTAATTTTATAATCATATTTTAGCTTTAATCACATTTATGACCCATTTTGTACTCGTAAATTCTCCCGGACGACCATTACCACTGCTTTTTTCAAATAAAACATCCAATTATTTTTCGCACTCTTATGAGGATGATCTCACAAATGAAAACGACGTGGAACTCGAAACGTAAAATCCAAATAAAAGGTAAACCAAGGATATTTACGACTAGAGTAGGTAACATTGCTCGATGATCACTTTGCACAACTTAATGGCAGACTCGAATCATAAAGCCTAAGTCTTGATGAAGTGTCCTCTCGATGATAAAAGCTGATGATCGCTCATTTATGACTGGAAAAAGCATCTTTAAGGAATTCCCATCAGATAGAAAATTTATCATCCTAGGTATGTGTTTATTAAGTATTTCTTCGTTTTGGATTCCTTTAACACTTTCATTTTACTCATGGAATCTGAAAGCCAAATAACTGCAAAGCATAACTCCAGCTTCATAAATTTATAATTCATGCAGCTCTGGTGTATCAATAACTTCTCCGGCTGTTTCTGAACTTAGATTCCAGAAAGAAATGCTAATAATCAATTTTACAAATTTAGTTCTCTGGAAAAATACTGGAACTGACAAAACCTAGCCGAGCATTTTTACAAGAAGTTCCTTGGGTTAAGGAGTCGTTGGAAACAATTTCCAGGTACAGTTTATGTTCTACAGATTGAAGCCACCGTGGGCATAGGTCTTCCAATCATCATGACGAATCATGACGAATCGTTTATGACAAAGATCATCTTGGTGGACAACTTCATGATCAAAATTGAAAAAAAATTTAATTTACTATACCAAATACTGAAGTAACTGCGCAAGGAAAAAGGAAAGAAGAAGCTCCAATAGCCAACACCAAAATATTGCGACAAGTCAAATTCTAGAGACCAAAAATCATCCAGTTGTAAGAGATCAGAAGGAATTGACTTGCAAAGCGGAAGTTGGTGTTTGTTTCAGTAGATGGGTCTGGCCGGAGGGCAAGGGGCGCGAATTCGACGAACGTCGATCATGCCGGAAATGGGGTTTGGCGCTTGGATGAAGGGTGAGGAAAAGAAGAAGGAGTGAACGCATTCCTGATGCAATGAGACGCGGTCCCATTGGCTCCTGACTTGCGGAGCGTCACACTGGTTGGCCGCCTTAATAATATGGTACGGCAGGGCTGGCAGCGAACTACCACTGCCCACTGCCTCCTTCGACGTTCCTCGTCCTCAACTTACGTTATATACCTTCCTACCGAAGGTACGTATTCGCATCTACATCCACATGTACTTATACAGCTCTGCAGCAGGGACTCGCGAGTTACGTGGGCTTGCATTGCGTTACGCTATATACTTCACGTGCCATGTGCCTCCCAAACTCGTTTCTCTCGCTCTTTTCATCATCTACCATGTTGCTCTTGTCCGATTATCTAACCTTGCGTCACTCCATTATCCTTCAGAAAATTTCCCCGGGGCTCTAACGGGGTTGCGTGCGGAAGATAAAACGCTGATCCAAGTTCAAGGTCACCAAATTTAAGTTTCTTTATTGAAAGATAAATAGTTTTGAAGGAGGAGCTTTGATCTGGTATTTTTGGATCTAGGTTCAGTGATTGTTAACTGGATTCTCAAGAGATATGTTCCGAAATTAGGATCAAAGAACATTTATGGAGTGAGATATGGACTACTAAGAAGCGTGAGCATTAAAATCTCCAGGATGTAGTTTCGAAGTCTCCTCACTTTTAACCATGATACACCAGGTGTATCTGAACAGATGATCAGATGGCAAAACCAACAGGATAAATCTCAGGATTAACTAGATTTGAATTAAAATAACTCAGAAAATGCAAGAAATAAATCAAAAGCAGCCTGCACTGGAAATATTTTACCTTCACGTGATCTCTGATCCTCTTTTTCTTTTTCAAAGTAGTCATCTCGTAACGAATTACGTTTCTAGTCTCTCTAGAATCCTCGTTAGTCTAGCCGGTTTCTGCAACTAGTTTGCTCATATGTGACCTTTGTTATGAAAAATCGTATATTTCATTTGCTCATGAGAATTGACTGATTATTTTATTTTCTAAGAGACAGCAATAAACTTTAAAAATCGAAATTTTTTAAAACTTACTGTCTGCAGGAGTGGATAGCAATCATTAAACAATTCGATATGCATAAACAGCCATTATGAAATTCTGAATCGGAAACATACATCGCGAGTATCTTAAAGTCTTTAATGAACCTTTTACGCCACATTAAATTATATACGTCAATAGCTTTTCGGTATTATATAAGGATCTCGATTAGATTCAGATTTAGTATGGCAATAAAGATAAGGCAAATCCATTACAATGATATGTAGATATATATCCCAGTCCAAGGATAAACACTTGAATTTCGAAACTTCTTGCGAATTCTGATTTGGAATTGCAAATTTTGAAGCAAATAAGACTCAAAGAAATGGTGACATCTCCCTTAAGCGATCTCTGAAAACATTATTCTGTTTAAAATCAGAAAACGATCATTCGCCAACGGGTTATGCGCAGTAGTAAAAAGTACAGCAATTCAGCGCATTAATTTAATTAATTCATTCGAAAGCACGAGTTAATTTTTGTAGATTAGGCAAAGTCATTTTGTAAATTATTAATTGCCACATCTTCCAGTTATAAAAGGAAATTATGAGTTGCAGTGAATATTCGTAGCAAGCGAGAGACGCGTAATCTGGTAGTATTTATGTGCAGTTTTAAAAGCAATTTCAAAAAAAGAAAGAGGATATAGTTAACCAACGGTAAATGAAGAATATAAGGCTTATTATCAAATTAATTATACAATTAATTAGCCACTTTAGCTGTGCGCCTATTTATTTGCCCCATAAGGATTTAAAATTTATTTTCGAATTTATTTTGACTTGAAGGGGTTATGCAGATAGGAGGGTTGATTAAAGACATATGCATTAAATGAAGAAAGGAGGAGTCTAAAGATGGGACCGACCAGTGAAGTAAAGAAAACAAAATCGGACGAGCTTGATAATACGTTTCGAAACAATTACGCCATGCTTGAACGCACCCGATGGCTATTACAACCGCTCGTATCCTTTATTTTATCTTATGGCAGCACGTATCTTTTGCGGTGGTCAAAAGACTGGAAAGAGGCGATGTGCCACGATAAAAATGATACAAAGTATTTGCTGCTGCGACCACAATTCTCGTTCTTGTGGCGCAAAAGCGTGATAAAGGAGGTCCTTTAAAGGAGAAAACACGCGAAAGGATAAAGTTGCATATGCAGATTCAACTTTTAAAAATTTACGGGGAATATGCGTAACTAACGTAAATTGGTTCGCTAG
This sequence comes from Belonocnema kinseyi, assembly GCF_010883055.1. Lineage (NCBI taxonomy): Eukaryota > Metazoa > Arthropoda > Insecta > Hymenoptera > Cynipidae > Belonocnema > Belonocnema kinseyi. The sequence continues at coordinate 57,604,469 of NC_046666.1, forward strand.
TAATTGAATAAAAATTTAAATCAAGTATTATAAACACAAATTACATTTGAAACAAGTACTTTACAATTGATCAAGAACGCGGGCGGTTTAAGGGGAATAAATAGAACTTTACTGCGCAAATGTGGAATGCTTCTACGCACCTCTTATCAGAGTTGAATCCTACTGCGCATACGCATAACTCTTTTGCGCAAATCGAACTGGCACCAATTTTCGGTTGTGCGTGATCTCATTATGTTCAAAGCCTTCTTTCTCTCTCTCCTTTCTTTGTCACACGCACTATATAATTACTTAAAATGTTACCACTCATATTTTTCTACTATTGTTAATTTAAAAATTCCACGATTTAACCACACTCTTAAAATTTTCCTTTACATTCTTGCATTTATTTAAATTTTTGTCTTATTACAGTTGAACCGATTTTTTTAAAGGATCGATTAATTTGAATAATATTGGCTGGCATGGAATTTAACTTGAAGTTAACTAATAAATGAGTGATAAGACCTATCGGATTTGATCTTGCTGGCTAATTTTAAAAATCACTCTTAGTTCATCAATCAAAGTCTTGAGTTACATTTGCAAAATCATGCAAATGTCCGCCCTCGTCCTTAAAAGTGCTAGGTATTTCTGCATCCAGGCCTTTTTCTACGAGCAAAATTTATGTAGCTTTTTCTTTTTAATACTAATTAACGCGCAAGGTCGAGTTTATGCTTTTCTCTGGTCACGCGATAATCACTACCAGGCTGAACTAGTCGATTATTCATTCCCGAACATTATAAATTTCGCCTTACACCTCTTGCGTCGACACGACCCATTTCTAAATTCCATGTTCTACCTAATTTAAATCCACTGTTCCTTCATACAAACGATTAGCAAAAAGTATCGATTCATACGATCAAAGGTCGAATTGACAAGTGGAAAGAAATACATGCAAATCGTTAAGAAAAAGTTACAAGTTCTAGAAACATTAAAATGCCACAGAAACTCTATAGAATTTTAAATCTGAACATTTATTTCTTCTTTAAGTTAAATTCTACCGCAATGCTCCTTTAGCAAAATATATAAACAGGTTCTCATTTTTTCAATGAATTTTGCTTTTAATGACTTAACGAATTGAAGAAAATTTATTGAGGATCTGTGATGCAGGATTTATTTATTAGATAGGTCTGCAGTTAGAACATGATCCTCCTAAAAGATTTATGCTGTCGGTGATTATAAGTTTAAACGCCGAACCTAAAGTTAATCTAAAACCACCTCTGCTGATTTCAATTTTAGATTTTTTTATTTATACTGTGGTGTGTAAAGTATTTAGAAACTTTTATGTCTTTTATGAAACACTAATTCAAGAACCTAGCAGACAATCTAGGATTTGAAACAAAGCACTTTTTATAAACTGGCATATAAAATGGTTATAAGTGTAAATCAGAGATGATATTAGGTTTCTGGATCTCGCCTCAAATATTTTTTTTGTTCTCTGCATTTCTTTTCGCCTTGTGTCTATCCAGCCGTCCGTTATTAACTTTACACTATCTCGCATTACCATCTTTACGGTGCCGGATCAAGGTGAGGTACATCTTCCAAGTTCTTGGCCTGACCGATGTTACCTGTGTATACACAGCATGGGCATATGTGTACGGGAAAAGGCGCGGATACTCGCAAACTTACAGGACCGACTCGCTCAGCTCTGTCTCTCTTCAAAACCGCCTGCCATATTTTTACCACATTACTTCATTTTTAATCCACATCCCGCCTCTGGCATCGTTGACTCCACCTTATCCATTGTTGGGTTCCTGGCTACCCCACCACTAACTTTTCTCAGGCTCTTGACCTTTTTCGACCCTTCTTATTTACATCGAGTTTAATTCAGGTAATTCTTAAGTTTTATAAATAGCTATAGGCACTGTGTTTAATTTCAATCACCCGTAAGGACCTGTTAGTCTTATTTTTTGTGAAAACCGCGATATTTTTTGACATTTTTTTGTTGAAAACAAGTGACAGAAAGCAGGGGGGGCCCGTTTTTTTACTGCCGACCGCTGGCCCCTTTCTTCGACCCGTGGCCAGGTGCCATCCAAACATTCAGAACTAGGGGTCGAAGAATGGCACCAGCGGTCGGCAGTAAAACAAAAAAGCCCCCCCCCCCCTGCTTTCTGTCACTTGTTTTCCAACAAAAAAAAGTCTCAAAATATCGCGATTTTCACAAAAAATGAAGACTACCACATCCTTCCGGGTTATTGAAAATAAATACAGAGCCTATCAATTACTGTTTGCAGTTTGAATCGCTTTAATATCTGTATTAGAACTAAAGATAATATAGTTGCACATTTTTGTACTTTTAAGCAACAATTTTTTTTATTTTTTAAATTTCTCAACTGCAACTGGTTCACAACAGTCTTTCTCATACTCATGAATTTTTTCGAATTTCTTCCATCGCCCCTTGTATAAGAAATAATGCTCTAAACTTGACTGTTCTTAAATGTGCCCAAAAATCCTTACTTTTTTACATTTTTCAGTCTGCTAAGCATAAAAATTTGTTTACATAAACGTCTTCAAGCTAATTTACGTAGAACACTTTCAGCTTTTAAATGACTGTTTTTTTGTTGCGCTAGTATTTTTTTGACTTAGTTGTTAAGCTTCAAAGGCAGATGCCTATAGTTTTCTCGTCATGGAAAGATGGCTTTCTGTAGTTTTCCTCTCCCCTGGCCAAACGTATACAGGAAAACGTGAGTACTTCTAATAAAGTCGGCTGCAATCGCGGGTTGCGACTGGATGTGATTAAATTCATAAGTGATTCTAAGCCCATCGTAGTGAAGTGAAATCTTCACAGGTCCTTACCTAGTAAAGTGGAGTCATGCGACGATAAACATACTCATGCTGAAGGACTTAAATTATACTTTATCAGTAAGGAGGATTCATGGGTAGACCTCTGTTTCACCTGCGTTTTTTAAATAGAGGCATAGTACAACAGGTATTCACCGCAGTGCTACAGAAAATGAATAAACCAGCCCATCTGCAATAATAACAATAATGCCAGTTGTTCCTCCCGTATTCAATTGACGAAAATCACTGGCGCCTTGGAAATTTAAATGCCACTTCAGCCGCAAAGGGTGGTGCTTCCCCGGGGAAGCCGGGAGCGGTTCTCTTTGGAGGAATGCGTCGTGTGTTGGTTAACGATAACGTACGTCGTGGAACAGATATACATACATATGTACCGATACGGTAGAACAGTAGGTGTAGGTACAAGTTGTGTATGCGATAGCGAAGAGCGGTAGCGCTTCTCGCGAGTACGAATTCACGCACACTTAAACGCACATGATACAACGAGATATCCACAACGGGTGGTTACCTCGAGTTTAAGCCGAGCAACAGATAATTCCCTCTACCCTACAGACACTAAGTGTTCATACGTGAGCTTTTCCAATAGTCTCTCTTTCCTCTCTTCTCTTTGCTCTCTAGCAGACCAAAATCGCACACTGCGACTGCAATTGCAATTGCTACTACGACTTCTCAACTCACCAGGGTGCCACGCGTATCATGGCAAAAGTGGACACGTGACGTGAAAGAAGAAACCACCAGTCCACTTTTATCTACTCTAGAGAGACTCTACCTACGTGATAGATCACTAATCATGTCTTCTCTGATAGCAGGCCCAACGTAGTCTTCATGTCCTTTCCATGTCGAAGCAGTACACATATTTTAAAAATCACCCGAGGAAACACTTGTTACATTAAGCAGCTCTTTTTTTTCTCTTGGCAGTCAACGAAATAAATTAACATAATATATCACTGCAAATCGGATTTGCTTCAGAAAATTATACTAATTCATTTGCATAAGGTAACATGTTTAATCTCAGTAATTTCAGTTTAATTTGTCTGTCACTGCTCGTCTTGCTAATAAAGTAGACCATTCAGTGTCAATTCAGGAACATAAATTTTGCAACACCCACCTTGAAATTTGGACTTTCAATGTCTCTAAATTATGTGCAAATTGTAGTCGATGGTGTGAGAATAATATTAGCGCAACAGGATGACCATTTTATTGGAGGGAAATAATTAACGGTCATTTCTCGGTTCACAACCATTTTTTCATCGTCATGGAAATTAATAAATACCAATTCTTAGATCTTAAAATTTAACCATTTTGTAGAAAATTAATTTTTGATTGGCTCAGAAATGCTTATATTAACTGAGAATTTAACTGTTCAATTTCTCGTTTGGGAATTGATCTTTTTTTGTTCAAATTTATACTATTTGGTTGAAAATTAATTTATTTTGATAGAAGTTCGTTGAATTTTGAAGACATTAAGAAACATTTTATAAAATTAATTATTGTTTAATTTTTAATACTAGAGAAACATCTCAATTTGAAAAATCATCAATTAATTTATATTTACATTTGATCTACTCAAAACGTTTTTTATTTTAAAAATCTAAGTTTCGTACGCTTTGTAATTTTTCATGTTTTCTTCCAAATTTACAAATGAACCTAACAAAAAAAAGAGTTGAAATCAAACTTATTTTAAATTGCATATCATGTGATATGAAATTTGCGATATTTCAAGTAATTAGATAGATTTTTATTCTAAAAATTGGTCAAATTCCTGATTTCCCGGACTAGCAATCACCTGTTACTTGTACCGGTAATGTTGCGCGTGCGCACTTTAGAGATAAACAACTTTGCGTACCAGTAATGTTGGAACCATATATATCTTTCTAAACAGCCTTTTTGTAGTGAAATTATGAGCAGACGATGAAAGAGAAAGTAAAATCTCACTGGTTCAATGGTTCACACAGTGAAATTCAGTCGCTGGCTTAATAAGCCACGTGGAGCGCTACATCACTGATTGAGTCTATCATTTGGCGTCACTGGCATATTCAGTAACACTGTTTAAGTTGAGTCACTTACTGATTCGCCAAGTAAAAATGAGCAAATCACTGGTTTACCAGTAATAATTCAAAATACTGATTCAACCAGTGACAATTTCACTGGTTCAGATTTAAGAGAAAGGGCCAGGTGGAGAAAAAGCCAATGACCCTGCGCATAGTTTCGTGCGCTCTCGCGTGTGCGTTCACATTGCGATCGTTTCGACCTGGCATCGATGTGACGGGCCATCCGGTTGTCACACGTGCCGTTCGTGCCTCAGCATGATCCGTTCCGTCGCCTGTGACACTTTAACGTCCGATCCGTCTAACCACAAGGACAATGACTGACTTCTTTCAATCTATTTGAATCTTACTTTGTTCATATTATACACAAAGTTTCATTATTATACTAACAGTTAAAAACCAACCTGCCCATATGTCAATGCTTAGATAAGTTTGTTCAAACTATTATCCTTCTCATGCTCCTTCACAAAAAACATTCTAAAAATTTTTTATCTGTTATTTGTGTTTTATTCAAATACGTCATTCAATCACCCAAAGGTTCTTTACGAGGGGGGAACAACTCCTAAAAATGTAGTCCAGCTGATGTGGATTTACCCAGCTTATAACGGATAATCCTGAATTACCTCTATATATAGAATTACCATGGATTGTTTAAGATTACCCCGGATTGCACATGATTACTCTGGATTTTATAAAATTATGGTGTATTACTCCACCTAAAAAAGACTTACGCCGAGGGGCTGGTCACTCAGAAATCAGGAAGTCACACTCAGAGAAATGGTTGGTTGGCAGATCCATTTTTTGTTGGATAAGGAATACTTAGAACGTCTGTTCCAACCTTCAGGGCAGCCAAATCCATTGGATACAGTGACCATTTATAATTATTGCGTGTTAATTGGCCGCTGCAGCAATGCATTGGGCCCTCCATATACCGAAAAGTTAGCACAGCCAACTAATTGCCCGGTGGTTCCAGATTTCTCTTCCTGATCCATTGCGCATGCGCGAGGGTCTCTTTGGGTCCGCTGGGTTGACAGACGCATGACTCATGATGCCTAATGCAATCATTTAGTGTCTTAGATTTGGAATACGCAGGTGAAGTTTTTAAAATGGAAATTGTGCTTTTTCATGTGATCGGCAATGGAGGTATTGATTGGAGGTGAATTTCTTATTTTACTCTCTTAACAGTAAAATAGCATATTAATTTGTAGAAAATACAGCAAAAAAATTATTACATTTTTATTACAAATTTATCAAAGATTAAAATATAAAAAGGTTCCATCTGAAATAGGTGACTAAAACAACACAGTGGCACGGTAACAATTTAAGCAGTTATTATAACCGAGGTAGTTGGATGAGGCAGCCATCCCGCCTGTTCGCCGCACCAACTCAGTTGTTTGGCACAACCAACATTACCGTGTCCATTAAAAGTGGGTGCCTCAGCCAACTACTATCGGCGAGAAAACTATAGGCATCTGCCTTTGAAGCTTAACAACTCAGCAAAAAAAAATGCTAGCGCAACAAAAAAACGGTTATTTAAAAGCAGAAAGTGTTCTGCGTAAATGAGTTTGAAGACGTTTATGTAAACAAATTTTTATGCTTAGCAGACTGAAAAATGTAATAAAACGGAAGGATTTTCGGCTACATTTAAGAAAAGTCAAGTTTAGAGCATTATTTCTTATACCAGGGGCGATGGAAAATTTTTTTAAAAATACATGAGTATGAGGAAAACTATTGTGAACCAGTTGCAGTTGAGAAATTTAAAAAATAATAAAAATGGTTCCTTAAAAGTTCAAAAATGTGCCACCTTATTATCTTCATTTCTAATACAGATATTAAAGCGATTCCAACTGCAAACTGTAATGGATAGGCTCTGTATTTATTTTCAATCACCCGGAAGGATGTGTTCGTTTTATTTTTTGTGAAAATCGCGATATTTCTAGACATTTTTTTTGTTGGAAAACAAGTGACGGAAAGCAGGGAGGGCCCTTTTTTGTTTTACTGCCGACTGCTGGTGCCATTCTTCGGCCCCTGGTTCTGAATGCTTGGATGGCACCTGACCACGGGTCGAAGAAAGGGTCCAGCGGTCGGCAGTAAAAAAAACGCCCCCCCCCCCTGCTTTCTGTCACTTGTTTTCCAACAAAAAAATGACTAAAAATATCGCGATTTTCTCAAAAAATAAGACTAACACATCCTTACGGGTGGTTGAAATTAAACACCGAGCCTATCCATTACAGTTTGCAGTTTGAATCGATTTAATATCTGTAGTAGAACTGAAGATAATATAGTTGCACATTTTTGTACTTTTAAGCAAAAATTTTTATTATTTTTAAAATTTCTCAACTGCAACTGGTTCACACCGGTTTTCCTCATATTCATGGTTTTTTTCATTTTTTTTCATCGCCCCTTGTATAAGAAATAATGCTCGAAACTTGACTGTTCTTAAATGTAGCCGAAAATCCTTACTTTTTTTACATTTTTCAGTCTGCTAAACACAACATTTTTTTTACATAAACGTCTTCAAACTCATTTACCTAGAACACTTTCAGCTTTTAAATTACTGTTGTTTTGTTGCGCTAGCATGTTTTTTGACTGAGTTGTTAAGCCTCAAAGGCAGATGCCTATAGTTTTCTCGCCGATAGTAAGTGGATGGTGCCCCAGCGTCCATCAAAGTTGGCCATAGCAACCAACTTAAGGGTCAGCCTATCCAATCATTTTTCTGAGTGCAGACGAATAATGACTGCCACCGGAATAACGAAGATTTCTTAGAAACAGCCCTCGGACTAACTCTAGATTTCTTGTGACTTACCACGAGACTCCCTCGAAAAGTTAATCGCGCGTTACTCGAAGCTGATCTCCCGAGTGTTCCCGATAGAGTTACGAATCTTTCCAACGGGGGTTTCGCCGAACCAGCCGGCTGGAGCGAGGCTTTTCGTGACGCACTGAGACTTACTGAGACTAACTGCGGGACTAATGACCAGCCCCTCGACTTACGCAAATTATTTGAATTTTTGTTAAAAATTCTTGAATTAAAAAAAAAAGTTAAATATTCAACTCAGGGAATGAATGTTTAAGTGCAATAGTCAATGTTGAGTAAAATAATTAATTTTTAACAACAAAAAACCAATGATTTCTTAACTAAACTGGTGAATCTTCATAAAAAATTAATTTTTAAACAAATTTTTTAATTTTCTACAAAGTAGCAAGTCCGCCAGTCAAAACAAATTTTGTACAGGTTATTTGTTCCCTCAACCAAAAACAACGAAGTTTCAACAAAACAGTTTACTTCTCAACCAAAAAGGATAGTTTTGGAGCAAATTGTTCAATTTTCAATAAAGAAGATTAATTTTCAACTAAATAGTTGAATTTTATGACAAAAAATGAATTTTCAACCAAGCGGATTAATTTTCTACCGAAAAATACGCATTTTCGTACAAAAAGTTGAATTTTCTACCAAAGAGATGAATTTTTAACAAAAATGATGCGTTTCAAGCAAAAATAAATTCAATTTTCTATGAAAAAAGCCATATTTTTAACAAAATGCATGAATCTTCAACCAAATAGTTTAATTTTCAAGCAAGAACCTTCCTTGAAAAATATTTGGAATATCAATGTAATTACCCCGAATTTGTTGGATTACTCTGGACTTCAATTTAATTTCTTGTATTACTTTAATTACTACAAATTATCTGGATAACAAATGGATTACTCTGGATTATAGCTGGACTTTACACTTCATTACAAGTTGATAATGCGGATGACCTGAATGTATTACAAGTAGATTAGAGCGGATTAGAACAGTATTACTTCATATTTATATGACTGTATTACAATTGGATTAGGCGGATTATGAATGGATTACTCCAAAATACTTGAATTGCTATGAATTACAAGTGGATTACTCCCAATTACTAGTTGATTATGGCGCATTACCAGTTCGGAAAACCGAGCGGTTCAACGGATTACCGCAGAGTTGTTCCTTCCTCGGTTAACATTTTCACGCCTTTATTGTTAATTTTCTGAATGCAATGGATTTCTTGTTAGATTATCGTAAAATCAGCTACTGTTCGAGCGTGACTGTATCACGTTTGTAATACAGCAAGAGATCTAATTCTCAATGAATCCACTAATGACTGTTAAAAACGTGATTTACAGCGACAGTAATGTGGAATATCGAGCACCATTTCTCACAGTTGCGAGGTGTTGCGATTAATTGTGGCAATAAGTCGTCATTAATTGTGTAACGCCTTGCAAGATTGCGACTTTACAAGATCGTACAGTAGCTAATCCAGTTTCAAGCAAGAAGCTGTCTAGTCTCGAAACGATAATGCTTCCAGCTTCACCAGCACTATTATTGTTATTTGAAAGCATTGCAATTCAACCTACATATATGCACCTGGAATACGAAACACTATTACAGCTCTTTCGTATGAAAACTTCTTTTCTCCCTCTAAACCTCAACTGGAAATATTTACCTTCACTCAGATTTCTTTCGCGAGTGCGTTTCACGGTCCGTCACATAAAATCGGGAAATATTATGCTTTCAGCGAATCTACGAGTATTCATGATTTTCAGTTATTTAAGTATTTACAACTTGTAATGATGACTCAACTGCAATAAAAAAAATATACATAGCTAACATACCACTCTACCCCTATTGACCACTTAAGCTTAGTACGCACACAGAACTTAAAAAAATTTCACGAGATTTTAACGTTTTTAAAACAATTCAACAGATTTCAAGATATTTCGAATATTTTTTAATATTTAAAATATATATGTCTCAAAACATCTTCGAATAATTTAAGAAGTATAACCCCTTGAAATCTCTCAAAAGTCTGAATTTGCATCAAATCCTTTTTTTTAATAAGATTAAAATCCTGCAACCTCTCTCCGAGCCTACTTCTTTTATTTTCAATAAGTTATTGTTAGCCTTCGGCATCTGTAAATGTTGTGTTTCAAGATAAACCAGAAAATTTATTTTCCAACAGTTAATCGATCTAGCATAAATATGAAGTGTTCAAAGGAATCGGAAAAGATTTATAAGATCTCAAATAGTGTTTTGCCCTTTAGTCAATACTTTACACAAACGAAAGATATTCCGCCATTTAAAAATATTTCCGCACACGTAATATCCAGGTTCTGCAACATGAGTGAGAAAGGCCACGGGAATAATAACTGAAAAGCGATTCTGGAATCGAGCTAGGGTTAGAATCGAAATCAATCATCGACAATGGCAAGGCGATCAACATTATTACGCTATGCAGTGTGCGAGCATGTAGGACTCGCAAATAAAACGATACGGTGTGAGAGAGAACATGATCAGTTGCCGAGTTCGTGACGTCAAAAAGCAATAGTAGCGAAATTGTCGACGATGACGGTAAGCGGAGAATGGAAACTGAGAGGGCCCTCCAGGTCATGACTTATGGGGGTGTCGACTTGTCGGCAAGGTAGACGAAATAAGAGTCTCGATTTACCCTAAACAATCTTAATGTTTTCCCTCGCAGGGCACCTTCGAGAAAGGAAACTTTTTTACTTTGAAATATGCTCAACGGTAACAATGGAATGATCGGTTGAAACAAATAAAGAGTTTCGTATTTCAAAACAAGGATGTTAACAAGACATAATATCTTTTCGCAAAGTCTTGAACGTTGCAGGTAATCGTTCAAGCAGAGTAGAAGTCAGTTAATTACTTAAAACGGAGGTAAACTTTCCGTGGTTACAGCCCTGCAACGTGCTGCCTCTAGCGGAGTCCGCTGGAAATATCTGCAGATTGCCACGGAAATCTAACCTCAATTTGGTGTAGACTCCTCGCATTTTAGCCTGTCTTTCCCCTAACTAATGTTTTATTTTCCCTGATCCATTTAAATACAAAAATTCTAATCTTGTAACATTTTTAACATAGCGACTGATCCATGCAATATCAAAACAAGTTCAGGTAACTCTGTATAAAAAACTACTTATGTTGTTCCATATAAAAAATCAGGTTATAGCGTAGGTTTGTACATAGAAACAAATCTATTCTTTGACAATTCGATTTTATGGAATAAAATAATAAAGCAGAATGTTCTGCAGCACGTCATACAATATTAAAATATTCTATGCAGCAGTAAATATTGCTGAGAATTGCATAAAATTTGATATGCCCGCTGAAGAGCGGCCTGGTTTTGTTTATTTTATCACCGAAAGTCCAAATGTCAAAATAGATAAAAATGGATTCGATTCTATATATATGAAGCAACCGGAACCTGATTTTTTGTATGGAATAACCTAACCTGTTTCTTTATATATGGATTTACCTGAACTCGATGCAATATACTTGGATCAGTCGATTAGAATCCTTTGTAAATGGAATAAAACAAGCTAGAGTGTAAATTTATCAATTTTAAATTTATTATTCTCAGAACTTATGTCCATTATTAGATCATAAGATTTCAAAGCAATTCACGATAATTTCGAAAGCATTCTCATAAATTAGAAGAAAATTTGAGGAATTGAAAAAATTCCATTTGTTGATTGAAATGAAATTAGAGTTTAAAGGACTTCAAGATGAATACAACAAAAACTTTAAATAATCTGAACAAATACATTGAATTAAGTGAATGAAGAAGAATTGAAGTAAATTAAAAAATGGAAGAGAATTGCAAACAATTAAAGAATTCAGGGTGAATTCCAAATTAATTCGAACAAGTTACAAAAAATTGAAAACCTATTCAAATCTTTGAAATCCTACCAAATTCCTCACTTCTTGACAATTAATTCTTTGAAAGCCATTAAAATATAATGGAATTCCGTACAATTCTATAAGACTCGATATTTCCACAAATCTTGGAAAATTGATTAAAATGCCCTAAGAGCTTTTAAAATCCCACACAATCATTTAAAGCCTCGAAAATTTTATGAAATTCCTTGTAATCTTTTAAAATATCTTTAAATCTTGGTGCAGGCGAATTGCAGCCCGCGGTTAATTTTCCTGAAGACGAAAATCCGAGTTGCGGCCGGCGGTCGATTCAAGAGACCCGTACCCCTACAGTCCTCCTTACCACCTTCCAAAAATTTCCGTGAAACTTTAGTATGTAATTTTCTAAAATATTGTCACAAAAGTTTTGTACACTTGTCTCTAACGGTTAGAGAGCCATGATATCTTCGAGAAAATAATGTTCTACATATGATGAATTTAAAAAAGGAAGTCCAAAGAAGTTTGTTAAAAATGATTCTATTTCAGAATTTTCATCATTGTATGTAACAAATAATCAAAGTTGTTGAATCTTTCTCCACCAACTTTGACTCAAATGGAACCGACAACCTTTTATACTTGCATTTGGAAGCACTTTACATACAGCAGAATGAATGGCAAGTTCGAAGTCTACATAAACTGTTTTAGGATCAAAGACAAAATTTAGTTTCTTACTATCTGATATTGAATAAGAAAATACTGGTGTATACGAATTAATTTGTTTGCCAATCAGCAGGAAAGACGTGAGATGTATGTACAAATTATTATGCAATCCAAAAGTTGTAAATATTTGACCGAACTGTTGGTCCTTACCACCACCACCACCAACCAGGCCAAAAGTGACCGCGGGCCGCAATTCGGATATTTTCTTGACCACGGACCGCAACTCGGTAGCAGCCTTACATGTTATATGATTCCTGTAAAATCGTTCCGACACATTTTTTTGAATCCCATAAAATCATAAAAATTCATAAAAATCCGTAGACATTTGTTAATTTCTTGAAAACACCTTTTAATCTTTCAAACACTTTGAAATCCCTTTAAATTATTAAAATTCTCGAAACCCCTTAACAATTTTTAAAGCTTTCAAAAATGCCTTGAATTTTAAAAAATAACCTGAAATCTTTAAAATTCTTTTTAAGTTTTGGTAATATCTTAAAATGAAAAACTGAAATCTGATAAAAATTTGAGGAATCTTTTTGACTGCCCTAAAATATTTCAAAGGAATGAAAGAAACTTCAGAAATAAGTATACACCTGAATACAATTTTGGTTAAACCAGGGGTTAGTTTATTGAAAGAAACGTTTCTAAAGTGATCTTTTAGTTGAAAGAAAAGTGGCTATTGTGATTTTATCTTTAGAAAGTGTCTAAAATCTGATTTTTGAAAAAAGTGACTGCAAGTGAATATATGGGAACCTTAATTATCCTTGACAGTTTCTTAAAATGCATTTTACAGAAATTCCCTGACTTTTGAAATTTCTTTCCAAATTCCTGACTTTTTTCTAATTCCGAGGTTTTCCATGACATACGACAACTCTATGCAAATGAAAAGAAAATGCATTCTTAGACTCACTTTGATGACTAATGGTGTCATAATTTTGATGACTTACCTGTAACAGAAATAAAAAATATTAAATTAATAAAAGATTTGATACACCAGTTTCAGAAAGTTAAAACCAAGTTAATTTACACATATATTGCTTATGATAATATATGACCGTCGGATGCGTAAACTTGGAAGCAGTACTTCTACATATTCAGAAGTGATTTATTCTTCAAAGCCAAGTATACCGAAATTCGTGATAAAATACCCAAATTGTGGGTTGCGAATGCAGTAATAACATTGTTGCAATGACGGCAGTGCAATTTCTGGATTGCAATCAAAGCCTACAAGTCTAATATTATACAGCCTTACAGCATCGTAAATTATACATTGGCTTTCCTCTCTCTTTCTAAATAAGAAGTGGTTGCGGTAGCGAAAAATGAAAAATATTTAAAGAGGAAACACCTTTCCTTAAAGCAAATTAGAAACAAACCCTTATGGCGGAAACTTTTAAAATCTTCTTTATTGATCAGAACAAGAATTTTGACTCTTTTTCGTACCTTTTTTATAACACATACCTATTTTTTGGAGGGTAACAAGGGAAACAATGCTAAACCTCTTGCCTTCTTTACGAAGAATGCGTTCAAGTTTAATGGACAAAGAGAACTCTAGAGTGTGTGATTATCCTTCGATTTGTTCTTTCGTCCGTCTGTTTTCTATATTGCCTTCTTCCAGCTCAACCTTCTACTCTGCCTCTACTACTTGGAACATTATAAAAACTGTAATCGCACTCTCCGGCCGTAAAAGCTCTCCTCTCGAATTGTCTCTCTTTCTCGTCAGTTCTTTCTATCCGTTCCTCTCATATCCTTCTCCCGCTTTCTCTTTCCCTCTTGTTGGCTGCCGCGAAATAAGGTAACGACGCGACTAAAAAATGCAAGGCTGATTGTTTTACGTCTGACCGCAGATGCAATCTGCGCGGGTGAACGACGAGGGACGATGACCGGACCCACTATGACGCAGGGTAAAAGAAGCGATGACGCTGACGCCTAACTAAATCGGCATCTATCAACAAGAACGTGGTACAAACATCAACTTCAAATTCCATCTTCGCATTTGAATTTAAATTGTATTGTTGTCTTCAAGTCCTTGATAATATCAAAATTTTATTATGTTCTTTTAATTCGAAATATGCTTTCTTGTACTGAATTTTTAAATGAACGCACCGCAGGCTTTCAATAAATTATACTTTGTTATTGTATCGGATATTTGGGAAATAGCAACAAGAATTAAAAGAATAATAAATATTAAAAAATCTTTTGATCTCTTGCAGAGTTCCTTTCATTGCCTTATGTCGTTTAGCCAACCGCAAAATTAGCCCTGAGCTGCTCAGAAGTCCTTGCGTAAAGTGAAATAACATCTTTTCCAAAGCAACAGTCTCTTGTTTTGTTCTTTTTACTTCCCGCGAAGGGTTATGTCTACCCCTTGCGGCGGTATGCTATTTGCACGGAAGAGCGTAATGGCGATTACCAACCAAGCATCATCTTTCACCAAGAGATGATCTCCTAGCAGCGGTTACCCTCTTTCTTAAGGTCTCCTTCAATTCTCAGTTCCCAGGTATCTCTGCAACAAATTTGGTTTATCTCTTTTCTCAGAGGAAGAAACTTCTGGGAAAAAACCAATTGTGTAAGTGAGGTTATCACAGTTGACTTGACCATCCATGAGAAAAAAGTTGATTATCCTGCCTAATGAACTGACCCTCCGCGGATTATAAAGCAGAACGTGAAATAAGTCGCCTTATTGAATATGACCAACAAATTATTTAATGAAAATGTTACTAACCCTACTGGCTGATCACTATCTTAGTTCCGAAATTTGTCTTTTTTTTAAATATTTGTTTATTAGATAGATAAACGTTTATTTTTCGGCCTGCTGGCCTTAAAAAATTGACTTGCTTACACTTCCATTTTTTTACCAAATTTTCTTACAACTATTTCTTTCAAAGTACCATCCATCCACATCTTACAACTAATCCGCTCGATTCTGTAGCCTAACCTTCCCCGCTGCGCCTCGCTTCGCCTCGCACGCATTTCGCTCTTTTATCGCTATGCCTCGCATTACCAGCCTCTGTCTCCGCGGCTACCAACTAATACCTAACTACTATTTACAATATTTACATTTTTCTTACATCTACTTCTTCTCCTATTTACAATCTTTCCTTCTCCATTCCTCTTCCTCCTTCCTTCGCTTTTCTACATCTTACCCAACACCCCGTTCACCCATGCTACTGCCCTTTTGTCCCCCCTTTCATGCAACAATACCTCCATGCTTATCTCACACCTTTCCACCTCTTCACACTCCTCCAACCAGTGCTCAACTTTTGCATCCCATTTCCCACACAGTTCGCATATTCTCTTGTCTCTAGAAAGCCAGAACCTATTATAACTTTCCATGCAACCACATCTCATTCTCACTATATGTCTCTGACTACCTTGCTCTCCTTTCTCACATAAATATTGCGCTCTCTCCCTTGGCATAATGCACACATAGTTCCCGTTAAACCTTGACTCTCTTATCCTCTCCTCTCCTTCAGCCTTCTCTTTCTCCATGCCATTCTTTTAAACCAACTCATATACCTTCCTTCCTCCCTCGTGCCTCCTGCTAACTTCATCCATCTGCAATCCATTCGTTCTAAAATACCATTCCGTTTCCACCTCCATCTTTGCGCCACTACGTCTGTTCTCCGTCTCCCACCAACACTCCCTAACCAATTTACTTCAACCCTCTTCCAAAAATTTCTCATCATATTTATACGCTCGACTCCCTGTTATAATCCCTAAACTCGTTCTTCCTGTCTCCCTCCTGACAACCCCACACCTCCACTCCGTAAAATAAGACACTCATCACTAGCGAATCAAACAATTTCATTCTCCTTACAAAATCATCTGCGAACAACCTCTCCCCCAGCCCCCAAACCTGCCTCATCATCACATTTGCCCTTCTCACCTTCTCCTTTATATGACCATCTACTCCCCCATTCCTTCAAAACAGGAAGCCCAAGTACACAAACTCTTTCACCTCCTATACCGCTTTTCCCTTCCACTTCCACTTCCTTACCCTATCTCTCCCACCTCCCTTCCTGAACACCATAACCTTTGACTTCTCCGCATTTAACTCTAGCCTATTTTCGTCCAAGTATCTTCTCAACCTCTTCATCATATCCCTGAAAGCCTCTTCGCTCTTCGCCAGCAGCACTATGTCATCTGCATTTGCTAATGACCATATCCTGACTCCTCCTACCCTAACTCCTCCTACCACTCCGGCTGCTAGCTTACTTTCCATATCCGTGATCAAAATTCCACAAAGCGTTGGGCTAAGTGCGCACCCTTGCTTCGACCCCCACTCTATCCAGAATCCCTCAGAGATCCCCTCCCCTCTTCTCACCCTATCTTTCGTCTCCCTTATCCTCTCGATCAATCCCCTCTTCACTCCCCTCTCTTCCATTGCCTCCCACAACCTTTTTCTATCTACCGAAGGGAACGCGCTCTTTAGATCTACAAAACACCTTTGGCACCCTTTTTGGTTAGTTTTCTATCCACCACGTGTTGCAAGACGTAAATATTGTCAATAGTACTCCTTCTCTCTATAAAACCCGCCTGCGTCTCCGTTAATATTCCTTTCTCCTCAAAATCCTTGCGCAGCCTATCTGCTAACACCATCGCGTATATTTTGTACTCAGTATTCATGAGCGTAATTCCTCTATAATTTTCCTGCCTCTCCCTATCCCCTTTCTTGTACAGTGGTATGATCAACCCCTCCTTGCACCCTCTTGGGAATCCCCCCTCCATACTTTTTTCACTACCTCCTTCAGCCTCTGCCTTAACTCTTGTGTGCCAAACAGCCACGCTTCGTTCTCTACCCCGTCCATCCCTGCTGCCTTAGATTTGTTCAATTTCCTATTTGCTTCTCTATCTCCTCGCCGTTCAGCTCCTCTCCATCTACCTCCCTCGTTCTTCTAATCCTCTCATCTCTCTTTCGCGTACCTGACCCCTGAAATGAATTCTTCAAAAATTTCCTCCATTCGTCGCTCCCTATCTTCTCACTTATACCCACCCTACGTTTTCTAAACCTGTTAATTATCTTCCACACGTCCCCTTCTGTCTTAACACTTCTCAACTCCTCTGCCAGCTCTTTTTCTTTTTCCTGCTCCTTCTTCTTACACATCGCCCTAAACTCCTTCCTCATTTCTACGTAATCCTCCCTTTTCGCGGTTCGTTCCTTCCACATCCTGTACTTCTTTTTCACCTTTCCCTTCGTCATTTTACCTTCACCATTCCTTTCTTCTTCTTCCTAAATACCTTCTTTTGCACACAATCTTTCACTTTCTCTTGTAGATCCTCCCATATCTCGTCCACCGACTCCCCCTCAACGCTTGCGTTACCCTACTGCTCCTGATACTTCTCTATCGCCTCTCTCGTCCATGATACCCTCTCCCCTAACAACCTTTCTTCCCCACCCTGCCTTTCGCCAGCCTCCCCCTGTATCCACAAACTTAAAGGCTGATGGTCTGATTCCCCCTCCCTTCCACTGCGAATTTTTCTATCTCCTCCCACTCTTGCATATTCATAATCACATAGTCTATCTCTGATACACTCCTCATACTCACATACGTGTATTCTCTCCCTTCGTCCCCCCAATACCACCAAACCCTCATCTCTCTCTCCTAGTAAGTTTTCTACCCTTTCTTTAATCCGATCCATTCCATCCTTATTGTACACAGTCACAAACTAATACATCGCCCCTCTTATCTTTACAACCCTCATTTTCATGCTCTCCCCCTTTCCCTCTCCATGAACTTCTTCCTCTAATCCATCCCTGATCCTTGTTATAATTCCCCCACTAGCCCTTCCTTTGCTTTATACTTTGACCGCCTCCTGTAGCCTTACCTATACGCCTTGGCGACTTTCGCTCTACTCTATCCCATTCCTTTCTCTCTACCCACGTCTATACCAGTCCAATCACATCAAATTCCTGAATATACCTCCAGAAATCCTCATCTTTCTTCTTTACCCCTGCTACGTTCTAGTACAACATCTTTAAGACTCCTCCACCCTGCTTTACTCCCACTCCCCATATTTAACCCGAAATAAATTCCCCTGCACTTCCTTTAATACCTCCTTCTCCTCGTTCCATACTCACATTTTCTCGTCTATTTTTATTTTCCGATATCCAACCTTCTCCGCTCTCCCTTTGCTTCCCTTCTTCCTAGCCCTGTAATTTAGCTTTCTCTGAACATCCCTCTCCTTCCTCGTCAAATCTTGATCGATAAAGACCTTACATACCTTTATCCTATTTTTGTTACGCATTACACCCCATTTTTCTTCCCAGCTCTCCAATTCGACCTAACTTTCCCTACCTTGCCATTAATCCACTCTATGCTCTGTAGCAGCGCTTCCACCCCCTACCTTTCTTCCCCGCTCTTTAACTTCAATCCTCTTATCACTATATTATTTCTCCCATCTGCCTTCTCTCTTCTCTCCATCCTCAACTCCATTGCCCTTATCCTTTTCCTATCCGCTCTCTCCTCCTTTTCATTCCTACGCTCTCCCACTTTCTCTTCTATCATGATCTCCACTTTCTCCCAAATACCTTGCTTCTCGCCCTCATACATGTCAACTGCTTCCATTCCCGACCTGCCCTCCACCTTCTCCAGCCTTTTTTCCGCCCTTTCCTTCCACACTCTAATATCTTCTTCCATCTCCTTTATTTTATCCTCTTTTTCCTTCCTTACCGACACCAACTCCCTCTGCAATCCTTCTACTTTCCCCCTCAGCTCTCTTACTTCCTTTTCCCATCTCTCACCTCTTACCCTCAGGTCCTCCTCATACTTTCCATCTGCTCCATAGCCCCCCTTGCTTCCTCCCTCAACCCTCTGATCTCGCCTATCAGCACCCCGATAGCCTCCTTCTCCGTCTGCCCCTCCATTTTTAGGGGGGGGGGGTGATTTACGTGTTCGTACGCTTTGTTTAAAGGGTCTAATAAAGCTTTTCTCCGGACCTTCTTTGCTTTCTCTTTTCCTCTTCAAGAGATCCTCCCCCTCACTTGCACTGGACGCTCTCTCCCTTGCCTGATCTCTTCTTTCGCTCCGATTATTCCCCCTCCCTGACGCGTCACTTGACACCGGGCCACGCACAACTGGCCGTCCTGTCCTTCTGGATATTTTCTCCCCGTCTACTTCACTACCAGCACTGCCAGTACTCTTGCTGCCCACCTCCCGCTCGTCCGTCGGTAACTGTAACCTATCCATACACAAAAGTACGCACTGCCACCAACAGATGTCTCTTAAGGCTGCTGTCGCTTACCGCCCTGAAATTTCAGTTTTTTGCCTTATTTAACCCCTCACATCCCCTTCAGACACCCTTTTCTTACCCTTTACATCCCCCAGCACTACAAGAACCACCCTTGTCCGCCATGCAGGCCCAAAATCCTGAACACAAATCTAACCCCTCCCTTGCAAACCTAACCTCACTTTCCCTATTTAGCCAAATCCCACCCCCCAACTACAATGTAAATTATTTTCTATCTTCCCAATGAACCCCTCGCAGTCGTACTCACCTCCTAGACTTCCACCCTCACACTCCTCTTACACCTTCCACACAAACTTTGTAAAAACTTCTCACCGCCTGTCACTGCACACTTTCTTACTACCGCCATCAACATGCAAGTCATATTTGTTTGTTCTTATTCCGCTAGATTTTTAAGGCTAACAAATGAGATAAAAAATTATTTTTTTATATTTTGAAATCATTTGAGATCTAGAAGCAGTTCAAAACCCATAAAGACTTATTTCCTATTAATTGATTGTATTTAATATGAATTTTCCTAGATGTTATTATTTAACAAATTTAATAAACAATACAAAAAAATTCGAACCATTTTTCATGTTTATTTCTATTGATTATTATTTGCACATTACTAAAAAGTTCAAGCAAAGAAAAAAAATCAGAAAAAAAGCGATTTACCTGAAATTCTGTTTAACTAGAGAAATATAACATAGAAAATTTTATGTTTTGTCACAATTCTGCATGTCAAGACCTTCAATTTGTGCCATTTCGGAGGAAAATCGGGCAAAAAGAAAAGCTACCAACATAGGTCGGTTATAAAGCTAAATTTACAAACCAAAGCCAAGTTGCTTAAACCTTAAAGGTTTAAAGCATGATAGGACCCGCGAAGTAAAGGGAAGAGAAGAAGAGAACATACCACCTAACGACTAATTAATGAACGTGGCTTCGATCAATTTACATTTACGAAGGCCTTCGTCCTGACATATACCTACATAGATAGGTACATAGCTATATGTGACTCCGCCAATCCGAAGTAACACAACAGCACAGCACGAAGGCCTTCGTGGCCCACGAGGGGTGTGAACGGGGGTGTTACCTTCGTTAGCGCCTGGAGATCCTCGAGCACGACCTCCGTGGCCAAAGCAGTGTCACCAACGGCGGTATACATTACCGATACCACGTCCTGCCAACCCTTGTCCGTGAAAAAAGAAAACTCCCCACGCTACAAAATCCCATCGATACATTCTATGTGTACGCCATACGCGAGGCAAGAGGTTGTTTCCGAAGCGGTTTTATTTAATTATGCGGCCAGGCTCAAAGAAAAAGGCCTTAAAAGAGCGTGTACCTACCTACCCTTCTCTTAAATCGAATCACCTCGATGTCCGCCCTCTACTGACGAAAAATTGTACCCGAGTTTGTACCAAATGGTAGGCTCGTTTTTCTTCAAGTTTGCAGGATACTCGATAGTCGAGAGAGAAAAATTTTGGGTAAATTTAATTTTCTTTAAAGAAAGTCTGGGGTAAAAGTTAAAAGAAAAAAATTCTCTTTCATTTTAAGGTACCATAAGCTCGTGCGAAATTGATTCTGCGAGTCTAGGGTACAACATTTTCAAGTAAACATGCACGGCTAAATCTCGCTTACAGTCCCCCCGTTTTTGACCTTCTTAGAACTACTGGCGCCCGCAACTTCTCAGGGGAACAAGGTGAGAGTGGTTGCGATAGCCGTCTTGGAAAAGCCGTGAAGCTCGATTACACTCAGTTATGTATATTGCGCAATAGCTTGCATTCCAATTGCAAACGGTTCAGGCGGCCCCGACTGCTTACGTTTTGATCTCCCCGAGTTCAGTCTAAGGCTATTTGAAGGTAACCCCCGACACTAGACTGAAACCGAGAATTTAGTGCACTTCTGTTACCTGCAATCTACTTTTCATCTAGATGAAGCAAATATCCCATTCAAAAATGCAGAACAAAGGATGTGCCGCTTTTTTCCACATGCGCCACTTACTCCCAGTTTACGGTAGTCTTGAAGTTTTTTTTTTTAATTTTCCAGTGAAGTCAGTACATGAGCACTGGGTAATATGAAGTAGCAGGAAAAAGTGACAGGAGAAAGCGCAGTTAAACCGCTTCTATTATTTATTAATAATATTAAGACATAAACGACCAGTAAAATCCTGCGTTTAACGTTTGTTTCAAATTATACCTCGATTCCGATTAAGACCTTGAGAGCGGAATGGACTCGAACAGAAAATGACTCGTTTTCCGCGAGTTAAGCTGGTACTTTACCTTGACACCTTGTGGAACGTGAACCTGGGTTCCTTAACAAAAACAGTAGTTTGTAATAGAGAGATAGGAGGAGCACATTACGGCGCAAGAAGAGCCTCGAGTAAATTGCGTCGCCCGTCGCAAGACCCTTTCGCCATGTGACTAGCAGTAAATTAAATAAGAGGGAGACCAGTCACGTAAATGCCTCTTTGCTCTTACCTAATGCACTTGTCTTTCAAAATAATCGTTGATAAGTGCATCCCATCAGGGTCCCTTTTAATAACATGGTGCCTAGTCAAATTCTGGAAAAAAATTGAAGGTTTTTTCAAGTGCCTCAAGATTTTTACAGGTATAATTTTTTATAGTACTTAACCATTCAAGTATTTCAATTTTTTACAAATAATCCTTTTGCAATATGCATACATTTTCGTAAATTTATTATAAATAATGTTCGTTTCAATCCTTATAAATATCTGAATGTGTAAAAATAGTACTATTTATCACAATGTGTTCTTCATAACAATATTTTTAAATTTCTCATCGAGAAACAAAGCCTACAAAGTATGAATATGTACAGGAACTGAGTAGGACTTCTCGAATGACAAAAAATGTGTAAACTCTCGGCTATCGGTGTGTGTTAATTTCATTTATTTATTTTTGTCGAGTGTAGACAAAGCACGGGTTGGTCATGATTCGTTTTTGGCGAGGTCGCAGACACGTGCATACGAAATCGAGATGGGATGCGGGCGTTTAAAAAAAAAAGCAGAGCCTTACTCGGTCCGGTTGTGTCCGATAGGTAATTAAATCTTAACCCTTTGTATTAACGACGCTTGACATTGGGCAGGTCGGATTGTTATTGCGGACGCGCTAATGACCGGAGCGCAACGAGCCGTCGAAGAAAGTACTTACACCGAGCAATTATTATTTCGTCGGGGCAATCATTGGCCGTAGTTTATGCGCAACGTGGACTGCCTCCAGCAATTGGGGTAGGTGGGGATATTGAATCCTAAGGTGCATTCAGAGACAAGTTTAATTCGCGTTTCAAAAACACCAGACCTGTTTCAATTTTATGGTCAACAAAACGATCGCCTTCAATTTAAAAGTGGTATTTATTGGTTTTCATATTATTCCACCTGACATTTACTAGATAAATCGACGTGTCTTTACTATATATAACAAGGTTCTATCTCGGAAAGTGTACATAGAAAGGTTCTATCGCGAAGAGCATGATGCGCGATACAATTTACCTCGTAATTTACATGTCAATTTGCAAGCTTCCATATTTTACTACCGAGATAGAACCTTCTCATTCGGGGTCCCGAGATAGATTTCAATATCCATGTACCAAGATAGAATCTTGTCGTTGGACAAATCGAAATATAAGATTTAACGTCTGCTTATTTACGCAAAGAATTCAAAAATCACAATTGAGTACTTTGATATTCGGTAGTTAACTCCAGTAGAATGGGACTGCATCATGAACTACTTAGTAACAATTCTAACTGTAAAAAGTAAAGCAATCTTGCATGAAGTTTGAATGACTGAAAATGCAGTGCCGATCAAGTTCTTGATTAAATTCGCAAACTGTCAATAATTTGAAGTGAAAGAAAGCCTTGTCATTTAGTACTTTAAAGCGCTTTAGTCTTTAGTGTGTTAAGAATTTTTTGAGGCGCCACTTGACTGGACATAAACTAATTTATAGCCACTTGAGGCAAAAGTATGAGCACCTATGCGTAGTAGTGTCGTTGAGTAAACAAATCCCCGTGTGGTTAGGAGTTAACGTTCAAAAGTGCGTCCTGAGATGAAAGCCTTGACGAATCATAATGAAAGGAGGCCTGCTTGCCCGGCGGCCCCAAGTGTTGTGTTACGTTTGAACGGGTAAAAAGAAGCTATCAACTCTCCCGCATAGATTGGAGTAGCGGTCGAACATTTCTCATTCATTTTTGCAAACATAAATTATTAGAATTTGTTAACTCTTTTCAAAAACTTGCGTCTAAAGAGCTGAATTTCCTTTTGGGGCGAATTGCCCGGATTTTCCAAGAAATCATATCGACGAATTTGTGAATGAATTTGCGTATGATCAACAAAGTTTTTAAGGGCATAAGGTACTTTAATTCAAAATATATTCTCGTACTCCGACGTGTCGCAGTGGCGCATTTGCACGGTTACCAATTAGCGCTCAGAAACAGGATCATTAATTTTCTACGTTGTCTGCTTCTCGTTTGTCGACCGTGTAAAGCAGAAAGAAAACGTGAAATTCATCCAGTTGCAACAAACTTTCACTGTATCAATAGAAGTCAATTTATCAAAGTAGCCAAATTGGTTAATTAAAGCTACCATGAATCAATTGAAATAAAATGTGACAACTGTCATACTATTTTCCGGGTTTTAATTAAATGATATAAAGTGATATACTGTACTTATTAACATATCATACTGCTACTTATTAGCATATTGGTTCAATAAATGAAGAAAGTCATCCGTGGTTCAGAAATTCAGTTCTTTGGATTTGAAGACATTTCAAAGTCATTTATAGCATAAAGTTATAATGCATTGACAATTTATTATCACACATGAAATTTTAACTTTCAAGGATAGTCTTGTTAACTTTCTACAAATGCCTTGTAATTTTACTATGTATTTATTGGGATTTCTCACACAGAATAAATGCATAACTGGCACATCAAAATACTTACAATTGAAATCAACTATCAATTGCCATTTTTAATCAATAATTATAAAAACAAATAAGAAAATCATATTGTATTGTGCTGCAGCTAACTAGAATGTTTGAATAATATTCTTCTCAGAATTTAATTTAAAGATGTAGCCCGAAATATAAATTGTTTAAAAAATATAAAAATCTTTTAAGACTTGGAGTTTTCAGTCTTATCACATTCGAAAAAAAAGATAGAAAAAAAAGTGAATCTTAAATATATATAATTTTATTTGCATTGCTTTTTGTTTCTATCATCTTTATACCGCTTCTCTACCATGCTGATTGCCTCCCTTCGATAATCTCCATTCTCAGGTTTTAGTTCTCCTCTATCATTTTCATCTATAAACGTGATCAAGACTCGAAGATGATTCTTAGAAAACGCATAATTTCTCATGAATGCCCGATGAGGCACGCGGCGAGACTTCACAAGTTATAAAGCCTTCAAAGTATTGGAAATATTTTTAGAATGCCTACCTTTTTCTTATTATTTACTTCTTCTATAAAATTTGTATTTATAGTACAAATGAGAGTGTGAAAGAAAATTACTTGAAAACACTGTTCAAAGGTTTTATTTGGTCTGGGGCTGTTCTACTTGGGAAATTGGCATTCAAAATAAACATAATTGTTCATCTTGTGGTAGCGCAGATTTATTGCATACCTCACACATAAATCGGATCACGTTTCAATGTGCGAAAGTCGATGAGGTTTCTCATTGCAATTGTTGTTACATTTGCGTGTGTTCCGATAGGTTGTCGTCGCCTTAAAATTGAGTCAGACTATATAAAATAATCGCAAGTAATCATCGAAATACTTCAGGAGGGTTTCCACTAGAAAAACAATCAACTGCTGCAAAAGTTAATACCTTCATATCCTGTGTTTTTTTCGTGGCAATTATTCTGCTCTAATATTGTCCTTTTTAATTCGAAATTAAATCAGTACTGGAAAGATGTTTCTTTGATCGGACCTCAGTAAATTTTAAATGTCCTCAGGACGAGATGCAGGAACGAATTTATCCATACTCGACTGATCAAACGATACCTGAGAATGAACTGGCTTACAATGACCGGTATTTTTTCTCACTTGGTTGAACGATTTTTATACCAGAAAGCTAAAATCGCTCTTCCTCTCTTTTTCTCTGCTCTCTGCGAGAATCACACCCTTGAAATCTGATACTTTCTGAACTCTATACCCTATAGCATGTATGTTTCCTTAAGTAACACCACAAGTCTGCCTGGATTCGATAATTAATTACCGGAATTCGCACCATGTCCTCACCATTCCATATCTCTATGTTTCTCCTTCAAAGTCACAAACTTTTTTAATTGACTTAAAAAGAGTAATCAATCAAAAAATTAAAATAATTCCTCCAAAGTGTCATAAATTGTACTCTTGTCATCACTAATGAGTGGAAAATGTTGTATAGGTAAAAAGCAGTAGAATTTATATTTATTAAGACTATTTAAACATAACGATACAAATATGGAAGGGAATCATGAAACAGGTTCAAAGACTGATATTTGAAAGAAATTTCGCTGGATGAGGTATGATAAAAGTTGTCATTGGTATTAAAAATAATTAAATAATCTTGTACAGCTTTTAACTAATCATCAATGCGTAAGTGACATGCCACCGTTACTTCTGCGACCCAATAAGGGGCATGCCAATTCTTCCCTTTCGCGATCTATAACTCAATCATCAATTTAATTACATCCATTTACGTCTGTAATCCAGCAACAAAGTATATATTTCACGTTTTACACGGATTCCTCTTTGTAAATAGTTACTTAACTACAAACTTGGTAAGAGATGTTGTTTCTCATCCGCTATCTTTGCGATGTGTCTGCGCCTTCGAATTCCATCGAGCATACCCAAGCGATAGAATTCTCGACGAAAAGAAAATGATAAACGACCTTTCTATGACGATTCAACCTGTCGGCGGCAATCCCGGGAGCGTACCGTAGTAAGATTGAACAGGCTTTAGGTTGTGCTACTGCTTACCTGATCCACTGCCGGGATAGAAACAAACTATGAAAATCGTTTGAAATATCTTGAGAGGAGGAGGTGGGAGGTGGTAGAGGACAAGAGTACACGATTGTGCATTCAAAACTTGAATCATAAACTGTCTCCCAGTCCCATCAGGCATGTTTGTATGTTCGTATGTTGGTACGATTGTAGAGAACATAGCGACAGTCGCTATCAGGACGCTTTATCAGTTTAATTATAAGTTAGGGATTAAATGGATGTATTTTTCATCAAACAAAATTTTTTAGGTATCCGATTACAATTTTCATACGTATTTTAGTTGAGATTCGATACGATTTTGTAATATGTAATGTCGGTTAAGGCGGCATCGTTGTGCATTGCAAAATAGGTTGGTCTCTCTTAAGCGATATATCAATTACTGTGCTGACTACTTCTAATTAACCCATACAATTTACTTCTCCTGTTTCGTATAATGAATTTCCCTACAGCAGTCAATCAGAGGAAAAAAATTCAACGCATTTACACACCATGTCGTTCGAGAACGTCTTTTCTAGAATCCTTTTAGAGAGATCTATAAACGACACTGCTTAAATGGAGTCAATTAATTAAATTTTTTAAAAAGTTGACTGATCTGGTAACTTATAAATTTAAATGAGAGAAAATTGACAGGAAGAAAATCTTATGCAATGAATTAATGAGAATTAATTATCAGATTCCTAAAAGAGTTTTATAAGTTATATCATATTTTTTTAAATAATTATTTGAGATAATTATTGGTGTTTCCTCTAATCCTTTCTTATATAAATTCCTTAACAAACTATTATTGTCTAGATGACTGGATATCTCAGTGTGAAACAAGAGAATGAATCGAGTCTTTATTTAATACCGTACCAAAATGTAAATTAGGGAATTTTCAATAACACAATGTCAAATCGTTTATTCTTGAACGCATAACTATTAACATGGTTGATTTGACATAGCTTAAATTCAAAAATTAATATTTGAAATTGACAAATGGAACATTTATAGCGCATTTATATATACCAGGTGTATACATATGAAACCGGTATTGCCATTTAGCGGCCAGTAGGCACACTTGTAGGCACTGTCGGAACTTACCATTTGTGCTAATTG
>NC_046666.1:57632162-57647710 GCF_010883055.1 Belonocnema kinseyi
GGGCGCATACTTTGAATAAAATATTTGTTATCATTCTCTTGAAATAAATGTGTTTTTTTCTTGAAAAAATACCGGTTTCATATGTATACACCTGGTACATGCACTATAAATATTCCATTTGCCAATTTCAAATATTAAACGTGTTTCGTTCTAAATATTAAATAAGAATGTTAACAAAAAAATTAAAATCTCTTAATATTTTAAATTTCTAAATGTTTAAATTGTTTAATATGTATTATATACTGAATACTCCATGCTACCATGAACCCCAACCGTGTAAAACTCTGCCAAGCGTTGCATAACATCCGTGATCGAAAGAATATATCATTGGACGATTTTGATTTGAAATTGATTAAATCCACATAATTTGAATTAAAAGTGGTTTCATTTTAAATTCAACATGTACATCAATAAATGTGAAAATCTTCACTATAATAAAACTGGTTTTACAATAAATCTGTCTGAAATTTTAATGGTTTACATTTTTCTTTTTTAATAAAGACGTGAATAAATTTCCAAAAAAAAAAGGAATACATTGCAAGAAACTGCAAATAAAATAAAATATTTGTATTCAACTTCAATAAACAATAGATCGTTTTGTGCTTTAAAATATTTTTTTTACATTTCTACTCGTTGCATTCTATTAAGTTTTTTGTATATTCAAAAAATTCTAAACAAATTTTGTTTATCAAAATTCATCGAGTATAATTCATATAAGAAAATTATGTTTCATCAGATTTTACTTTCTATTCTAAAATATTGCACGAAAAACGCTAAAAAATTGTATGATTTTCAATAAGTAGTTCTTATTCAACATTATTAAATAAATTTAATTATATGATATACAGATGTGGTCAGTTAGTTTAGTAGCTTTAAAAAAAAACAATTTAATCAATTTAATTGCACCATGCCCAGCGACGGGCTTTGCTATTAGAGTATAAATAAAACTCTATGGAGAATTTTAACTGGAGTCAATTTCGCAAAATACGACTAATCTAAACTTGAGTCATATTCGTAAAAATTCATTTCATAACTTACGCGCTGAGTTGAATTTTTTCAATTCGATCACAGCTTGCAGCTGTAACCCTTTTTTGTAGATTTGCAACAAAATCGGAAAAATAAGAGAAATATTTCCAATCATATTTCTTCTTTCTGAAATCAAGGATCAGAACTGTTTTTCTACGTCCCCTTCCTCGAACGTGGAACGTAAACTAACTTCCTATTAACTGTTTTTACACACCGAGTATCAGAATCGCGCGAGATTTCGTACTTTGAGCAGTTGCACGAGTTAAGCAAGGGAATGTCTCATTAAGCCAGTATTACGGCACTTATCAATGCTCGAAACAAAACCCGATCGTCCGAGAGCATCCGCGCCAGGAACAATGAGATCTTCCCTAGAAACCTACCGGGCTCTCTATATCTCTTTCTCACTAGCAAAACTCGCTTGGGCACTGGTTCTAATTAACGTTGACAGTAATTAACATAAATACCAGCGCTTCCTTGCCAAGGATTGCTACTTGGTATCGCACTGCCCCGTGATTTAAGATCCTTGCATAAGATTCTCTCTTATCTCTCGATTCCGAGCTAATCGCTCGCTTGTTTCTCGATTTCTCCACCTCTAGGTCATCCCGCCAACTTCGATATCCGCGTTCGAACTCCCTTGCAAAAAATAAGTGAAAAAACTTTCTTCGTTAAAGTCTAGGAGTGCACGATTCTACTATTTACTGTAACCACGAAAAATTTCCGCGTTCCCGTACATAGAAATCGGTAATTAATCTAATTACCATTTATATGTTAGAGATTTACTAACAAAAATAAACGGATATGTTGTAGATTTGTAGATTCGTAGAGTTGTTCCTTGTAGAAGTTTATAGTTGTATGATAAAAAAATATAATTAGTAAAAGTTTAGATTTTGGTTAATTAAATCTGCAATTGAATGATATATTATTCTCGAATTAAAAAAAAGCCTCCTTCTAAAAGAGATCAAATAACATGAAAGGTATTAAATTTCCAAGCAATCCAACTTTTCAATGTACTTGCTCCTGTCGATAAAATGCAAATTGTATCGGACCCAACCTCCCAGACTTTTAATAAGTACATATCCCCCCAAGTTTCCAATTGCAGAAGAAAGGCTGAGGTTCAAAGTCCTCCGGTATAAGACTGCATTTTTTCCAATTTTCCAATTTACCATAATCGAATTTAATATTATTAGTTTCAAAACTCGTATATTTTCTTACGTAAGAAAAGATCTATGTATTAAATCATAATAAAGTGGAGGATTTTTATTGTTATCTCATGTTTTATATTACATTCGACTTATTGTCATACTTCAAATATCAGGTTTCTTGTCAAACCTCATTATTTCACTTTTTTCTCGAAAAAAACCTTAATTGAAAAAGATTGTTTCAAGAACCAGTTTGCAAGATGACGGGAAAAGTTGCATTCGCTTTCTTATTACTAAGTAAGAAATTATCTTTAAAAAAAGTTCATACGTGTTGATTTTGCTAACAAGCAATAACACTGTATGGTTTTTTCCCTATACTTTATATTAGCCGCGGCTTAAAAAATTCCTCTGGGATTAAGAGCGATTGGAAAATAATTCGTTTTTAACAAAATTGCAAACCCAAAAATATATGTGTTTAGTTCCATAGCATTCCCTGAACTCGCGGGAAGATTTCGGGCCCATTACTACATAAACAATGCCATTACAAAATATGTCAATATATGCGCACAGATTGAATAAACATTCCAGCAAAATAGATTTTTTTATCTATAGCGTTCTCGGCCGAAGCTGCAAGTGTTTACTTTTAAAAGATTGAACCTATTCTTCTGTATATCTATCCTGATGCTCTTAATTCACAAAATTCCAAGTGTGACCATTTTAAATGTTTCATTATTTCCCTTGCTTAAATTGTGTAATTATTATAATTAGTTCTAACTCTTGAATGTTTTTAATAAATAGTATACTGCCGCGCCAAATAAAAACTTATGTAAGTAACTTTGCGATTACGGTTCATTTTCTTCTATACCCGGTAATGCTAAAGTCGATCTAAGCTACAATGTCTCCCACTTAAGTTTTTCCTTTTGAATTCAGTATATTCACTAATGACAAGAATTCTTTAGCGCGCAGTTAAGATCCCCAATCAAAATGATGTACTTGAAGTTCTAAAGAAACAAATGAACGGATTTTTTATTGATGGCTTTATAAACTATAGAAAGAGTGCCAAAATGATGGGAATTTGTCACCCTCTGCCCTTTTCCGCAGGATCTTATTTTTCCTTTTTCTTCGTGGCTCCGTGTAAGGATCGAACCTTGAGTTGCATGAAGTAGCCCGGCGGGGGCGGCGGGTGGGCAATCCTCAAGCGACTAACATGGCTCATTAGTCTACAGCATCGCTAATGAAAGCTCGTTACTCGGGTGCACGCCTGCACCCGTGCACGAGAGGATTCCCGGGTGGATTTTGCGCCCGGAACTTCGTATTCGCCGCCCCCACTGCTCGAAGGAATTCTATTGCGGTCGCTTCGATGGAGAACCTTATCTGGCACCTTGGATCTAAGTTGATTGGGTGCGAGGTACAAGGCAGTCTCTCGCACCCAACGTCCAAGGGGACGAGCACTCTCTAACCTTCGACCAGACTCTTTCTTTCTTATCTTATGCACATCGACACTGACAGAGTTACGGATCTGTATTTTGTTTTTAAGGAGGAAGGAGTTGACGATCAGGGTTTAAAAGTTTCTAAAATACTATTGCACTTTAGAAGGAATAGATGAATTCCCTCAAAGTTTTCTAAATGTTCCTCCTCAACAATTATTTAATGATAGAAAAAAGATCTTATTCTATTATTTTTATAGATCACTAAACTTGATAGTTCTGTGAAGAACTATATTTTACAAATCTGCGGAAAGAGTCCAATTTTCAGTTAAGCAGTAACAAAATACTACCATCAGCGTTTTCCTTAATTTGACTGATTCTACAATCAGAGAGGTTTAAGTGCACCACAAACGAAAAAAGAACAGCCCTAATATGTGATTTTAATAATCGGATCCCACGAGCTTTAATCAAAATTACAAAAATGTTTCTTCAATACCGCCTAATAAAAGACGACAACGCTTACTTTTTATAACAACAACACTTCGCGAAAATTGTAATAAAATTCCCACTTCTCTCTGGGAATACAATGTATGGGACTCGTTAGTTGGTTGCGTCCCTATAATTGAAGGACAGCGAAAATGCAGTTGGTATCGCGGTCGTAAAATACATTTTAGAAATTGCAACATCACGAATGGACTTCGCAAGGTTATTCGTCCCACTCGAGATGTTAAGAACGCGAAAAAATACAATTTCGCATTAGCAGGAGGAAGAAAATAAAAGAGGAAAGCGACTGCCGGTGAAAGACAAGTTGTATTCCAGTGGTGGTGATGCGATGGAGGGATTATAAAGCAGAATTTCCTCGTGGGTTCCTCGGGATAAAAGGTGCCGACTTGGCCGAGGAGTCAACCAGGAGGGGGTGGCTCGATGGTTCTTTGCACCTCTGCCACTTTATGGCCGCTAAGTGTACCCAAATCCCATTCCGCGCCATAAAATCCTTAGAGGGTTCCCGCTTGCACGGCAGGAGGCGGGGAACCCCGGATTCTACTTCGCGACTTGTGTACGATAATTTATCTGTCGTTTCTGCCATGCTCATTTACACGCTTTGCGAGATTAACGTACCACTTGCGCAAACTCGGAAAATCGTTTCATTGGAAGGTCTAAGTTGGGAAAAGTAGGTGAAGACAAATCTGGAAAAATTGAAGGGCATCAGACTGAGATTTTTTTTATTCTGCCATATTAACTAAACCAGTAAACTATACATTAGTTTCGTAAAAATTATTATTTTATTCTACAATCTTATGATGTTATAATGAAATAACGTTCATAATGTTATAAGCATACATAACTGAGAGAAGACAAACACAACGATAATATCCTACGTGACTGCATCATCCATCTTCTGAAAGTGCAATGGATGCTTTTCATACACCGCCACTAATGGAAGAAATCTTGTTATGAATCAATTAATGAAATGATCAGTAGATGAGTGATTAGGCCGAGGATCAATCAATTCATAGAGCAATGTCTTTCCATCTTCGTATAAAAAAAGCTAATTCAAGTAAACCTCCCCTGTATCATGGGATTTCTAATGTTAATTTTGCCATTACATGATATATTATTTACATGAGAATGATACGGTTCACCCCATCGTAATGAATTATAGAACATACTTCCTCATGTCCACATGGTTTCTGCTATCATGAGATTCTTATGGGGCTCCTCAGGCCATGAGATTCTAGAGCAATCATGTGATGCTAGTATTCCGGAGAAAATGATCTAAAATGAGCTTAATAGCAGAAGAAAGTTGACTGAGACCTAGAAATGAAAGAAGAACAAAAGTTGAGAGGATTCATTAAGAATCAAGGGAATTGCAGGACTGAATAATGTGATAGGCATCAGCAAATTATGCAAACTTGAACCATATGAGGATAGTTTATGTATTTATAAACTTTTCTATAGGATAATGAAATCTGTACTTTTGACCAGAAACAGTCACCGAAAAATCCAGATTTTAACTGCTTGAAACTCAGTTTTGTTGCAGGTAGATGATACATTGAAATTGTGGTAGAATTTTCAGATTGTTTTTTTCTGTGCTCTATTAAGGAGATCGAGGATAGTAAGAAGTTTCTAAGTTATGGTACCAACCCATAATACCAATATTTTTAAGTTACGCTCTACATCGTACAAACATTTTATAATATGGTAGATGATGGTACTACATGATACGTATAGTTTATAGCCTGGTGCCTAATGATACCAATATTTTTCAGTTTGGTACCACATGGTCTAAAAAATTTCAAGCATCGTAAGACGCACTACAAAATATTGTATAACATTTGCTAATCTGGTACTATATGGTAAAAATATTTGACCGTGGTACCACCTGAGACATACAAACAGCTTACAGTCTGGCTACATATACTACCAACATTTGCAACTTTGGTACCATATTGTCTAAAAATTTGACAACACATTACCGCATGGTACCAACATTTGACATTGCCAGTACTGGACAATATTCAGAGAAGAAATAGTGTTCACAAGTTTTTCGAATGAAATTTCTATGAATAAAGAAATTTGAAATGTAATTATACACAAAGCAGTGTACAGCTAATTTTGAAAGGTCTATTTTGAAGGTCTATGCAGAAAATTATGAAGTTTCATGATAGGCAAGGTCATAAGGGGATTGGAACGGAGTGACCAAAAAATAGGGGCCTGGAAGAAACTGAGGTAAGGAGAAGGTGCGCGAACGAGAAGCACCGCGAACATTGAAGACCGCATCGTTCGACGTTATTAGCTGGATTGGATCGCGGCTTCCATGGCGTATTCCGGTTCCCAACATATTATTACGCGCAAAATGGCTCATTATTATCATTACTATTTCATATTTTCTTCGGTCGGTCGAAACCACCGAAAAGCAAAAAGGCCACGAAATTAATATAAATAAAAGCTCTGGACAGAAACTGAACAGCCGGATGGTTGGTCCATACCACGACCAGGAGGCCGAGGATGAGGATAAGGATGAGATGCTGCTGATGGACCCCAAGTTACTGGCTATACGTATAGTTAGACAGAAGGGAATAGCGCACGTACACTGCGCATACGCGTTCGCGGTAGTAGTAGTAGGAGAAGGCAGAAGAGTCAGGATGAGTGAGGATGAGGTCCTGAGGGAAAAGGGTGCAGGGGCTCGTATTAACAATAATTATTGGTTCGAGCCTCTCATCCGTCCACGATCTTTCGAATCTCAAGATCACAAGTGAGATCAATTATGTCCGTCTGATTAGCTTGGGCCTTCCATCGGTGCACATGCAGGACACACGGTTGCTCTTCTTGTGATCGTGTGAGTGCACGTGTACCGCGACGTTATAACCTCCGTAAAGTTTCATCTCCCAACTTATGGCAAGGCATATAGAGCTTATTATGTGGAGCAATCCGCTGCCGTTATTCGCTGCCTTATCGTCTTCGTCATTTAAGGTTGAACGTGGGTAAATTTTTCCGTGAAAGTAATAATGAGCCCCAGTCGACTGTCCCACGTTCATATTACAAGAAGGCACTTGCGGCAAAAAAAGGAGACAACTGTCCAAACAATTTCGTAGAAATTAGAAAGGAGCAAATCATGAATTTGTGTAATAGCTAGTTCTACTCGCGGATGAGAATCTTTGAGCGATTCAGTTAAGAAGATGGTTAGCAGGTAAGTGATAATGTTCTGGAGATCGACTAATCTTTAATGGCATGTGCTAGGATATTGCCATGCTAAACTATAGCGGAGTACCTTATGGTATCGCTTTGCGTTTCCTTATGAGAGATACTCGCAAGAATTATGGCACTGCAATCCAGTTTTTTCTTTATTAATTTAATTGCATTTTACTCTGATGTTAAAGTTCAATGCTGCAATAATTTTACACATTATTTCCAATTATAATTTCACGTAGTGATGCTGTAGACCAAGGAACCGAAGAATTCTAAACCTAATTATGACTTTCTGAATTGTGATATAAACTTGCGAGCCGGATGACATCAATTTTTAGACCCACTTCTTGTAATTACTTCAAGATAATTGCATATCAACACTTTCCATAAAGGATGCTCATAAGCATATCGACAATTCTGAAGCTATGATGTAATTTCCTGCACTATGCATTTTCTCACAAAGCTTAACAGGTTCTTTAAAAAATATATGATGTATTCATTAATGAAGCATAATTAAGCATAAGTGAAGCTTTTTTAATTGTAACATTTTTTAGTCCATACTCTAAGATTCTTAAATCATTCATCATATTTTGATATTTTTCATTTAATTACTTGTACTAATGTGTCAGATTCTTATATATACATACATACGGATGACACGGTAAATAACTTTACGATCTTATTTAAAGGAAACCATGATGAGTTCTTTTCTCTAAAAAGATGTTGCAAACTCATTACATCACGATGTTACCGTTATCAAAGATCAACTAAACTCTAAAAAATTAAGCGGTAGCTTACAAGAAACTAAGTCTTAAATATAAGGCTTAAGTTTTGAATTGCTATTCGACCATTTACCGCGATTTTTTTTTTTTAAATTTCTTGGCCGTTCCTTCACTCTCAGTATTAATCTTTTTGCTTCCCTTGGTCCATATGTATTTATGTGTAGTTGGGTAGGTGTGCACGTTCCATGGTCAAGCTACAGGTGCCCTATCTACAGCTCAACCTCGTAAAACGCCTACCATCCGCCTCAAACTTCTCCAACCGATAAATTTATTGTACGTATGTGACGGGGGAAAGGTCCGTGCGGTGGGTCCGTTAAACTTAAGAAGTCATTTCTCGAGCCCGTTTTCTACTAAATTACCACGCTTAGTAATTAAATTTGGCAATTAATCCTGCTAATATCCAACTGTAATTGGAGAGGCGCTTTTGAGACTTAGCTCTATATCAGTTGCGGAACAGGTGTGGTGGACACATTGAGTCATTTCCTAACATAGCTTTCATTATAATTATAATTATCGAGATTAATCATAAGGGCACTCTTAATTAACGGTCTTGGTAATGTACTTGCTAAGTGCTTTATAAGATTTACTCTATTTATATTTATCACTTATGAGTACTTGTCTTATCAGCGTAGTATTTCTTTTATAAGAGGTAAATCTGTTATAGAACTTCGTATAGATTCAATATCTGAATTCACTTATCTTCTAATCTATGAAAATAGCTTATGGAATAAATTTTCGTAGATATTTATGGGTTGCATATCTTGGATTGGGTTTGAAAGAAGATTAAACGCTAGTAGTAGGTTGGTACTGTTAGGAAACAATATTTTTCAACCTGTTTCGAATATTCTACAGCTTGATAATATATGTTGTTACCACATGGTATTACAAACTTTTCAACCTGAAAATATGTGTTATTAACATTTTCTAGTCTGGCGATACATATTAAACCATTTTCAAACTGGCACTATATGGAATCAACATTTACCAGCCTGGTACCGTATAGTATTGACAATGTTTATTTTTTAATCTGGTACCATATGGCAACAACATTTCTCAGTCTGGTAACACATAATATCAAAATTTTCCAGTCAAGTCATTCACATAATCAAGAAGACTATGATTTTGCAGTACTAGTCCCACAAGAGAGCTGGTGCAAATTAATATGAATGGATTAAAATTGTCTGAACTTCCAAAGAAGGAAATGTGTATTACTACGATCATCCAATAGGTTCCTGGCCTCGATTAAGTATCGCGATTCTGGCTTACATAAAAACACATTTACTCGCATACAGAGATGCGTACCAGTAGATATGCGTATTATGTTGGTATAATAGATGCAATAGGTATAAAAGAGGAAGAGAGAGAGAAAAAAGGGAAAGAGAAAAGAGAGAAAAAGAGGGAAAAGAAAAAGTAAAGGAAGAAGAAAATACCTATACGCCTATATCTAACCCCATAAATTCGCCACGCGATAGTTTACGACTCAGGCACCGCCCCATGTCATTATCGCATATGGGGAACGTGAGTCGAGAAAATGCATCAGCTTTTGGCCATTTATACTATTTTTCCCAACGTGAGATCCCGATGCCAAGATCTTCTGAATTTCAATGTCTGCGTCGCTCTTTAATTTCCTGCGACTATTCATTCCATAAGATTGACATTAATGAATGTGAGAAAAAGGTGTAATACGATCCTATGCTTTTTCCGCTGAGGAAGTTGAAACTGAGATGGCATTATTAGATCCAATCTTTGATTTAGATTCGGAAAAATATTTCTGGAACATGCATGAGCTCGTAGAAATTAAAGTTATGAATAAATTAAGTGAGACAATTTGTATAAGGGAAATTAACTATCTGTTACGAATTACTTTCAAAGTCCGACATTGAAGTAAATTTCTTATCTTACACTATTCTCAACGACAGCTACATCATGGAAGAATAAGACGAAGATAATTTCTGCATGCAGAAGCCAATCTAGTTGAGTAGCAGGTTCGCACTGAATCGATCGCAAAGTAGCCGGAGCGAGTCTGTCATGGGAGGCGTCAACAGATGTCCCAATGGTCGACAGTTGGAGAACGTTTCGCGACCGCAAAGCCGGGCTATCGCTGCGGAGCGATTTCATTGGCGTCCAGGCATTGTCATTCGCTTTTTACGAACAACTTGTTACTTGGACGATTTGTCTTTGCAAATGGAAGAAGAAAACGAGCGGGATAAAGGGTAGTTCCGACCGGGGAGAGAAGAACAGATCGCAATGAGAAAGAATAAAAGAAGAGGAGGGAGAATTTACGCTTGGTACTCGTCGTAGGAGACTCAGATCTAGATCTAGTGTGCATCGCTTGAGTATAGAATAATTGACATATCTGACTATCATTGGGATTGAAATCCTAATATCACGTGGTGCCATCTTTTAAGGGACTGGTACCAACTGATACCACCTGATGCCACCTTATACCATACAGTTATACGTGGATCGAATGTAGTAACATTTGTTCAATTATTGTTACCAAATGGTACCACGTGATGGTACGTGTAGTTTTGAATCTATCCCGGGATTATTCAACTGAGAGAGGCCCGATGGTCGATATGAACATCTACACGTGCAGATTTTTATAGTACGTACCTTCATACGTGTGTTAGCGCGTACATTGCTTATACATATAACGTAATAGCAATTTAATCAATAAAATAAGAGGATCGCTTTAGCCTGCTCTTCGAGACTGCAATAATTACAACAGAGAATTATGAGCGACCATACTTGATTGGATCTATAAGCATCTTCCTTCCTCTCCCTCACACTCTGTCTCTCTCCTTCTCCTCCAATCTTCCTCGCGGACCAACTACCAGTTTCTCTCGCTTCTCTTTTCCGTCGCTGTCTGCTGAGCTCGGAAAGGAATTCGAATCTGTTTCAGAAGGAGAGAAATGTCGATTTTTATTTGAAAGGTTTTAACAGTGATGGTAGGGCTTTTCATTGAGATAATCGATTAGACCCAGCAGCGTGACAATGATAATGCGGTGTGCGTCGCGCGAATAAAACTTAAAGCGACTTCGTCGGCTGTCAAACAGATTGCGTTTAGTCATACTTTGATCGGAAAGACAAATAAGACTATCCCAAAAGATCGATCGGTCCACCACAACCCCAGACCGACAGGACCTACCTCGACCAGCCAACTACTCGAGCATTAATTGCCTATCCTTAATTAAGCACTTTTTGCTTAAGCGGACAAGATTTTAGCGGCTCTTTCAATTCACCCAAATTATTGATAATTCTTATGGCGCAAGCAATGACTGACAGTATCCTTCAACTTTCTTACCCGTCACTTTTTAAATCATTAAACCACTCATTAAATTAGTTTCTAAATATTGTCCTTCAGACTGCGATTCAGAATATCTTATCTCTTGACATTTTCTACTAGAATGTTCTACTTGAAATGTTAAAAGTGTAATCAGTATTTTTATCCAATGCATTAGTTTACCTTCCACTAATTTTGTTTGATAAAGATCACAAACGATATTAGTTAATAATAATGAGCCTGAGCGAATGAATCAATTTTTTCGTGCTTGTATGGCAAGTTTAATCAATATTCAAGTCTCAATTTTGATTATAATTAAACAATAATGGCGGAATAATGATTTATTACAAGTAATTACTAGTTGCCCTCTCAAACTTGCTCCTCTCTCTTCCTCCTATGTACCACACGCATGGAGGTTGAACTCTGGATCTTGGAAGAAGCCAGTACTGTTTTTCGCTCCCGCCTTCTTCTCGCCTTTCTTGAAGTTCCTCGAAGGTATGAGTTGTAGGTCTATTGTGAGCGAAGTGACCTTGAAGAGGTCGACATCAAACGCGTCTATTCGTCAAAAAGACGAAGAAACGACTCTTTAATTGTAAACGCTGCCTAAGAATTGTTAGCTTATACGATTCCTGTCAAGAGTTTACGACTATGAAATTCAACTGATTTAGAGGATGTCCAAATTAATCAAATTTCGAAACTTCTGACGATAAAAAATACGCTCAAATACGTTCAGATTCCTTTATAATTAAAAAATGCTCTCCATTTTTTTATTTACATTTAGATACCCTTCAGACTTTGCAAATAAAGGAATAAAAAAGCTACAAAAAAGCCGTTTTATAGTCTTAAAGTCCTACAAAAACAGATAAATACTCGAATGGTGTTATATTGGTAAAGCGCGTAAAAATACACAAGATTTTACTGAGTAAATAAAAAGAAAGCGCTACAGGGCAGTAATTATCTGACGAATGGCAAATAAAAGAGCGACGTTTCATCGCTACTCGGCGGACCATTAAATATGTATTTATCGGTTCGCTGCACGTTAGTTGCGATCCAGTGCAAGACCGCAATGTGGTCTGACAGTCATTATTGAATGCGCGTTAGGTAGAAAGATCAGAATAGGTTCGAGGCTTCCAAGAAGATGGCCTCTGTTCCCATAACTTCCTCAATGAAATGAGATCTACTTGCTAATAAGACTGTGTTATTAATTATTGTATCGCCTGTTAATTAACTCGAGAGTTTATGAAGTCCACAGGAATGAATGATCCTCGCCTCGCCCTATACATTTCCTGTGTTCTAATATCAGAAGTTTTTTTGGAATTGATTATATAAATTGCATGCATTTATAGATAACATTAAAATGGAGATAAAGGAGTAAACTTCATTATGTAGGACGTGATATTATCTCATAAAGTGGGAGAAAATTTATTAGAATAAATCAAAATTAATATGAGTTTATAAGTCCAAACGAAAATCAGGCATATACCCACGGTACTACACGATGCCGGATGGTAGCACATGGTGACAATGTGATAACAGCTGGTTCTACACAGGTAATGCATCGTACCATAATGGCAACACATATCAACACAATGATAACATGCGGTACCACAGTGGAAAAACAGAACAATGGTAACACGTGGTACCACAGTAGTAACACATAATAGAACAGTAATAAAATGTGATACCATAGTGGTAACACATGACCCAGCAGTGGTAACAAATGATACCCGAAGTATCAGACATGGTATCACAATAAAGAAACATAATAGAACAACGGTAAAATGTGGTACCACACTGATAAAATATGATAACGT
Organism: Belonocnema kinseyi; assembly: GCF_010883055.1. NCBI lineage: Eukaryota > Metazoa > Arthropoda > Insecta > Hymenoptera > Cynipidae > Belonocnema > Belonocnema kinseyi. The sequence continues at coordinate 57,645,327 of NC_046666.1, forward strand.
AATGGTACATTGGTAACAACAAAAATTAGAGGCGTAAGTTAAAATCTGAATTAAAAAATGTTTTCATACAAATTTTTAACTCCTCCTCTTCTCAGGACAGAATTTGTCGATAGGATCTGCCCAAATCGATATAAGCGAACCTAAAGTCTTCAAAGATGAAAAATACCCTTCACTCTTATTATTTTTCCCCAAATTCGATCAAGGTATAAAACGTATTAACTCACACACGTGTGTTACTCGCTCATGTGGGAATATAATATCAAGCGGATTTTGTTTTACGAGCATAGAGACGGACTTAAGTGCTGTATACGACGTATAGTGCACTCTTCGTACACGCGTGTATATTGCGCAGGGCCGCAGGAGGGAAAAGGGGGCATCTGAGGGCGGCGAGAAGGGATCAAAATTACCCGACGCGAAATTCCTCGCTACCAATCAGCGCTGAGATAATTAAACGAGGGGAGGGTACGAAGCGAGGGGAGTAAGGAAGGACCAGATAGGATCGCGGAAGGGGCAGGCGTGGCTCCTCGTCATTCCCTCCCGGGAATGATGGAAGCAGAGGGTAACCGGAGGAGAACGACGATGCGCAATATAGAAGACTAAAAAGCAGAAAAAGACGCCTTGAAAGAAGAGTGAAGCAAAAGAAGATGGCCAAAAAAGGAAAAAATATTGGAATGTGCAAAAATAATAAGCGCAGAAGCCTTTTATTGGGGTTATATAACGGTTCTAGCATCCCTTTAATGAGATTTCTGCATACTTTCAATTCCGCATTTAGAGATCGTTGGAAGTGGTAATATATTGCTAAAATGTGGTATTATGTCTGTAAAATGTATTACCACCTTGATAGAATCTGGTACAATTCGTTATGATTACTATTATTCCTCCATCAAATATATCATCTTTTCTTTTGTGGAATTGAGCCTAAATTAGACGTTCCTGATATTCGATTTGACCGGATGCACTTGGGTTCTTTTCTCTCTTTCCAATCCCATCGATCCGGACTCTTCCTCCCGTCCGATAATGGCCAGTTTCGTCACTGACAAATCGGTATAATCGGTACCTGTACCACACGCCTATAATTAGTTGTACGTGGAATTAAAGTTATTGTTCGGTCATTCAATTTGGTTTCGGCAATCGGCCATTTGTAAGATCCCTCTGCCGTTTTAATGCACCAGGTGCCCGTTCTATTCATGTTGTAATTACAGTCGGAGCGTTTCTTCAAAAGGAGTAGCGAAAGCGTGCACGATGAAATGTTTCGCGAAATTCCTCCGTGGCGTATACCTAACTCTGGCTAATCTCGCTCAATGGATTATCGAATCTTGTAACGAGAGTGATTCAGTAACATTTTTTTCCAAACTGCTTAAGATATTTTTCTTAATGAATACGCGTTATCTCAGCACTTTTGCCTAATGCACTTGTAGAAATAAAAAAAGAAATCCTAAATAATGAGGTGCTTTTGAATTTTATTTAGATGAGAGAACTGTCGAATTACTTTGTCCTTGAATCACTCAGGCTTTAAAGACTTAAAATATTAGATTTTAAAGCTTGAAACGTTTTCCCTGTAAATTCAGACTGTCAACAGAAGTTTCTTCTAAAAATTGTGTACCTGTCGAAAAGAATCTACAGATTCTGAAAACATATTGAACTTCCCGTCGGGCTCTGAAATCATCATAGGTGGCCTAAAAGCTCAAATATTTGAGAGATATCCTGAATTTGGTAAATATACGTAACATGGATCAGTCAAAGTTTTATTTTCCTTAGCATGGTGGGTAACTGTGAGTGCTTGTCTATTATATCTACCTGAGGTCAGGGAGACCGCCTTTCAAACGTGACTGTTGACCATGTCTGCCTCCCTTTCGAGCAATCGTCGATTGACTTTGACTTTGGCCTTTGAAGCCTCAATAAACAGCAGCCAAGTACTTATTTAGGTTGGCACAACCGAGGGATGAGCCAATCTTTACTCTTCCTGATCGATTCTCAGGGCCAAGCATTTAAGCCGTTATGCTTTACCTTTATGGTTTCCGAATTCCTTCGCTCTCCACTCAGTCTTTGAAATTTCGGTTGTAGTATAAATATAAAAAAGAGCAATAAAAGTTTTCTCATAAACTTTATGAAAAAATTTTATGCTTACGGAGAAGATATGAGTACTTAAATAAAGAAGTTGAAAAGACGGAATGTGGCAATAAGCTATTTTATTCAGTTTTAGATGACAAAAGACCTAAAATAGAAAATATAATAAAAAGAGTTGAATCATTCATTGCAGTGGATTGAAAATAGTTTTGAAACACTACTGAATTCAGGGTAATGATGTTTCACAGTCATCCCTTTTTTATTGACTGATTACAGGCTCGTAGCCAGAAATTTGGTTCGGTGGGGGGGGGGGGGGG
>NC_046666.1:57647720-57649706 GCF_010883055.1 Belonocnema kinseyi
GTAGTTATAGTTTAGATTTTTTTCACATCTATAGGAAAATGTTAGGATTTGCGGAATTTCGGGGGCGGGGCGGGCCCGTCGGGCCCTACAGCTGACCGCGGCCCTGACTGATTAGCATTATAGTTTAAAGCAAATGTGGAAAAAACATTGTTTTGTGCCATAAGGAGCTTTTTACGAGACTGAGAAAAGTCCCCTCTCCATAAGATTTCGATTTAGCTGATATGAAGAATTCTTTCTTGAGTTTTACAACCTAGACCTCCCACACGAAAAATCCGTTCGAAAAAAAATATCTCAAGTATCTTGGAATCGGAATTAAGGAAGTTTTACAGTCATCGGCTTTATTACATTTAGGCGAAACGTTAAGAAAACGAACTTTGAGATAGGATAGGAATACGAGTTTATGGGAGACTGAGTTTTGATAGCATAGGCATTTTCGGTTCTTTCATCTCCTGTCTATCCGTTTGTTTGCGGACAACCTTCGTTCCAACCTTGAGGTGAGGTAACACTAGAGTGCTAATTAGACCTTTTATACGTCTTTGCTACTTTTTTTCGTCTTTTGTTTATTCTCGTAGCCATAAAATGCAGGCAAACAAGAAAATCGTCCAGAAGCACATCCAGGGATGGATTTATACAGAGGAGTCGAATGTCTCGCAAAAGCATTCAGGAGCTGATAGAATGTGCAGATAGTCGGTAAACCAGCGACCTCTGGTGGATAAGCACGAAATTGAAATATTCTCTTGACACTTATACTTTATCTCTAGAATTCCAGGTGCTAAATGGTACTAGGAATGGCAATTGAGTGCTCGAATATTAAAAGACAAAATAAGTATAGGTTGCTCTTAGATGAAGCTTCTCGACATATACAAAATTGTGATACATACAATTTTGTTGCTTACTTCTGATAATTTTGCATGTTTACTTTTCAGTATACAATAAAAAATGCATTTCATCTTTGTTCAACTTACATTAACTTTTTATAAATCCTTGAATATGATTCTAATCATAAGTGGCTCACTACTAATATCTTTACCTTATACTTAATTATAACTAAAAATGATTCATTTTACACTCGATTTGACACTCTAGACTTTCTTTTACGATACCACGACACATTTTTTGAATTTATGGACTGAAAAATATTCAAAAGTCCTGTGTTTATTATCGAGCCGTGTCAGATACAAAATTAACACTAGAAGAGCCGTGGGTCTGATCTTAAACTTTTAACCGAATAATCGCACGTCGTCTGAGATTAAGCGTATACAAGCGTGAAAGGAGCGATTAGAGGGTTGCTCTCATGAGGCCCATTCTCTAAGTCTCCGAAGGCAAAGGTCTCTAAAGTCTAAAGGTAGTCGAAGAAAAGGGAAGGAGAACTATGGTGACGAGTGGCATTATAAATTTGTTTATCGAATACATTTTTATAGGGATTCTTACAGCCTGGAAAAGCAAAAAGTTGTGGTAAAAAACCACATGGCAAAAATAGTGATACGCTCGTTTGAAAAGAATTCCGATATGAACGTTAATGGCTTTTTGGTTACTGCGGATACAGTGATTACGTCTGGACTAGTTAAGTTTTATCAACATTTTACCGGCATTAAATCTCAATTTCGCGCGTGGGGACATCGACCTTACCTACGGTTATCTAAAACTTCGTACTTTAGGACAATTTAAAATCTTTTCTGGGAATCAGAAGACTGTCGTCGAGGTTTTTAAAGTCGTAATAAACGAGATGCGTCGATTTATGACTCCGGGTTGGTGCTTCGATTCGTGGATTATTTTATTGGAGAAAGGAATCCTTCTGGAGGAGATAAGAATTTTTATTTCGCGAATCAAAAGTGTCTTCGTCTCTCTGAGCGCCAAAATTTCCTATTGGAAACTTTATTATTATTATTATTACACCATTAAGCCATTTCCCTTTCGAGGTAGGCGTGACTCACTCGGCAAGGGAAAGGAGTAGTGTGTGGAAGGGATAGAGATTTTTCAGATTGA
>NC_046666.1:57649806-57663358 GCF_010883055.1 Belonocnema kinseyi
AGGGATTTCCCGCTTATTATGCGCATGAATCTCATGTCAATTGCGTTAATTTTACTCTTATCTTTTTCTTGATAAGTCCATGTCTCGCTGCCGTATAGTACATTCGGTACAAATATAGAATAATGTATTGCCATTTTAGCTTTATTTAATATATTTTTACTTCTGATAAGGGGACCTGCTCTACCAATAACCTTCTTGCCTTCATTTATTCGTCTATCTAATTCCTCATCTATCTTCCCGTCCCTAGTAAATAAGCTCCCAAGGTATACGAACTTATCAACCTGTTCAATTCTCTCATCATTTAATAAAATATTGCATAGCGTTTTCTCACTATTTCCTTCGAACACCATAGTTTTTGTTTTATTTGCGTTAATTTTGAGGCCCATAATTTAGAATTATTAATTTCTTACAAAGTTTGCGATTCTACATTCAGAAAAAACTTTGTTTAAATCAAACAAACTCTTTCTTTGATATTGATTCAAAATAATAATTTCTTGAATTAAACAAATATTTGTTTAATTCATATAAATTGTATTCAATTCAAATATACCATTCTTTAATTCAAAACATTTTTCTTTGAATCAAACAAATTCTATCTTTGATATAGGGTTGGATGAGTCGGTTCACCTGACCGTAATTTACTTTTTTAAATCCTCTTATTAAAAAAAAACATACACTATAATAAGCTTATATATTTTTTGGAGCAGTAATTATAATTTTTTTCATTAAGCAACTAGGGAACACTCAACCTAGTCTATATTTTTGAATAAATTTCCAGCACTGATAATTAAAATTCAAAATCTTACTACGTACTTCCGCAAGGTTCTCTATCAGTTTGATTAGCTTTGAACTTACCTGAAACACAAAAAAAACAATCATTAGATTATTATTTAATTAAGTTAATTATTATTTTATTTTATTCGTGTCAAATCTAGTTACTGAAAGATGTACTGAATGGTTATGAGAGAGATTATAAAGAAAAATTGAGAATCAAGAAAGGTCGAGTGTACAAAGTACACCGGTACGTAAGAATGTCCCATACAAAGGATAAATAGGGGGGAAAGGGGCATATCACATTATTGCGTACAAATGCAAATTCCCGTTTAGTACGCCGCGGGCGGGCACTTATTTGTCACGCATTCGCAGTGTATCACGTTGAACGGAACCAGTGACATTCTTCATTCTTCTCTTCTCGTTTCCCGTCGTCTTTCTTCCGCCTCTCATTTTACAATCTTTTCACAAATTCGTAATTAATCAAGAACTTTTTTCTTCTAGCTCTTTCCATGGAATTATTCCTTCTTATTTTTGTGGTACCTCGTACATACTTGCTAACTCTCAATCATTTCTTAATTCCTCAAAAACTCGCATTATCTTTTTCAAAATATCTTGAATTTCTGCATGTGAATCTTCAAAAATGAATCGAAACCTTGTAAAAAAGGGGTGAATTGGGTCCAAATTTTTGTTTTTAGGTCTTATAGTTGATTTATATTTTTATAGTTGATATTTCTTCACATCTAAAGAAGAAACAGGGAGATTAGATAAAAAAAAAAGGAGACGGACGGGGATTCCTGGATTTATGATTTCAAGCCTCTCATTATTGTACATAACTTGACTCGAACGTGACTGGAAATGAAAGTATCACAGAAAAAACTGAGAATTCACTAATGTTGTGGCTTAAATAAATGTTGGTATATTTTAGAGCTTTAACTCCAATGGAAACCTGTGATGACCCAAAAGGGTTCCTTTAGAGAACACTTGAATAGAAGACCATGCAAGCGTATTCACAAGCCAACCGTTTGCAAATTGGGGTTTATAAATTGGGGATTTCCAGAATTTGTCGGCAAAGGAATCACAAACGATATTCATATTTTTAATGGGTGCCATTTTTTAAATGTGAGTGTAAATAATGAATCTGTATTTTATATTCGTGTATGCATGCTTGTACGTAGGATAAATTACCAAACACTTGGATTTTTACTGCAATATGACTGTTATTGACTGATGACGTAAGATGAACAGCTTCTTGCATATGAATACGAATTTATGTTTACAAGTTTGCTATGTAACCTGAATATGGTATTTACCAATTCATTATATATTCTATAAGTGGGATAATATTGTGTACTTTAATTCTCTTCATTTAATTATAAACGTCAGAGTTCTCTTAAATGTGTGCTTTAACGTAAAAATTGCGTTATTAACTAGATAAAATTTGCAAAGTGGGCAAAGCCTACTACAGGTTCTTTAAAAAAATTTCTATCAAAATTGGGTTCCCTTGGAGGTCCAACTGGATTATGTACCTGAAGTTTCGAGCATTCAGACGAATGAAATATTTTTCATATAATAATAAAAAATTATCTACAATGTAAACTAACAAACATTTTAGCACTTTTTCTGGTTTACAAAGTCATCAGTGAGAATTTTCGTTCATTTGAACGTTCAAAACTTCAAGCACATAACTGGAGTCTCCTACTCACAAATTCATAGTTTTTGGTTCCTTTTCAGCAAGAAGAGTTCTTTTTTGTTGTAGCCGCTTAGGAACCAAAATTTGGTTTCAATAGAAACCTTAGTTTCTTCCGTGCATTCTTGAAGATAGACGCTAACTCATTCGATGTTTGACCATTTCTCGCGTCTTTATGAATTCCACGTCAAGCGAGAATTATTATCGATCAATTAATGCTAAGATCATAATTAATATCAACAAGTGACCTATGCAACTTGTCTCCGTTATGTAGGCTGATTGCAAGGTGTGCATGCGTAAATTTACATATATGTAGGGTAGGTCGCTTGACTCACGCACATCATCCCACACGAAGCGGCGATCCGCTCTCGACACATGATTGCAGAAGCAGCCAACTTTATCGATATCACAGCGTGTGACTAATAAGGTCAGATTACTTTCAGTTAAAAAGGGAAAAATAGGCGAAAAATTTATTCGCATGACGTCACGATTTATAATACATGATGTAACTTTACGACGATTCGATCTACATAACGTAGAACGGTCTAGTAATTATTACTGTAAACCCGTTTATATATGGAGATAGGCTTGAATAAATAAAACATACTATGGTACTGCAGAATCCATAAAATTAACATTCTTTGCTAAGGTATTTCAAATGTCAAGCCAGAAATATTTGTAGATAAATTTTCCACTTTGCAGAATTGGAAAAGTGTTTAATTTGGAGCATTGCAACTAGCAATTTAAATAATGAATTAGATGCTAATGAATAATGATACTTCTTATTGAGCTACCCCTTTTTGGTCGATTTGCTCTCGATAGTCTTTTATTTTCCTTCTGTGATTTTCTGCAAAGGCAGATGAGTTGAAATATAGAGTTGGGAAAATAAATTTCAAGTGCTGATTCATCTGAATCGTTTTTCTAAGTATATGAGAAATGGTAGGCTCGTTAATCACATCTCAGACACTCAAGAGATAGATATTTATACGTAAATACTTAAGGAGAATTTTAATAAGTAGAGTTTAAATGCAGGCGCAACGAACATATTACTGGCACGCATCACCTGAGCGTGATCGTTGTAAACTATCCGGCATCGTGTTTCACCGCATTTTGCATAATTCAAGTGGAAAACTTGCTCGATATAATAAGTAACTTACACGAGAGGCGACTTGAAAATTAATGCGAGGACAATGGAACTTCCCTGGCGAACTTACTTTCTTTGAGGAAAGTTGAAAGAAAAATAAATCGTAAGAAAAACTAAATATAAAATCTGAATCGTAAATAGAAATATGAATATGAAGTAGTTTCGCTTTTTATAAGTACTTGCATGTCGTCTAGATAATTATTATTGACGGTACCGATACAAAATAATAAATTGAAATGACAGCCATATAATTAGCAGTTAAGATTACAGATTATGTTTGAAAAATTAGGTAATAGAAAATTCCACAGGTGACGCTGAAAAAGCTGATTAACGTGAGTCGTCATGTCTTTCAGAATTTCTTTGATCGTTAAACTTTATGTCTCCTAATTATAAGATTGCTATTGAATAAATTATGAATTTAATGATTAACGAACCATGCATGAGAAACATTAATGAAATTATCGATGTATAAGAAAAGAGAAGTTTCGCTATTAAAATAAAACTTGGTTAATCGAGAATATAATTTTAATTAAAATATATTATAAAAAATGTTGACGTTATCATCTAGGACCGATAATAGTCAAAAACAAATATAATATGTAAAGTAAACGAAAATGTTGAAATAGAACGCTTTTGCAACATTTAAAAGTGACATTTTTTGATTTTGTGCTGATTTTTCTTTAAAATCAATTATAAAATATTAAATGAAAATTTTTTCGAATGTAATAAAATGTTATACAACATTTCGAAATTGCTCAGCGCTTAACATAGAACACATTAAAAATAAATACTTAAAGTTATATTTGACTTAATTTCAGAATTGACTTGAATTACGGAAGGAACTAAAGTTAAGCGTGTAAACTATCTTGAATAAAGCGCTAACTTATCTTAAATAATAAATCATAATTTTTTACTGGAATAAAGTAAAGTATGCTCCGAAATTTTAGTATGCATTTCGGAAAGTAAGTAGAGGGTTGCCTGAAATAACCTGTAAGGTTTTCGTTACCTAAAATTAACGAGTAGACCTTCCTGAAATTCAGGTTCGTACTACCTTGCACAACGTTAAGTAACGCTTACACTACAGGTCGTGGCCATTCATGTTAGTCGCGTTCTATTCCAATAATCGATGTCACGATGGTCAGTGTTGGCTATGATACTATGTTTCCATAATTCGTGGAGTTTTAGTTTCACGGATTTAAAAAAGTATTGCAGCAAAATCAATTCCAGTTGTCAGTCAATATTTCGATTACTGAACCCATCAAAATAATTAAATTATTATGAAACTTCTTACTTCGCAACGTAAGCGTTCTCTCGATACATTACCTAACGCAATTTTCCGGAGATTTTGGACCCCACCTCCCTCCTATATTTACCGTTTTTTCCATTTTTCCTACTTTTCCTGATTTTTTTTCAAGCTAGAAACCCAATTTGTATATTTCCTGTAACGAGTAACTATATAAGAACAGCCCAGGACTCTCAGGAGTGTAGATTAGGCGTGAGAAATTTCTTGTTTTTAGTTAAAATATTACCCTTAATTTCAGTTAGGATAGGGTATCAACTTAAGGTTACATCAGGTTTCAATATACATACATTCTTAATTGAAGAGCGTTCCTAGCTGAATTTAAGTTCTTGCCTCCCTGAATTTAAGGAATCTGATTCCCTTCATATAATGCTGAAATGTAATTCTTAATTCTAGGTTGCCTATGCTTCTTTTTGTGACACCTTAAAATAAGGTGAATTTTTTTAATGAAATCAAGCACTTTTTTTTGTCTATCTCAATCTTTTTTTATTTTATACGAAATTAATTTGCAAAAGTGAAAGTTTAATACTTTTAATGAGAAAATTTACAAATTTCCGGAAATAAAATTTAATTTTTCAGTTTTGTAATTTTAAATTAACACGCGCTTCAATGAAACCTTCATTTAATTGTCCTTTTTTTGGTTTAATTTTTGAATTTGAGATAGTTCAATTATAATTTTTTTCTAAGTTTTAGAATCATAGAATTTTGTAATTTTGAATTGTCGAAATTTAAAATCGAACCTCATAGTTTTATTTGGTTTGTTAATGCTGTTATATATGTTCAACAATTAGACACATTCTGTGAAGCTGGCGCATTCTTCTGAACTAAAAATTATTCTTTTTTTATTGACATAATCCAATTTCACTCTTGGTTATTTATAAACACGACAGCATTTACCTTACTTGGCGGATTACTTTTAAAAGCTACCAATGCACTACCGAATATACTTTATAACTTGAACTAAATCCCTCAAGTAATTAGAATTTTAAATTCGTTTCGGTTGAATTAAAAAATTTTTGAAAGGCGATAAAATCATAATTGAAGGACCTCAATGAGACAAGCCGATTGATTTAAAAGCCTTGAAAATTGAAGCTCTCTGTAAAGATCAGTGACAAATGCTTAATAATCGACTCATAATGGGTGCAAAAATATCGGATTTTAAGAATCAGTGTTTGTTTCCTAGGGGTCAACAACTCGTGGGATTTAATCTTGATGATCGGACCTGTGTCGATATTCTACCAGGCATGAACATAAACTCAAGGTTTTGGAGCTCAAGAATTCGCAGATTCTTTTCTTTGATCGGTCGACATTCCAGTCTTGATAGCGGACCTTCTTACTCGCAATAAAACCTCGCTGACGCGATGAATGGATGTATTAATTAAAAATTAATAAACGATGAAAAAGTGGTAAGTCCTTTTAAATCTTCTAAAGTTTAATTTTATATTTTTAGCCGAAAGGGAATATTGATTATGTCATCTATGTAATTATTCATGGCCAGGATGCTCTTTTTCCAAAAGTTCCTTAAGTGTATGATTTTGTAAATTACAACATTCGTCATGCATTCGTCACGCAGCTGTAAGATGCCTTCATAGTAAGGTTCACTTTTTCATTCTTTCTTTGAACTTTGAAGAATCTCAACCATATTTAATTGTAAGTCTAAAAGGCGGTTAGGAGGAGATATAAGGAAACCGGTCGATTGCATCGACCCTTGCACATTAATCCTCTTCTTTTCTTCTACCTGCCCTATGTCTTCCCACCGAATCCCTTTCCCTCGAATGGCTTGTATAATAAATCCTAGAAATTTTCTTTTCCTCAGACCTCAAATATTTTCTTAACGAATATTTCTGTTACTATTATTCGTTATTTGTAATATTACGAATTCAAACAAAATTGTCAGGTGTTACATTTTTCATTATAAAACATTGTACAGAACGCTGAAAAGTTTTCAAAAAAAAAACTTTGTACTATTCGGTCACGAATAAAAACTGACACGAATAATGTAATGCTTATGTATTGAAACGTAAGTCAAGTATGTAACCATATAGAATATAGATAGACTATATTGCTATTCAAGATTTTATATTCGGAATGTATGAAAGGCGTTGAGCAATAAATGTAGTTTTATCGCAGTGTCTATATGTGCCAAAAAATTAATATCACAATATAAATGAGTCCATTTGTTTATTTTAATAATGTAATTATTCGCTACATCAAGTTTTGAAGTTTCCCTATAGACATAATCGCTCGTGTGTACGCTTCTTATGATGTGTTGCAGTCATCTAGAATCTAGAGGGCGATGATTTTCAACGAATAAATGAAAAAATTGAAGTAGAAATAAATAAAAGAATAACGCGTAAGGTAGTATATGAAGGATCTTTCAGTGACTCAATACTGCCACAGAAAACACTGGGGTTTTACCAAAGTTGCGACTTAAATAAAAATTGGAATCATTTATAATTTTCACTCTAAGAGAATCCTGTGGAGACCCGAAAGGGTTCCTTTGGAGAACACTTGCTAGCTTGAATAGAACAATATGGAGGCGCATTCCCAAATCAACCACTTGCAAAATGGGATTGGTATATCAGGGATTGACATAATTTGTTGGTAGAGCAAACTATACACATTTATGTTTGCAAGTTTGCTATTTAACCTGCAAATTATATTTATGAAGTAATTATATCTATTCCAATTGCAGTAATATTTTTTTACTTTAATCCTCTTCATGAAATTATATGTCCGTCAGCTTTATGTTATTATCTGGACAAAATGTCGAATTAGGTTCCTTTGAAGGTCCAACTGAAGTCTCCTTTGAAGCAAACTCATCATGTTAGGTTCCTTTTCAGCAAAAGGGGTTCCTTTTTGTTGCAGTTCCTTAACAACCAAAAATTGTTTCCAATAGAAATCTCATTTTTTTCTTTGTGGTATCTTTACCCTATTGTAACCAAACTTTGCGGTGCAAATATTAAATTTATTTTTTGAAGAGTGTTTGGCAATTTATTCACACCTGGTTGAAATTTGAATCCGACGAAAGTTCAAATACGAAAGGGACCACCCTGTATATAAACACACGTTCGTACGTAAACGCGTACGTAGTCAAGCACCTCGTACAAGACCCAAGGGCCGTGAAGAAAGGCAGATCGGAAGCTGTGCGCCCCCGGCCGACAAAATGATCAAAAGGCAAATTTCATATATTATTTTCACTTTAATGCTACCGTATCGCAATTTATGAGAGGGCCGGGATTTATGCGAGCGCCAAAGTCCAGAACAGCAAGGGGGCTAACTTCTCGTCTCAGATCTCTTGTGTTCCAGAGCCAGAATTCCATACGCACGCTCTCAGCGCCAGATCGTAAAGAACTTTGTATTAAAACGTTATAGAAGGCCGCGAAGTAGGTTAGGTAACCACGATTCCGCCCCCGGGCGAACGAAGTTGTACCAAGCCTCGCGATCAGCTGATCGACCTTGGATGAATAAGACATTGCCCGGTCACTTTATGTAAACATAACCTCTCATCGCCCCTACCTTTTTATCAAGGAAAAGGTACAGTTACTTCCTCATAAATTTGCACCTAAAAAATTGCGAAGAAGACCAAAGAAATCAGTAAAATTATTAGATTTAATCTTACCAACTAATTTGATTAAGCATACAAGTACACTTGGGATATCCCCAGGATAATAATTATCAATATCGTATAATTCTAGGGGTATAGAAGCCCCTGCTACCTAAAAACCTTCAATATGGGGAATTGGCGATACTAATATAATATAATCTATCAATGTAAAACACGAAAATTATGTTTCGCAATCATTTTAATGAACAATATAAAAAAAGTAATCTTAAAACCTATCAAAATATTAATTTTAATTAAAGGAATACCACAGCGGAAAGACGTAACTTAATAATGGCCATAAATGAAGAGTTAAAATATTTTTCTCAAGTTGGAAATGATTTATTCTCATAGAAATTTGATCGAATTACCATTATTTTGACGCATGCGCTTAAAATTGACTTGAATAGACTTGAAAGAATGTATTATTTGTTTTATTTTTTCTCGATAAGTCTTTTGAATTTTTAAATGTTAAATTTCATTTTTGCGAGTGATTAACCAAATTTTACTTCTTCGATGATGATTCACTCCTTTTAATAAATGAAGCGATCGACAGACGCCTTATTGGAGTGGCCGCAATCAAGTTGTGACATTAAGGTAATAAAATTAAAATCGTGACACTAAATTGGCTACATTAAAATTCTGACATTAAAATGGTCATATTAAAATGGACACTTTTAGAATGAACATTTTAATGAAGTGAAAATGAGCCTATGGTCAGTGACACTTCTCAACAAGTAGCAGTTTGCTTCATAAGTTGGTTTCCTTGATTCTCTCAGTATAATGAATGATAACTAGCGCGAACGTGAAATAGAAGAAATAATGAAAGGGAAGCCGAGAAGAGAGGATACGAGACTACGTACCCGACAAAATAATGTGCAAGCTCATAATTAATTTACGGTGGCGGGAGAATCGTGGCAGGGATCGTCTGATTAAGAAAGAACGACAGATTCAAGATTGGTTTATGTAGTTTTAAAATAATTTTTTTCTTAATAGCATAATACGTATTTTAGAAGTTATTGAAAATTTAAGAAAACATTGAAATACACACTATTTTTGCAATATCTACTTAAGAACTAGACAAATTGGATTCACCCTGGGCTTCTTTTATACAGAATTTCAAAACAATCAACCTTTTAAAGAGATTTTTTTTAGCTTTGGTATAATTAAAATTAAGACAATTTATCCAGTCATAAAAAGAGGTGGCCTAAAACTTTTGCACGACAGTATACTTGCGAAAAATTTATAAGATCCTTCAATTACACAAGCTTTATATTCTTAAACATATAGCATAAAAGGAACATTCGTTTTTTTAACGAAAAAATTATTTTGAAATGTGAAATATAAAATTATTTTGGATATTTTAACGGAGATGGTTGGTAACATGGAACACAATTTAAAAGACATTTTTTTCGAGGATTGAAAGGATATTTATAGCAAAAGTAAAAACAAGTCTGAAAAATTCCCGATTTTCAAAAAACTTCCCGGCTGTTTCGCGGCTTCTTCCCAGCACTCAAGATTCCAGACTGATTCCCGATTTTCCTGGTCAGTATACCACCCCTGTTTCTAGCGAAGAATTTTGATACGAGTTGCAGGAATATGCGTAACTGTTAAATTTCCTATTGGAGTTTCTTTTTGTAGGTCAGTACAATAACTGTTCTTGCCATTCCGAGTGAATGTTACTTTTAACTGGATGCTATCAGCATGATTTGAAATCGCAGTGTCAACGACTGATGCTCTGACACGAGATGTCAATAAGGGGCGACTTTAATTTATATGGATCATCTCGCTGACGAGATGGCTGCGTTCTTGCTTCATTATGCACTCTCTTGGACCGATACTATTCGTCCGTTTCCAAGAATCAATCGGCACTGCGGGTGACGAACAGATATCAGCAATCTTCTTTGCTGCGTAGGTTTTCTTCTTCTTCTTTTTCACCTTTACGCAGAAGAATACGAAGAAGAAGAGGAAGAAGAAGGAGAAGAATAAGAATTAGAAGAGGAAGACGAAAAGGAGGAAAAAGAAAAAGAAGACAAGCAGAAAAAAATGTTCATAGTGGGAAATATCATATATAGTTTATTCAGCTGTGCATAAACTATACATATTTTTTCCGCATGGGAAGCAGAAGAAGAGGACGAAGAAGAAAAAGGGGAAGAAACAGCAAGGAAGAAGCTTACCACGCTCGCTCGCAATTACTTCACGAGATTAATGAGCCGATGCACGATGCGAGACTCGAGAATCTGAGATTACCCTCCCTTTTCGCATCCTCATTTTCCTCCTTCGCCATCCTCTCCAGAAAATAGATAATTCCCGGCTGAACAAGGGTAAGCAGAATCTCCACTTCCACAGATCTTTAAATAATTATAACGTAACCTCAAATAGTTTAATCATCGATCCTTCCTGCAATTATTTCACGCTGAGAAATCCAAGGACTATATTTACACACATCGCTTGAAATTGCTGATTGATAGTATAACGAATTATGACACGCGAAGAAAATAGCCTATTGGTTTAATGCAATGTTAAACTCGAAAAGGATTTTTTGCCTGTATGTATGTTACTATTTTGACTATACAAAATATTTTCAAGAGTTGATGTAGAAAAAATTGAGCAATTTTTCTTTAAAAGAAAGATAAATTTCTTGCTAAAAAAATACCAGTGTAATGAACAAAAAATTTTAAATGCAACACTATTATAAGAAGCCACAAATTCAATTAATTGTGAGATATTTTATTTTCTCATTCGCAAGACTATTGATTCGATCAAGCCCGATTTACATTTTTCTATTTTTTGATTGAAAGAACGAATGTGTCGCCAGATTATTCATATTAAATATTTTTTGGAAATTTTAAAAGCCTGAAGAAAAAATTTTTTTTAAATATTTTTTTGAGCTCCGCGAATAATACTTTTATGTTGCAGCATCTATCATTCTATCACTGCTGATGCATTCTTTAAATCGAATATTTTTGAAAATTTTGAACACGTTAAAGGAATGATTAAAAAAACATTTATAGTCAATCGAGTTTTTTATTTACATAAGAAGGTACGACTAGTCATCCCAAATTGCGGGACGACGAAGCACTTCGCAAAAATGTACATTTGGGATTTACAGTGAAACTGTACCGATATTACACAAACAATTTTGAATAAAAAATAATAAAAATATCATTTTGAGGCACGTATTATTTTTTTAAATGAATTTTTTTATGCTATCTGTTGTAGCGTTTAGACGTTACATGTGTACATGGGCATTTGGAGACATGTCGTCAAGGTGTAATTTCTCCGAAAGTATTGTGAAAAATATGACTTATATGGTATGTCTGGATTCGGAAAATAATAAGCTATGGATATGTGTTATTAAAAGTGAAATAATGTTTATTATATTAAAAATATGATTGGTCAAAGTTACCTTACTTTTGAAGGCCAATTTCTCGGCTTGTAATGATTATGTCGACAATTGCATTTTGCAGAAACTTAGATAAAGTCTTTCTGAAAAGATTAGCAGGTATGAAAGAATTATTGCCTTTAAATAAATGCTAAAAAACATGCATAAATGAAAAGCATTTTTGGGTTAAATTTAAGGCACGTAACTACCGATCCTAGCGGCTAAAACTCCTAGCGGCTAAAACTTTTGATAACACATACACATAGTTCGTTATTTCCCGAATCCAGGCATACCACATAAGTCATATTTTTCACAATACTTTCGGAGAGACTACGCCTAAACGACATGTCTCGAAAAGCGTAACAATCCAATCTAAGCATAACACCTCATTTATAATTGTGAACAATGCTTCCATATAAAATAGTCGTAAGAAGTGAAAATAAAGTTTAACATTTTGAAAAGGCTCCATATGAATTATCGTCTGTTCGAAGCATATCATGGAGATAGTTTCGAAATATACTGAAATATTGCTTTAGAAATTTTAACACTTTCAAAAAGTAATATTTGAAAATTTCTTATTACTGCGTTCCTTGCTTTCGCAAGCTTAGATATTCACAACTTTCTTTGAGAATTATTTTTCCGGGAAAGGATTCTGCAACTAAGGAATCAGAGTGAATTGTAAATTACGTAGGTTGGTACAGCGTCAATAAATTTGGACTTGGCTAAAATTGAGATAGACAATAGTATCGTGCAGAGGCTCTTCGATGTCCCATGTGGGGCACTGTTTCAACTGATAATCAGCTCGTTCACCTGACGCACGCCAATTTATGTTTATTATAATTTCAAACTGCACATTTTATTTGTTAAAATGTATTAAGGAAACTTTTGGTGGTACCTTTTTCGAACCACCCTATTATGTATGTTGTGGAAAATTAACTCTAAAAACTCTACATCTATAATAGAAGGTTCGAGACTGCGTCTGTACTAGGTAAGGAAGATCAGACTAGAAGATTCTCGAAATGTGGAGATACTAGATGCACCGAGGAAGTAGGCCTGGAATATTCGAAGGAGTAATAAACGCAGGTATATAAGGACAGACGCCCTCCGCCTTAGTTAGTTACTTCGTTCGTTCGTTAGTTAGTTCGTCTGAAACCTCGGTCAATTGTAAACCTCGTTGAATTGTATACTTGTTACTAAATAAATTCTTGTGCCTGTACTTCATACAGTGTTTCTTATTTGAAACAATTAATAACCACCAACAGGTTATGGGTCCAGATGCTTTCGTGAGTGTATAGTGCAGTGTAAAAATCGAGTGCAAGTATATGAAGTTATTTTTGTGAAAAAGACGAAGCAAAATGGATGCAACAAGTTTGAAGATTGAGCGGCTGCGTGATAAAGAAAATTGGCACCAGTGGCAGTTCGTGATTCGCACATTATTAGAAGATGATGATGATGTGTTCGCGGTTTGCGAGGGTTCATTGGTTCGTCCAGCACCAGGTTCAGTTAATCATGATGATAACTTAAAAAAGTTTTTGAAGGCAGATAAGAGTGCAAGGAAATTGATTGTGACAACAGTAGAGAAAAAACCTATGGAACTGATCATGAGCTGCTCTACTGCAAGAGAAATGTGGTTGAAACTGAACTCAATATATGATTTG
>NC_046666.1:57663458-57672433 GCF_010883055.1 Belonocnema kinseyi
TATTCGAAGGAGTAATAAACGCAGGTATATAAGGACAGACGCCCTCCGCCTTAGTTAGTTACTTCGTTCGTTCGTTAGTTAGTTCGTCTGAAACCTCGGTCAGTTGTAAACCTCGTTGAATTGTATACTTGTTACTAAATAAATTATTGTGCCTGTACTTTATACAGTGTTTCTTATTTGAAACAATTAATAACCACCAACAATGTATACAATCCATTATTCATAATTTTAGTATAAATAAATTCTATAAATGTCAAACAATTCATCAGCCTGACGCAGCAATGTTTCACAAATAAAATGTTAATTACAAGAAATTACTCCTTGTGATAATTATTTCTAAAATTTAGATAATTAATAGGCTAGATCCTTTACGAAAAACGTACGGAAACGTCCGCTGGCGGTTCGCCAGTACGGAACCAGTACAAGGCAGCATTGTGAAGCGTTACCAGCCAGTAATGGCTGCGTATAGATGCCCAGTACTGCGACTCCAGCAATCCGTAATAATCTAGCACTGCTAGCACAAATTTTAATAATTGATATTGATATTAAAAACATACTTGGTCAAAGTTACCCTACCTTTGAAGAATAATTTGACCATTTGTAACGATTATTTAACAATAAAAAAATAAGATTCTTATATTAAAAACGACTTTTTCTAGTAGAATGAGAAATTTCAATCCAAATTTGTATTTGAGATCAAGTATATTTCGAAATTATCTCCACCATATGTTTCGATTAGACGAAAATTAAAAAGAGGATTTTCAACGTCTCAAACTTTATTTCGACTCCTCACGGTTAGTTAATGAAAAACTATTGTTAACAATTATTACTTGTGCGGTATGCTTGGATTCGTAAAAGAGTCAGGAACCCGGTAATAAGCGTTACGTTCAGAAAAATTAAGAATTTCTATTTCTATGAATACGCAATTTTTCCTCCGTCTAAAAATCCTCCAACGGGAACAGAAAAAGTGAAAATCATATTCCTCTCAATCGACTTAGTAAAATTTAACGAAAGCATTTATTTAACCTATGTTTTATTATTAAATCTTTCTAAACTTATAAATTCGAAAAATATTCAAATTTATATTTATTTACATTATAATAATTTATTTAAACGTCTTAAAAAATACATCAAAGAAATCTATTTAAATGTGTGAATTAAAATAATTTTAACCCTAGAGAGGCGGACTTGAATTGATTAAATTTTCAAATCATATATTCCACATGAAGGAATTTAAAAAATTTTTTACACATATTTTGTTAACTTATTAGAAGGAATTACATAATCTCGAAATCTGAATACTTTTGGGGAATAGAAGACATCTCTATGAGGTTATCTGTCGGTACAATTACAAGGAAGAGAACACGTTCCCTTTTGCGGCTGAGATTAAAAATATTGACCGATTTTTATCAACCTTTTTTTTGATTTAGTCAGAATAATATAACGATGCTAAGCAGTATATTAAAATTATATTAATTAATAGTGTACAAAATTCGGATTTTTCTCCGCTGTGTCTAATCTCAAACATTGGGAAGGTCTCGCGAGGCCGAAAACCGTCCGCTCGACAAACTACCATCCGCCGCAAGGGTAGTGGTTACCAAACAATGCCTGACCCAAGGGGACGGTCTCCTAATGATGACTTTCTCCCGGGCAATTTTTTTCAAACTTTTTTTACTATGTACCCTTTTTTACTGAAAATATTCCAACTATGATTAGCTGTCAACATGTTTTTTGTCACTAACAAGCTCCACTTTTTCAATTCCAACTGATTTTTTGATTTCTTCGATTAAAAATAATTTATGTCAACTTTCCTGATTCGTTGTACATATTATTCAATATAAATTAATAGATAAGACTATTTCTTTGCATCAAAATAGTTCTTTTTAATTTATGGACCATAATTAAGGTATCCCACACTTGTAATTAGAACCATTTCGAAAAATGAAAAATGATAAGAAAAGTCAAAATTCTCGATCAATTGACTTTCAGTTTGAAAAAAATAACTAATTAATTTGCAATCGTTAAATAAAGTGTTAGGAAACATGCAATTTGTTGTGGTTCATTAAATAGATAAACAGGTACCTCATAATCACAACTGTTTATCTAACACTGCTTTAACTCAATTACATTGAAAAAAATATATCTTGATCATGACCTCCTATGACCTATGGGACTGATTTCCTAATTTTCGAAAAAAATCGGTTCTTTTATCAATTAATACTGCAATTTTCAGTGTCCAGGTAATTGATGTAATTTAATAAATTTCCATTGAAGACAGTCCTCGATCACCGAACCATTCACCTTCCTTCATGCGAAAACTGATAATAAATGTCTGCAGGTCGACGCGATCGTAGAGAGATACGCGCGAGTGTTTATTTCGCCATCGGAAATACATACTAGGCATAACATAGAAGTCATAAAAAAGACTTAGCACAAAGATAGAACACTGAAAAGTCTGACATTTGCTGTCGCATTTATTTTCAACTCGTGTTAAATGCTTACTCCTGTAAGATTGGCAAAATCGATATTTATTAATCAACGCTGATCGCGAATGCAGGGAAAATCCTCTATTGACTAGATGTCTTTGTCAAGAGCTGCTGAACACGTGTCAATATTAAAATTCATTCGTGAAATGTAAATTTCATTCATTGCTTGCGTCAGATAATTAACTTCTCTTACAAATGTTTCTGACATCGTTAATCAAGTTTACTTGAAAAATTACTTTATGAGTTATAAATTTATTCCAGCATTATTTATCTGCCATGTGTTTTACAATCAGTAACTATATTTTCTACTTTAACTTATTGCCTGGTGATAAGAGTTTGTTCATTTTCGCTCTTAGTTCGTTCTTTTTTGCTTGTAGATCAGATTGATTTTCGCGTTACTTTGTAGACTTATTGGAAATTTACAGATCGAAAATTCCAATATTTTTCTCACGCGCGTTCTAAAAGTCGATAAAACGGTTCGTTACAAAAAGTTCATTGGATAGGAGAGATGGTCGGCCATAATGTTACGCGTTTACCATGCCTTTCCCTCTGTTATGTGGTAACGGGAAACGAAATGATGTCGATACCAGGAAAATGAGAAGTCTCTTTCATTCCCATTCACAATATTACTTGCTCTGATTTCCAGTGTACTTTACAGTTTACACTTAAGCGAAAATTTATTTTCAGAAAAACAAGAAATATTTCCACCTTGAAATTATCATCGGTTTGGATTTTCATAGTTTTAAGATTAGTCTTGAATTTTCCTTCTATTCAACCTCCGCTAGGATGTTGTTTAACCAAAATATACGGTTGATTATATCGTGTAACCTAAATTTCATACTGCCATGAATCAGCTTTCTTTTGACAATAAGAAATAAGAGAGTGCAATTTTCAGTTTTAAGCATTCGTGAAGCACAAAAGCTCAGTCAAAAGCTACGCCCAGACAAAAGCGAAGAAGGCTAGGACCTAGGACCTAGGTCAACTCAAGAAGGCACGGAGCCAATTCATCCATAGAAAGTAAATTCGATCCGCCCTAAGATAAATCTCTATTTCAATTCCACTCTGAAAATATCAGTTACATTTGCTTTCGCTTTGCCGCAGGAAAACGCCCATACTTCTGACCATAAAACTTCTATCAGGAAGTTGCAGCATCTTCCATTACAAATTGTACATTTCACATAATAATAAATCATTGTGTTTTTGAACTCAGAAGCATATATAAAAGACAAATAGTAAATTCTAATAATAGAAATGTACTATTTTCAGCCTTTGCTGTTGTCTCATTCAATAAACCTAATGATCATCAGTTGTCCCTGATTCTCTACCAACCTCTGACTTTAGTCGGACACCCATATCCGTTTTCCCAACATATTTAATAATTATTGCCCACGCGAGAAAAAGGTCAGATTAGAAAGCTTGAAGGATGAGTCCTTTCGTATCAAAGAGCAGGTACTTTTAATTACATCCGTAAACTTGTGGTAGGATTACCAATGACGTCACCTGAGCCTCCCACAGCCAATTAACGTAAGAGTCTTTGTTTGAAGAAACCCACTTTCCTCCGAGTCATGAAGTAATTAGAAGTTTGTACTTCTGGAAAAAGTCCTTGATCTACTTTTCCAAGCACCCTTTACTCCCATATACAAAACAATCAGCCATTTTTAACTTGACATTTTTCTAAAGAAATACTTATAGTTAAAATTAAAAGGATATAACTAATATTACATTACCAGTTATGAATGAACGGCTAGTCATCGTGCCTTAAAGACATGTCCATATTTCATACTCCTAGTTACCTACCACCAATTAAGTTCTCTTAACTAACGTGACTAATCATCTCTCTATAAATATTCATAGTTATTAACCGCTTCCTTAAAAGCTTTACACTCGAGAGAATTCTCGTCCTTTTTCTAGTTCCTAGGACCCAGGATTGTAGATCCTAAAGACAGATGCATCTGGCATTTCATGGTCGGATTTTTGCGCTGAGGATTCGCACCCGGGAGCCGCGACAGCGATGTTTGAAAGACACTGATATAATCTAAACGAGCGTGGAAACGGAGGAAGGGAATTCTGTATCTCGAAGAGCTCGATCGAAGCACGTCGTCTTGACGTTTCTCGTACTTACATGCACACCGTTCAGTATTCTGGGTGTAAGTTTTTCTTGGCAATATGCCCACTCTTATCGACTGAAGGACAAACCTGCAACAGGACGATGTCATTGGATCACACTTGCAAGACAGAAAGAGAAGCAAAACGGACGATTCGACCATTACCGTATGTTAAACAGTTCCTGGTTTTCTGATTCTGGACAATCAGGACAATTGTCGGTGCCTCAGTATCGTCACCGTGCTTGCATCTTTCATCAGTCAAATCTTACAAGATTTATCTGCGCAACCATTTAATACGGAATTTATCTTAGTAAAAATATCAACTTGAATGAGAATTCTCACAAAATACTGAATCAAGAATCCTCAAAACGATGATCAAATAATTCTTTCTTTAAACTTTGAAACCTTATGCCTGATGAAAAAAGTGAAGAA
Organism: Belonocnema kinseyi; assembly: GCF_010883055.1. Taxonomy (NCBI): domain Eukaryota; kingdom Metazoa; phylum Arthropoda; class Insecta; order Hymenoptera; family Cynipidae; genus Belonocnema; species Belonocnema kinseyi. Next base: position 57,668,482 of record NC_046666.1, read on the forward strand.
TGACCCACTGAGAGCCTCTACTAATTTTACGAGCCGCTAGAACGAAAAACGCTGGAGGTCTTATACTCAACTTTGCATTTATGATTATAATGTCGGAACTGTTTGATACATTGTAAGGCTTTTCAGCTCATTTAAAAACTACCTTTTCAGACCGTGTGTTCACAAAATTGCAGATCCGCCTCTCACTTGAGTACTTGGTGATTTAAATTTGGCATACGAAAGTTACGCAAAATCGTAAATTACATATCGAAAAACTGTTTCGAACCGTGATTATGGAAATTCATTGCAGCAGAATACATTCGACAAGCATCTCAGGATAAAGGATAAATGAAATATTCACAAAATCTCAACTGAATATGAGAATGTTTAACCGATGTCATTGAGGCGGATAATTTTGCACAAAGCGGGGTATTGTGACACACAATAGACTTGAGGTCATATCTCAAAAAGATCCCATGATTCCGCCGTAGCAATAGGCTATTGTGGCCTTGAAAGAGAATTCCGATGAAAACGAGAACCAATTATTCGATCCCCGAAGCTTCATTCAGCATCTCTTTCGAAATTAGCCACGATACTTCCGTCGTTTAAATTCCATTTAAAAAATATCTACCTTTTCAACCTTGAGAATTGCATAAGACTCTTTTTTTCTAATCAGAAGACTAATTGCCAGTAATGACCTACCTGAGATAACTAATTATATTAGAGATCAGTAACTCCTTTCACTTTAAATTAATTAGAACTCGCAGAAGTAATTAACGATTACTTGAGTAGCTTATTAGTGCAACATTTGATGAGGCCATTGAATTAACCATCAGTGATCATTTGTAACTGGCGATAACATTAGGGAAAATAAGCATTTTTTCGGCTTTTTTTAAAGTGTGTGTCGCCACATTGAGGCGGCAAGTAACCTTATTCGCTCACGTTCGCGTGATTTCGGGGTAGCGCGCATTTAAGACTCGACAAAATTGTAATGTCCAAAATTATCGGTGGGTCCACCCGTGGGCTGACCACGTTTAATGACGCGTTTAGTGCCCGACCTGCCCGCTGTAAGGCGCCACAATATACCAGAGCTATCTCTTTCCTCAACCCCCCTCCTTCATCCTCTCGAAAAAAAAATATTACTGAAAAGCCTCCGGCGGTTTAATAAGCGCCTAATTTTGAAGAGAAAAATGCGGTTTTTATGTATACCCTCGGCAATTTCTTTCCTCTCTCGCTCCTTCGCTATCTTCCTTCTTTTACTCTGCTTCTCTTGTTTTATCACTCTTTCTTTCTCACTCTGTGACGGCGGTTCGACCAATGGATTTTTCAAGATGGTTATGAGAGAAGGCGCGATGTGAGCCTTTAAAAAATCTGCCTAAATAGCGACAACACCCCTCTCGTACTCTTCGAGCCTGAATCAACTCTCATCTCAACTCATTATCGAGAACAGTTTCGATATAAAAGTGGACATCAATTCTTAACAACTGTAATTTTAACGTACATCTAATTTCCGAACGTCGTCCTTTGCGACGTTCCGGTTTAGGTTCAGGTATACGAAAGGTCAATGATTACTAGGGTCGGTTGAAGGATAATACTTTTAGACATCGAAAGCTTTATAATGATTAAGGTTTTTTTGTATGATATGAGAACTACTATAGAGTTTTAATATTGTCTCACCTTTTAAATTGAGAAATATTCTTGCAAATGTGCAAACTTAAAATATCAAACACTTCTTTATTATTAACTCTATTTTTATAATCCATATTTTCGTAATTAAAAAAAAAACTTATAAGTGTTTTGATTCCATAAATTATATGCATTACAAGCATTATATGAACATTTTCTTCTCGAAATTTTATAAGTCTATGATACCTTAATATCAAAAGATACGTATAAATTGAAATTTCAAAGAGTTTCCAAACTACAGTAAATATAATGTCCAATCTACCCATTTGTGGATAGAAAAAATAATTTACAGTAAAAAATTGTCATGTCATATTAAAAATTCGTAGGGCTTTTCAAAAACCTTATTAACCAACCGTATAAAAGAGATGTTCTGAGGTGTTCGAAAATTCCCCGAGATAATTTGGGATAAACACATAAGAAGGATCAGGAGAAAAGGAACGGTGCGGCGGTAGCTGGTGTCTCTGCGCAGAGTGCAGAGGATCGCACTGATAATGAGTTAAATGCAATTAGGCCTACCAATACGCCCTGTCGAGAGGTCGGGGGTGAGAATGAAATATTGTAATTCTTTTAGCGCCCGAGGGTGTTTCGCGGGATGCATTATCCATTCTGCATTGCGATAGGAGCGCCAAACGTCTAAAGGGACTTAAAGGAGGTGGGGAGGGAAATCGAGAAAGAAATATAGGGACCGGGAGTGAAATGGACGGAGACCGATGCGAGTTTCAGCACGGGAGTGATGGCACACTGCAAATGGGGTGAGTGAGGTGCAGGTAGCACGTACATGCCTCTTCGTAAGATGTTCAGGAAGGAGTGACCCCAGATGGATATCGGTTAATAGCTTTTTCGGACGAAGAGGTTCGAAGAGAAGCCCTAACTGGTTGATTTTTGTCGTGGCCCAAATTGCAAGTGCGATCCCAACTTTGTTATCTGGATTCAGAAAGACTTCAATGAAAAATAAGACGTACTGCTCGAATTATTAATTGGCTTTCGGAAAGGATTCATTAATTATTGGTGAACAATGTTCTTTCTGATACATCAGTCTGATGGATATAGTTTACAACACTCGAGTTGCCCTGATCAGATTGAGCTCGAAAAAACGTTTTGTGTTTTGCTTCTTACAAGGAAGTTTACTAAAAAATGAATAAGGGTTTTTTAATACCAGAGTCCAATTCATCCGACCCTTATCTTCGGTGGCCTGCAGTTGGAAACTTTACTGCTCAATCTAGGTACTCTTTTTCCAGATGAACGACTTCTAATGAAATACAAATAAAATTTCTGGTGCGATATTTTAAAAACCTCAATGAAACGGCATCGGGGTTACATGGAGCTCTGCGCTACGCGGCATTGCGAATCGTGGTACATTTGCAGTTACATCCGTGTAACAGAATGAAAAATCGAGCGTATCATTGGGAATACATAGCGACGTAATATTCGCAGAGAGCGTCCGGACCATCCGTTATTGAAAAAAGAGAAATGCCATCGAATACGCGGACTCTTGAACGAAGAGGCAGGGCCAAGGCGAGGCTCTCGGTGAGTGAGTGAGGGCTCTCGAAAAAGCGCTCTTTGTCGGTGTCGTCCTTTAAATCCGTTTAAAGGGACCACCGACCGGTCGGTCTGATTAATAGTCCTCGAGCGGCGAGGTCGGGCTCGATGACAGATCGAGAATGCTTCGGGGACAGGCGGCAAAAATGCCGAGTTCACACTCACCTCGTGAGAGACATGGAGTATGCCAAATTCATTCGATGTTAATTTAGTAAGAGCCAAGCATATTTTTGCAATTTTATCCCAACCCCTTCATACCATTCAACAAACGACAGTCCCCAGGTAACTCTGGACAACCATGGTTATTAAAACATTGCATCTCTAGGTTCATTGTATGAATATTTATTTAATTATACCTGAATTTTCCACCTCTTGGTAAGATGAAGTTTAAAATTTAGGAATATAGTAATTATATATACCAAATTTTTTCGAGCAATAAATCCTCCAAGTCATCCTGCATTCCAAATCAACATCAATTCTTCCCGAGTTAAGGAGTCTCATTATGAATCGCGCGAATTCTCGTGAATCATTAGCCTAGCCTAAGATATTTTATGCCTTACGAGTATCTAAAGAATTGGGTTTTGGATGGCAAAGGATTTTTTTCCATTGGGTAAAGATTTTTATATATGACAGATTAATTCTTTGCTTCGATATTATTCAAGGAGTTAGACAGGGATGCGTTATGTCTTCATGGTTATTTATATTATTTATGGACAAGTGTTTAAGAATGGCTCTCTTCGACGAAGAG
>NC_046666.1:57672533-57700500 GCF_010883055.1 Belonocnema kinseyi
TCTCTATCCCATCCACACACTACTCCTTTCCCCTGCCGAGTGAGTCACGCCTACCCCAAAAGGGAAATGGCTTAATGGTGTAATAATAATAATAATAATAATAATAATAATAATAATACTTTGACTCTAGGTTGGCGATACAGTCAAGAAAGAGGTATTGGGAAAAAAGGATTCTAACTGTTCAGCTGTTTTTCTTTACTTCTTCAAAGCATGTTCCTCAACTTCACGCCTCATATGAAACCTTCAGCCAGTTTCATGCATTCTGTTTCAATATTTATGGTAATTAAATAGTCTTTAAGGAAGGAGTTTCATTTGAAAGTACTTATGGATATTTGTAACAGAAAATCAATTTCAGTTAGGTGGTTAACATTTCTTTCATTGATCTCTGGAGCATAAGGCACTTTCGAGTATGGCCTTACGTCGTTCGTTTATAGTGATTTACGGCTACGGTGGCGATTTCGTCTCGCTCAGACGCTCGCTTACCGAATTAGTCCCACTCACACACCCCGATCTTGGCTAATGTGACGCGCAATCCTTTCCGCCCTGTTTCTCCTGCTTTAACTCACTTTCCTATTATCTTTCTTTATTATTATTTTTCACTGAGTATAGAAATTCCTAAGTTCTCCGAAACCTCTTCCTTTAAAACGCAGGGACGCTCCATTTGTTAAAAAAAACTTACATCTTCTCTTACTGCCTTGCCTGCACCAGACTATTACAAAATAAATCCTTAGGCTTACCTGCAACAGAAAAATAAACGCATTGATTACTTATCAAAAGAAAAAAACAATCAAATCAAGAGAAATCAAAAATCGTTACATATATTTTTCCTTTGATCTCTAGGATACTTTTCCTCTTCAAAAGAAGGTTTTGAAAAACAAGGGATACAGAAGTTTAGAAACCAGCATCTATATTGTACGTAATGCCGATAATAGCCCATTCTGAGTTGGCAAAGGTAGCATGTCGGTTTCCTTTGACCTTCTGGTAGGAACGCTTGCAGCTAAAACATCTTTGCAAAGGCGTCTGGTGCATTTTCTCTGGAATCATTTTGCAGGTTAAGCAAATTGATGCGGAAGTAATTTGACTCGTGGTCACTGGCCCGAGTAACGGGCGGTAATGCTGTATATTGAAAATATTTCCATGGACGAGAATTGGAATTAGAAGTTAGTGGGTATATGGGAGTGTATAGCAGTAGCCACGGGATTAAATGCGCCCAAAATGACACGCCTGAAGGAGCGCGAGGGATATCTATAAAGATGGTCATTCTGGAAATACAATGAAGCCAGCCAAGAGGAGGTAACCAACCTCAGACGGACTGACTACTCTATGGACTAACTAGCGGTCGAGATCTCCGCGCCTGTAATTTTGGACCCCATAATGGGCCCGAGTCTCACAATTAGACCCCAACATCATCTTAGCCAAACCCTGTTGTTTCTTAATACTCATTTCTTAATGAACAAAACGTTTGCTATTGAAACACATTCTCTATTCAGCAACACTTTCTCCGATAAGGAAAATAATTTCTAATCAATAACACCTTTTCTGCTAGACAACAGTGAGAAACAACATAAGTTAATAGGAAAGCTGTTGCTAAACCATATGATCAATTGTTAAAAATAAATTTCTTTAATGAAATTTGCTTTCTTGTAAATTTTTAATGAAACATGATCAGTGAAAATAGTATTTTGTAGTAAATGATTGCTTCACTCGTCAACACATTTATGAATCTTAAGTTTGACTCGGATATGTAGAAAATCAATTTACTTTAGTAATCCTAAAGGCTTCAAGGAATCTAAGTTTTTGTGTATGAGCTCGGGCATAACTTTTGGCTCTGGAATAGAAATAGAGAATATGCTATGTTTTGGTATCCATATAAAAAAGATCGCAGGTAGGTGCTTCTAACCTTCCTCGGTAGAAAGCGCGATGACGGTGCATGGCTCTGTTAGTCTCTTCACCTTCTTCCCTTGGCCATAGCCTCTCCCAATGTTTCTGTTGCTTCTGCCTCTTGGATCCCGCTCAAGGACCCTCTAAGGATAATTACATAGTAGCTTAGTTCGGTGCAGCGCGCGGCGCGAGGCAGAGAATAAACGTTCCAGGATGGCTCCACGTAAAATAATGGCTAATTGGTTGGTCCAACCGGCGACACACTGCCGCCGGTAGATTAGTCACCCTTTGGATTTGTGGTTTATAACGTCCCGACGCCGGTACAATTCGTCTCTATCTTCACAAGTCCCCTCTTCGCCAGGAGCATCCCGTGTTATTAGAATCGCGATCATAGAAATTATTGCCCCCTCTCGGCTCTCTTTCCACATATCTCTTCCTATCGCGACGTAAGGTAGCCTCGAAGGGATCCCCACTAATTCGACCCATGGATATAACAGTCGCTAACGAGCTCCCAGCACTGGTCGTAGGATCCAACCTGGTACTCACCAGGTATCTTAAGTATCTGGTCTCGATACGCGAGTACGTGAGACGGCTGCGAAAACGAGGATCGATAATCTTCTTGTCGATATCTCTTCTCCAATTATAAAAATCTTTGCTCTCATGGCTTTCCCATTGCAGGATCCAAAGATGTAGAATAGATGTCCAGAGTAGAAGGGCTACAGGCATTGCAGAGAATTCTCTGATGCTGAGAATGAGCTACCCAAATCACTCGGCAGCTACAGTTTTAACATCAGAGTATTCAACAATCTGGTGGTACCTTATCAACTCCGTCAGTCTCAAGTTCTTTTTCTGCATCTGTGAGATGTAGAATAAATAATTAATAAAGTAAGGCCCTGGGGAATTTTTACCTTAATTGAAGACATTTAATTAAAAGAGTTTCAGCTCCACTTATTTTCCATCAGAAGAAGCACGTCAATTATACTGGAGTAGTTCACGCCCGAGTTGTAAGTTCAGGTCGGAGCTTATACTCTTATAGCATAGCAGATGCAGATAGGCGAAGAAAGAGGGGCCTCAAGGACGTTTCTGGGCGTGGAAGAATCGCTACCCACACAGCTTTAGCGATGCACATGCAGCATGCAGCGCATGTACCAACTGGCCGCGTCTATTTTGGCCATGTCTTCTTCCTCTTTACTTTCCCTTTTGGCATCTCCGCGCTTCGTAGAGGGTTTAGGCTTGGCTCTTCAGGCCATTTATTTTTTCCGCTGAACCACCTCCAGGGCTATCCAAATGACGGCCTGACGGGCGTGGAGGTACTGCCTATTGTTTTAACAGGTTCGTTTAAATTGAAGCCCCGAGCCATTCGCGAACGCTCAGCATAAAGTCGTAAGGAGTTACATCCAAGTTCTTTTAAATTCAAGTTTTAATATTTATACCTAATTAACTAAGGTCCATTAGAAAATAGAATTTGTCCCTGTGGAATACAAATTATTTTAAGAATAATACATAATTTTGCATGTTCTCGATGCTTTTTATGGTACAAAACTCAATTTAATATATTTTTCCCTCTTTACTTCTTCAGTAAGCCTAAGCCAGACATGCACCTGGCTGAAGCAGTGGCGCGTTCGGATGGATGTAGAATAAAGAGATGCACTATCTTTCTCTCCCTTTCTTTTTCGTACCGCCGAACATGGAACAATAACTCTAATCGAACTTTCCCAACTTGAGCGTTGTCTTATTGGACCTTTTATGACCGACCCACTCCGTTACACAGCAGCTTATTTTTATTTTGGTTCTCGGTTATTAAAGAATGTGCGTCTCCGTCTACGATATTTATTTGTTATTTTCACCTTATCTTTTCCTTTTCAAAGTCAATATTTCCAAGCAGTATTTTGCACAATCTGAAGAATCATTTTGTCGCAATTGATAGAGCGTGAAACGTGAAAATAATAATTTAAGTATCTGCTACCAAAGTATCTTTCTGGAGTTTTTTCTCAGAGCATTTTTCACACACTAGTGATTCTGAGCACAATGGTAGGTTCAAATCACTTCGATTCAGATGGAATGTACACTTCCTCCGAAATTCCTCTCTCATGCAGCATTTTTCTCTCTTGTCATACACCTTCTACCGGTTGATCCAGGTGCAGCAACCGAGAAGAGAAGGGGCTTAGCAGATGAAAAGAAAGAGAGCCTTCGCGGGGTCCCTTAATGCGTCGTGACTGGTTCTTTACAGTGGTTACTCGACTCCTAATTATCTTTTGTAAACGAACACACGAGCTCACCTTCGTACTCCAACATACCTATAGTTATATGTTTGCAACGACTGCACCAGGCGTTTTGCGTCTCATCTCGTTTCATTCCATTTCGTCTCGGTTTGTCTCATTTCATCCTCCTTTGCCTCCACCATCTTGCGCCTTCTTCCCGAAACATCCTACCACTGCATAGAGCCAACCACGACTTGTAGTCGATGTTTCTCGTTTAAATATTAATTATGTATGCCTGATGGTGTACTGTGCTGCACACGCACTTTCTTGCATGTAGATTATAGACCCATGTGCGCGAGGGATTCGCACAAATGCGTTCACCTCTTCCATCTCGAACCAGCACCTCGCCACCAACCTAAGAACGTTGGTGGAAGTCCCCGTACCATCTTATCCTTCAAGGATGTATGTAAGGTCCGGTGCACTTGTAAGCCGAACCACGGGGGGTGCCTTACACTTTTCTCTTTCTTCCTTTGGGCCTTCCCTTACTTTGTCTCCTTTATGCTGGACTACCTTGCCCTCTTAAGAACCAAATTTACACTCCACGAAACATCGTTTTCCATTATTTTATCAACACTGAATATCTCAATGTGCTGATAACATGCTGTTGAAAGTAGTAATGTATACTAACGGACCTATTGTTCCCTTCCTTAAATATATCATCAAACTTCAAACCTCCACAGCGATCCTAAAAGAACTTCTATTTCGCTTCAAAAGAAGAAGCAATCTCTTGATCCAAACACTTGCTAGAAAGGTGGGAGATTACCTTTATGGGCCTAGATAAAGAACCAACTGACGTATTACCCAAGGGGAATTTTTTATGGAGCTTCTGCGCAGAGACTCGTAAACGTACGAAGCAAGAGATGTAAACGCGGCGTGTGCAATTTGTCCCCGCGGTTAGTCTCAGGTAGAGTCGGGATCTTTAGTTTACCATCCCTAACCAATGAAAAAGCCATTAGTGGCATATGGAGTTTCCATTGCGTGAGATAGGTAAACTAAATGGCCACATCTATATGCCTTATGTTCTTCTAAAGATACACATGCGTGGCACTATTTAATGCCCCGGTTTCGCTGCTGCTCTTGCCTCTAGTGACAGAAATTGTATGCTAAATAGGAGTAGAGTGCCGCGAGATCAGCAACCGCACAACAGTGCACCTAACATGCACAACAGACTACACATCGCTTATGGCTTGTATCGTCTTCGTTTCTCTTTGTCTTCTCTTCTTTCCTCCTTTTTTCTTCTCCTCAAAAATCGCATCTTAACTCATTATCTCAACAGAATAGGATCCCAGCTACTCAATTCCCTTTTCCTATCTTATCAGATTCTCCATCTTTCAGTAGAACAAAAGTTGCTTCTTGCACATTTGATTTCTGATATTACAATGATTAATTATTTAATTCTTAACAACTGCACTCTAATTCTGGTGTAATGCTGTATTCATTTTTCGTGGAAGATTGATTTTTTTTTTGAGCTATGTAATTAAATAAATTAGACAGGCTAATGAACTATTTGGCTGGCTGGATGCAAAAGGTCTAAGCGCAAAAAGGTTGAGAAAGGGCGTTCCTTGAATCCGTGTATATAGTGGAGCCAAAAAAGAGACATGGTAGAAAAAATCAGATGGAGGACCGCCGGCTCGCTGACCTCCCGCCTGGCCTCGGACTCCCTCTCAACGACGACTTTAACCGCGGATGGTATGGCACCGTGACGGTTATGGTCGCAACGAGAAGCCGCTCCCGGATATATTTAATTAGTCCTTCGGTACTACCGTGACTCGTCCGCATGTCCAAAGAGACCAGTGCCTTGCCTGACTTCAATTCGCAACAATACATTGAAATCAAGCTGCAGCAACTACACTTTCCCAAGACCTTTGCTGCTGAATGCTTTCTGCTGATCTTAATCAACAACCTAAATTATCCACCTTGTTTTAATTAATTACATCACAGACAAATCAACATCAGGAACCAAAAAATATCAGGAACCAACTAACATCTGAAACCAACTAACATTAATGGAAAGGATATCACCCTTAAAAACACTATGATGGGATCCACGCTAACGAGCTTTGATATTACTGACTAGGTACTGAGCAAAGTGTTTGATGTTATCGAAATTGAACCTTGGCTACTCCGATTAGAATGTTGGCGACAGAGTTAAGGGGAAGCTTGCACCACAAGAGGATATAATGGAAGAGCACTTGAGCACTTATTTACTACAGCGACTTACGAAGCTAATATCCCACGGCTACACCAAGTGGTGACAAAAAGAAATAGCAGCCTTAATAATGCCCGAGGAGTACCAAAGCATGCCGTGTTCGAGCCCCAATTACAACAGTTTTCACACTGTGATATTTATACGCAGAAACCCCATGGCGGGGTCCCGAGTGACCGCCACCAGTCCCTTAATTAGTGTCATCGAGAGTGCTGCCAAAACCTTCGTCTTCTTCTCGATCACTTCCTCCCCCAACAGATAAGTATGTCTTCTCTCCATGGACAAGGAATTGAGTCTTATCTCTTTATCTCTCCCTGAAAATTCCCAGATCGAACCTTAAATTTGGTTATCTGACTTAGCTTCCGTAAAAGCCCTAAGGGCTTGGCTAGGGTCTCTCCTTTTTTTAATTTCAATCTTAGACCTGAAGCTGAAACAAATCAGAATAGTCACTAATTGACAACGTGAGATTAACAGTTCTTTCGTTTCAGATTCTTACGGATGACTGAACACCTACAGAGCATGAAACTGAGGTTTTTCTGGTTCAGTCTTACTTGCAAAAGTAGTATGTGGTAAGCATTCTTTAAAGTACTTTTTGCATAGAATCGAATGAGCAACAACGTGAAAAACTATCCCTTTTTTGCTGAAATAAGAGGCGTCGAGCTATGAAGTGAAGTGGTAATAGTTCTTGTGCAATATTACGAAACCCTGTATTACTTAGCTAAGAGAACAAAGCGATCGTGATATCATGATAGGCCATTCGTAACTATACGTCGATTTTTCATGACAGTGTCTCCAGCTATAAGTTATTGTAAATTACTTAGGACGTATAAGTAAAATGTGAAAGCCTAGCTCGATAACAGTACCATAGACGAGTGCAACAGAGAGATAGAATTTTTAAATGCAAGACCGTATATTATTCCCTTAATACGATTTTAAAAATTGACAATAAGAAGGCAACTGGACATTTCTCTATAAAATTAAGACATTGTTGCACTATCGTATGAGGAAAATTGATATAGAGCTCCAATATCAAATTTTGTTTGAATCTTTATTGCTGTGATTATCACATTATAATAGATTCATACTTCTCTCCTGGTTAATATAATCACCGTTTACTATTTTTCATATTAAATCAACTATGTTTACGTTTTTTCTGTCTTTCTTGGCCATTTCATTCCAAAGACTCTTGAGAAACGATTTTCAGTGGCAGCTTTGAGCAAAAGGAAAAGTGTAACGAAATGCGTGTCGATCGTAAAGAGAGCTAACATGCGTTTAATATGCGTGCGCCAATAAACGCTGTGTCTATCCGCCTATCCATCTACACGTACACGTACATATATCCGCCGAGACATTGGAAAACGGTTAATAGCTACAAGTAGCACTTATCTTCCTTTGCCGATCTGCAACGCGCATAATGATAAAAGCTGTGTGGAGCACCCGTAATGCTTACCAGGCGGAGGACTATTAATAAATGGAAATTCAATTGGATCGAAGGTAATTGTGCAGTCTCGGGAAACAAGCTAGAGGGCTGTAGAAGACGAATTTTTAATCTTAAGTAAATAAACATTTAATATAGCTGGCTAGAGCGGATCGTAATTAGGTTTTAATTTTTAATCTCCTCTATACAATATTCATTTTTTCATGTTAACTACTATAAGAGGTCGTGAAATAGGCAATGAGAAAAAGTCGTTATAAAACAGGAGTTTTAAGGAAAAAGCTCGAGAAAAAGGCATTCCTCCAGCGTGATCGAAACATATATTATTAATCATCGTGTTAAAAAGGCCAATGCGATCCCAATAAGATCCTAAATTCAGTTCTACTAAATTATCGGGTATGAGAGAAATCTGTACTAAAGCTTTGTGCTGGTAAAAAATTTTCTTAAAAGTTTGTAAAAGACCAAATCACGGTAAAAAGGACTAGAAAAGTTCTATTTTTTTCGAAATTATTTTCGTCCCAAAGCAGTAGTAGCTCATCACCTTTTCCGAAGCCCCCAATTTTTCGGGACGATTAGACACAACCATCATCTTTGCATGTAATCATAGGATTTATACCCAAAAAAAATAGTTTAATTTTAGTTTTTGTTCGTATTTTTTAAAGAACTAATTTTCCAACAAATTTTTCAGGAACAGGACTAAAGGAAAAATCAAATTTAAGGAACGTACTATTTCAGCATACATTTTTAGGACAAAAGTGCTGAAAATTTCATACCTAATTTTATTCAGGGTTTTTAGAACGGTTCCTTACATTTTTACAAATGTACCTAGGATTTATATTCAAAAACCATCCCTCTGAATTATAAAAAAAGAAAAAAAATGGATGTACTTGAAGTTCTGAACGTTCAAATCAACGAAGTTTTTACTGATTTCTTTGTAAAATATAAAAAATGCTAAACTGCTTATTCATTTATATTGAAAATAATAAATTAACACAGGAAAATTATAATGCATATTTTAAATTGTAGCTGGAACGTTTCTGGATAAAATAGAATTGGGAGGAAATATTTCGTTCATTTGAACGTTCAAAACTACAGGTACATAAAATATGGAACATTTCTAGCACCTTTTTCGCAACAAAATTTGTCCACAGCAGGACTATTTTTAGCCTTTTCAGGGCATGAATTTGGAATTGTAAAATGTCGAGAAAAAGAAAGTGGACCTTTTTCACTACTGTTGTGTTTAAAATACGTTATAACATATATCCATGGAATTTTTACACTCTTTTGATTTATGACAATAAGTGTTATTTTTTAATACAAAAATTATACTACGGTATGCCCACTTTTTAAAATTGTAAGTTATAATTATTTTAATACCAACAACAACGTTGAAAATACTACTTTCTCAGAGTCTTCAATCTAAAAAATAAATATCAATATATTACTCAAAACTTAGTAATTTAAAAAAGGTTTATTTAAATCAATTATAAAATACAACATAATAATGTGAGTCATCCTTCTAATATATTTTTATTGGAAATTTTTGAAATGCTAATAGTTTAACTATAAACACTGTGTGACATGGTGTACTATAATTTAGGGAAAAAATGAAGTTTTAAATCTTACATCATGATGTGTCTTATATCTGACATTTTAGTGGGAATAGTTCGAACTCCTTATGTAATCCAAGTAGGACTTTTTTGATCCAGAATTCTAGTTTTGAAAATATTACCATAGCTAGGTAAGGAGAAAGTCGAGTATGCAACAAATGCCCGAAAAGCAGAAGCGAGCGGAAAGAAAGAGAGACAAGGGCAAACGCGCGGTTGCGCTTCCAGCTTGCTCTCTTGCGCGTTCGAAGGAGGGGCGTATTGTGTGTTTCCGAGAACGGTGCGCTTATCGGTGAATCTGTCGCGGTAATGAGGTATCAGCCACCAGCAAATAAACGAATAAATATAAAGCCGAGGGAGCGGAGAGTAGAGGAAGAAGGCGAAGGAGGGTGAAGGTGGAGTGTCTCCTCCGCCAAACACAGGGAGTAGAAGACGAGGAGAGTCGAGAAGCAGCAGCTCAGGGCCTGCCGATACAATGCTTCGATTAAACATTCTCTGCCTAAATAATCAGGCGCTCTTGCCAGAGAGAAACAGAGAGATAGAGAGAGAATAGCTGGGCGAGTGAAAGAGAAAAAATACGAGAGAAAGAGCAATAAAGACAGAAGGAGAAAGAAAGACAGATAGAGAAAGAGAAGAAGTTCCATGCAAAAAGATTCCGGTTCCTGCGAATGGGAATGAAACTCGTTCCTCGTTTTCGATACGCTGTTCTTCTCCTCCTCGGACTCTTGAGCCCTTTCTTTACCACCCTTACGTTAAGAGTGTATATACGTATTATGCAAAGCGGATAACCGTAGGTGGCCTAGCGAGGCAGACGCGAAGAGCGCGCTGTGTAATTAATACCGATGCTCTCGTTGTCCTTCTCCATCTCTGTCATTCACTCGCTACCTTATCCTTTCTTTCTCTGCCTCCAGCCTCGCTCGTCCTGTCTTCGCGTTGCTACGAATACCGAATTAATGCGACGCCCGTGACCCCATCCCGGTAATTATCCCACAGTCGTGCACAGCTCTCTTGCGTTCGTAAAAGCCAGAAGGGGAGAGCAAAACACGCAGGGAAGTCGTTGTCCTTCTTCGCGACTACCCTTCGACCTCGTCCTTCTCATTTTCTTCTTATAAGAGAAGACGATACAACACCTATCGCTCGGTTCGTCAAGGATACACAATCCTTTCGAGAAAGGATCTGTTTCGAATAAATAAGAGCCTAGCGAGCTGGTTAATCTAACTATTCAAGTATCCAGCTCTTACTATCAAGATAGATTCACACAAAATCCCCTCAACTACCATTCGGAATCTGATATTACGTCAGATAAAAACATCTATTAAAATGACAGAACTGATTAACTGAAAAAGTATCTGAATTATTACTTCCCGCTCTTTAATTCATTAGCATGTGTTTCCGAATTTATAAATGAAGCGGTAGCCACGGAATAGTCGTCTAGTAAGTCATCAAGATCCACCCATATTAGGTGGCCCACCTGTTGCGAGGGCATTCATATAAAGGACATAAAAAAGATTCGAACGCTGAAACCAGAATCCAGTAGTACCTTATTTCAATAGAGATTAAGATTCACCTTCCCAAACATTCAATTCCCAAAGATTATTTTCACACTCTTACGTTCTATTAATAGATTCGACCTGTACGGATTTTAACCTTTTATTCTTATTCTACGATGATGAATTAAACGTTAAGATACGGTTCGATAATTCTCTATGAAGTACGTGTTTGCAATCTTTCTTTGGAAACAATATCCCCTATTGATCAAAATTGGAATATAATAGTGCAATAATAGAGCATGAAATTCAGGTCACTGATATGTCTTATCGTGTGATAGGTCACCTATCCTAACATCACCTCAGAAGTGGGCTCGTCACTCTAACGGGATATGTGCTTCGTTTGATCCAAAGTGTAGGCCGAAGAGTAGAGAAAGAAAAACGAAATAGCTGAGAACTACTCGGGCATAACTCCTCAAGTTCCTATTAAACGTTTAGGTTATACTACTGCGATAATGTTGGATATACTCCCTTGTAACGAAATACAGGTGCAGCGTAGAAAATCGATACACTCACATTACGCGAAGATCAAGTCAGTTCACAGAAATTACAGTAATCACAAGACAGTCTATAAAATTTTGCAAACTGTTATTAGACTTATCGCAATCAACCTAGCAACACTAGATTGAAAATATTTCAGAAAATACTTGTAATACAAATATCTGATAAGTAGAATACCGTGAAAATGTTTCTTAGTATCAATAGTACGAATAGGAAAGAGCAGTTTTACGCTATGCGAACTGGAAGGTTCCAAGATGCGGCGCTGAAAGCAATGGACGTAAGATTCCCGAGTTTAAAGACATAGTCACATTTTGACTTGCATTTACTGGAAGTTTACTAAATAGACCTAAATATACATAACTAGTTTATTTAGAAAACACAAGTCAAAAATTGACGATTCAAACTCGGAACTCTTGCGTTCGTTGCTTTCGGCACTACTTCTCGAAACTTTCCGATTTGCATAAAAGTAGTGCAACAGATAGAATGAACGTCCATTACGCAAATGTGTTAATCGATATTAAGGTGGCAAGCACCTACTTTAGACCAATTTAAAATTTTTCGATAGATCAAGATACGTTTCTTCTTGGTAAATTATAAAAGACTTAATATCGGTTGATCGCTAGATTTAATCTGCAGTCCCGATTTCACGAATGATCGGATAAACGGTATTCTTACGACACTTCTTTCCCAGATCCGTCGTCCGATTGGTTCTATAGTGAAATACAGGCTAGATACTATTTTCTAGGTAAAGTCCACATATTCGACAACTTATCCAATAAATCAGGATAATGACTCATTTATCGTTCACATTTCTGCATTCTACAATATCCATTTGTTTATCAAAACTAGATTCTGAATTTCACTGCACAATTTCAGATCAAGTAACTGTTGTAAATGCAGGTGAGTAATTCTTGATATTAGTGGCCACTTGCAGTTGAATGAGAGTTTATTTTTCGTTGACTGACCTTGCGTATCCAAAGTAGATTTTTTTAATGTATTTAAAGTTGAATATCATGGATACTCTGTTGTACTACCTTAGATAATAAATAACAATTTGGATATTCCAGTTTAAGATCTGGAATTATTCAAGATTAATATCTAGTATATTCAAGTTCAATATCTTAGATATTAACGGCTAATATATCCTTTTCAATATCCAGCTAAAACTGGTGAATATCTAGCCTTCTCCGTGATACGATTAAAAACTTTCATTCATATGGAATCCCACGCCTATCGCTATTTAAACTAGGCTAGAGTAACTCGGAATCGTAGGATTAAAGATCTGGATCAACATGGAACTAACCTAGCACAATTTCACGACGTCCTTTAATTTGAATTCCACATAAATAGATTCACCTAACTGAAACGTTTATCAAATACAAAGACCCAACTATTATATTTTTTCCAAGGTCAAAGGTCTTCATAAATATTTGTCGGCAGATCAAACATTTTATGACACAAGTAAAATCGCTTCCTGAACCCTGATCCACCTCCCTGGTGCTATGTTGATCTACCTCTGGCGCCGATTTGCCTGTCAGGAAGTGGAAATTTACGACTAGAGGATTTTCACAAAGTCTTGTTCAACAGGTAGTTACAGTGGAATCATCTGTCTAGTAAAACCAAAAGATAGCTGAGTAGCCCGAACTTTTTACCCTCTCTAATTATTTTATATGTGCATCTTTTTTACCCAAGTTTTCTCTCCGCTTATCTTGCATGCAACAATCTATAAAATTATTTGCTAAAAAGAGCAAGAAGAAGCCATATTCAAATTAGCGAAAGCCTCTATTTTGCATCGAATAAAAACGACAATAAAAGGGCGTGCCTTTCAAAATTTTCATTGTTTTTATGTCATAACTTTATTCGTATTTGTTGACTGTAACAGTATTTACTAACTCTAGAGTCTCTAGATAGACTCTAGACTGCAAGAAGGAATTTAATTTTTATTTCCTTTTATAAATCCTACGCAGTTTGATCTATAGTTCATGTTGCGTGCATGTGTGCATTGGTGATATCTCCTGCACAGGTGTGACGATCGTGTTAACAGCTTATTAATGCTGTGCATGACATATGCAACGTATGCATTCACGCGTGCGAGTTGCATGTCCAAGAAACAGCATCGAATCTATTTCCTATGCATATCATGCAATTCGTGTCTGCATAACATATATCGTGCAACCAATCAAAATTCTACATATGAAAAATTTGTATTCCAACCTATGGTTCAACAATTTCCTAACCCGGATCCGATCACAACTGAAGTACCCAGACCCTTTAACACCTTGACTTACGGGTTCCGATCCCTGTACCTAACAGGATTAGAAATTAGATATGTCCGTGTTTCAACTCTATGGCAGTCAGATGTCATTCGTCCCAGTTCTCAACAATTCAAAACGAAATGTACCTGTAGCCCGCATTAGAATCCCATGTAGAGGGTGCGTGTCCCATTTCAAGATGTAGGATGTAGATAGCAGTCTCCAGAGAACTCTAGAACTTCTTCTCACCGGGCAGAAGAAGGGTTCACCCTGAGCTGACGCCTGCATTTATCACTCTCTATTGTTGCGCGGCCAAACATCCGGCCGCAGGGCACGCTCGGGACCTCCGAACAATCGAGATTCGCGAGAACAACCTGCACTATTACGAACCCGTGCTTCCACCCGATGCGGCCAACCTAGCCTTCCACTCTCTCGCTTCTGATCAGGGATTTAGGTTCACATACTTAGGAAAGGATGCAGCCTCTGGCTATGTACTTCAACGAAATTCACAAATTGCATGAAGACAACTAAGAAACTTTGATTCATGTCCGCAAGAATAGATAGGACTAAGAAACTCGTACTATAAGTCGTATGAGTTCCACGAATTATTCAATAACTCTTTTTGGCTAGATCTACAGGGAATGTTCGTCGCCTTCGAGGATTTGCAGAAATTTTGTAATGATCATACAGCAGTGGCTGGAAGGTGTCCAGTATCAACAATGCAAGAGAGCCGAATACCATTGGTCCTGTGAGTGACCTCTGCGCCAGTCAGTTCGCGACTCAGCATCAATCGACTATGCGAAAGGGATTTTTTTTTCACGTGGGACGCGAAGAATCGCCTTATAAGTCTGTTGCTCAGCGAAGTTGAAAAAACGACGGAGAAAGAAGTCGAAGACGCAAAAGCAGAAGAAGTATAAGTATAAAGAGGAAAGACAGAAAGAAAGAATGAAAGAAAGAAAGCAAGAAACGAAAAAAAGGGCCAGAAGAGTCGCATCGACGTTTGGTCCACGTTCTTGTTCTTCTCGGTCATTGGTTGGTCCCGAAAGCAACGGTCAAAGAGGGTGCAGTGTTTGGTGAGCGAACAGAAGAAGAGGAGCAAGGAAACGAATGCAGGCCTCGTCAGGGCCGAGTTCTGATTCTTTCTACCGACACAGCTTCGGCCATCGCTGCTGTTACCAAAGGCAACGCGGACTGTCCCGAGATCCGAGATATCACTTATCAATTAACGAGAGCACACGGAAGCCCGAATGCATTGCTCTTCGTCCGAACTGTTCCACCAAGCAAAAGGAGGGACCTGGACACGGTAATTTAGGGACCGGCTGTCCATGCTGGACTGTTTGGGAAGGACTTCTCCCAAAGCCAAAGAAAGAAACGAAGGGTGGAGAAGACAGCTCAAAGGGCGAACTTGGAACGCGGCGCGGAGATCGCTGAAACAAATGCAAAGCGGCAAGTCTCGTCTGTCCTCTTTCTCTTTTCCTCCCATCTTTCTCTTTCCACCCTTCTTTACTTTCTGTCTCGGTGAAACCGAAAGATCTCGTCGCGGTACCACCTTAAAGTATTTACTGTCGTCTGCCGCCACGATCACGAGGTACCTTCCTTCGGACCCCGAACTTGGGGTGAAATAATGGCTGCTCCCTGTCCAACTTTCTCATTTGCACCAAAGCCATACGTATGTACATACACTCACGTTCGTCGTGCTCGCGATCTTCGAACGCGCCTATCGGGCGCTGGAATCCGCGCCGTTAACTTAACCGTGATTGAAGAAGAATCGAGCTCTTACATCAAACAAACACATAAAAAATATCCAATTAGGTATTTTTTCTGGCGACACTTTCAACAGAAATATTTTTCAAAAGCTCGATTGAATGATGACAATTGAGAATTAGGTAATCGTACAAAATCGGAAGTTTTCAAGAATGAAAAAAACCTGTAGATCTCGAGCTGGTGTCTTTTTTAATTGAGGGCAGAGAAGTTTCGTTATAGAAAAAGTTATTAATTTTTTCAGAAATCCATGTTCTATACTGCCACCTTTCAATTAAAATGGAAATTACATCCAATGGTAGAACTTGCAACTAAAGATAAACATTAGATCTTGTTTTGAACAGTGCTTCTGTCATCTCGCACGCATAAAAAGTTTTGACAGGAAATTAATGATATAATCGAAGTTAGAGTAAAAAATATATTGCAAGAAATATGAGATTCTACTTTTTCGCACACAAACATGAAAAGGGCTGGCATTTGCGGCAGCTGCCTTTTTAATTAAAAGATGGTTCAATATCGAGTTCAGGTCGGAAAACTGTGTCAGATCAAGCTCCGGGAACAGAAACTCCTTTTTGCTGTGAAACTTATAATTAAAACCATCACTTACCTGACAGAGCATGGATATCATTAACTGACAAATTACTCGACCGCAACAGCTGCATCGTGTCGTTACGAGACGTCATTTTTGCAATTATTATATTTAATTGAGGTCTTTAAATTATACATTTCGTAGATTTGTATAGGCAAAATAATTTCAAGATTGCAGAACTGCTGGATGATTTGACGGGGAGATAAAACAAGTTTGTCGCAGATAGGCTACGAAGTTAATAAGTCATGAAGAAAACAAGAGTATAATTTATAAATGAAAGATATCTTGCTCAGCAATATTGAGTGGTTGAATAATATAGAAGTGCGAGAAAGGACACTTCAAAAAAATGGATTCGCACAAAAAGTTGAGAAAGCGAGATAAATTCTAGACCATCAATGGTACGAACTATGGCTATAATTAATCTATTCTGGAATAGGATGCTGAATCCTCTAATGATTTCTATTGTTGGAACATTTCAAGCAATGATGGAATAGAAAATTAAAATAAACTTGTTTCAATTGAATTGCTTAATAAAAGTGTTCAATCAAATACGGCACTAGATAAAAATAACCAGCAGAAAGTAAATATTGCGATTTGCAAACCTGGATAAACTAGCTTTCCTTAAGATGATCCTACACATTCTGTTATTTCGAAGTCCCCAAGCAGGAAATGGACACTTTAAGACACATTAGACTGAAAGAACCCCATTTCCTTCAAGAAAAAATGCAGTAAATGTGGATACGACTCGAATCTGGCAACACTGTCTGGAATCACCTTGTCTGTTTTTCCCTTCCTCTTGCACACGCAAAAGCGAGAAGTAGTGCGACTATTCAACGACGAAGACGCTCTTCTGCTGGTCTTCGCCCCTTCGTCTTCGTCGTTGCATCCTGGTCTTCCACGATGCGTACACGCTCTTCTGCGATTCCACGAGTGTCCTGGAGAACCGATCAGGAGGGGACTCCTTTCGAGTCTCTGTGATGGTGATATTTACGGTCCGATAGAATCAGCCTCGTACGACGTCGACGTTGTTTGAAAGGAGAAGCCAAAGGGAGCAGGCGGTGGAGGATGAGAGAGGGACAGGCGAGGGGAGAAAGAGTGGACCGGCTTCACAGGTCCCAACCGTGTGTGTGCTCTGCGCTTTTTTTGCGACTTCAATTTGAATTGAAAAAGGCTGTGGACACGAGGACAATAGGTTGTGCCGCCGCCGCCATGGTCTCTCAGTTACTTCTCTCTCTACTTTTTTTAAAGCTGTTTCGTTCCCTGCCACGACCACTTTCCACGTTTCTTCGTCCACCCAATCCCTTCAATGTTACTGCCTCTTTGCCTTTCGATGACGCTGCTACTGTACTAGTTGGCTTCTACAGTCGTAATCGTAATCGTGTTTGAAGAACAGGGGGGACATTCCATATCTCAAGAAGGAAATTCATTTTTAATTTCAATTCCTATTTATTCAGTTGCTTATTTATTGAATTTAAGTTTCGTTCCCTGACACTGCTGAAAGAATCCATGGAGCCCATCAAGGTTCATAAGTAATTTGAGAAACTTTACTGAAGTGTTTAAACGTTACCATAAAAACAAATCATGACGCTTGATCTATCCATGAAGATTATTTTAGCCTCTAGCCAATTTAGCCTTTCCTGGATCCTTTTTTCTCTAACCTAACCCTATTTTTTGAGCCTCTGTTTTTCACAATGCAAAGATAAAAAAGAGAAAAGTTAATACGAGCAGAGGGTGCAATCGTACCTTTAACTCTCTTCGGATGTAGAATCAGATATTACGTATGCATGACCGAAACGAAACCAGAGGGACCCTATCTTCTTTCGTTTATCCTTCTCCCCTTTCTGCACTGCAACTACTCAAGATATATACAGAGCGATTTTGTAAAGACGAGTCGTAAGAATTCCAGACTAGTCCAAATAATCACGACCAAGAAGAAATGCCAAAAAATTGACAGTACTCAAAATTGTATTTACTTAGATTTAAATGTTTAGGCAAAAATTGTAAATATTTATTGCTACAGGAAGGATCCTATTAGGATGTTAACATGTTTGTCCCAGAAAAACCCTGCTCAAATTTGAGCAGGGTTTTTCTGGGACAAAAGTTTTAGGAAAATCAAGTGTGGTTGTAATTACCAGTGTAGTATTTAATACAGTTGTCAACTGTTTGCAGCGTATTGAACTAATACATAATAAACTTTCTACCATCTATGATAAGAATATACAAATTTTCCGCATAGGGATTCAAACCATAAACAATTTGTCATCAGCACGGAATCTAAAGACAGTGCCTTAAACCACAAGGCCATCATGTTTCCCTGTCGTGAAAACTAATTTTGGGAAAATAGTACTATAAAACTTATTTATAGTATAATTTTCTAGGATATAATTACTCATTTTCAACCTCGACTCATGTCGAAGATTTTACTTGTTAAGGGCATGTGATACTTAGAAAATTGTGGATTTTGCCAGTTTTAGGTTCCCCCGGCTTTTTTTCTAGAATAATAACTATTTTGTTTTAAAAATTTGGGAAATGATAGCGAACATGCTAACAGACGCCCCCACACACCTTTTTTGTGGATTAATTAAAAAAAGTTTTAATTTAGCAAAATGTGATTAATTTGCATAGCGCTTAGGAAATAGTATCGATTTTTTCAGTGTTAGATTCCCCTGGCTTTTTTCCTAGGATAAGAAATATTTTGCCTTCAAAACCTGGGGAATGATAGCGAACATGCTAACGGACGTCCCCGCACACTTTTTTTGTGTCTTTTTTTTTATCAAAAATTTTTTTATATTGTGAACAACGTGCGTGTATGTTTCGAGGTTATGTGTATTACAATTCACCCAAGCGTTACTTCCAAACTACACAATATTTTTGGACGAAAACTTTGGACTTACAAATAAATATAGTAACTAATCTCTCGGAACTAACCTTGTTTGCAGACAATCAAAAAAGTTTATTTCATAAATAATTTCCAGGTAAGGGCAGAGATGAAATACGACGTAACCTCAAAATAATGCATATGCATAAAATTTTTATTCAGCACAATACATTTTTTTGTTATTATCCCTCAAAAAAGAGTCCAGGGACGTCCGTTATGATATTTTATAGCATCTCCGAATTCAGTTTTTAAAACTTTTCATTTTTCTAGAAAAAGAGCCGGGGAAACTGTAAGTATCACATGCCCTTAATGATGCACCTTTTACGTTATAATACAGTTTTAATTATATTGCACTGCGAGAAATTTAATGAAGAAACTAAAATTATAGAGATTTGTCATTCTTGAAAGGAAGATAATGTACATGAGATGTGACACTTTTTAAGGTTAGGTTTAAAAAATTTTCCTACTGCAGGTTTTTTTATGTAGTTATCTATGGGATATCAACGAATTAAAAAGAAACCCACAAAAAAAGAGTTCTATTGGAGTCTCAGAGAGAAATAATGCCACTTGAACCGCAAAATTAACGAACCCCTACCTTTTTCTGTGTTTTATAAGACGAAATGGAGCTTTGGTAGTATTTTTGTCTAAACAGAATCTTGCTGAAACGGGGCATATTTTAATTTTTTTTGGTACATTAGTCATAATTCAAAAGTCATTTCTCAAAAAATATTTAAGTCCAATGATCATTTCTAAAAATACTGTATAAAATAAAATAAAACTTTAATAGTTGTTTGGAATCTTGTTTTTTATTTTATTGTCCCTTTTTCGGAAGAACCTACAATAGTCGGTTATCATTTCTCAACGTTGAATAACAGTTTAAAATAAAGTGGCACAATATTTTATAGGTTCGACTTAAAAATCCCAAAGAAGATATAACACCTATTGCCTCATTGGATAAGGTTACGAGAAGACTGATATCAGACAAAGGAGAATTCGACCTTGGATTAGTCAAACTAATATAGTTAGTAATGTCCAGTTTTGAGTTCGATTTACGATCCTACATCTCCATCGTAAATCAGAGTTCTAGGACCAACCAAGATAGATCGATGGTCTCTGATTCCCACCTGACTCAAACTAACCCGAACAAGCTATAATCGATGCTACCGAAGATTGAGAGCGTACTCACATATGCCTGTCTATATATACCAACTCGGAGCTGTAGCACTGTTTGGTACAACACGGTACCGCCGATTTTATTGCTAATAGGATTCGAATGGACCGGGCAACGAGGCACGTATGAAAGAGGGGGCCCTCAGGACCAAGTCTTTGATACAATTTCCTCCGCTTAACGATCTTCCTGCCCTCTTTCCTGTTTTTACGTTTGAAATAGATTTTTTTGCCTCGTTACAACTTCGCGTGCACTTTTTAATGAATTTCCAGCATGTATACTCTAAAAAATACCTAATTAATTTTAAAAGATTTCGAAACATATTGCGTACTTGTTGGAACTAATGGTCAGATAATTATGGTCCGATTGATTTTACTACATCTGAAAATCTGTCTTATTACAGTTCTATAGTTGTGATGTGATACTAATTTGTTTTAATATTTGTCAGTACGAAAGTTATTTTTTTATTTTAAGAGTTCTGTAGATTTTGTGGTGTTTACCAAGGTCAAAAAATGAAAAATAAATGGTTTCTTTTCAATTAAACGTGTCCTTAAATTCACCTACCGCAGATTTCTAATTGGAACAGCGTTAAAGCAGGTATTCTAAGAATCATTAAAGAGTATTCCCTGAATATCCACAGCTCTTTCGCAATGATTCCTTTTAGAATCTGTTTGCAAAGCCTTTTAAAAAAAATATAATCATACCTTAATTGCAAATCCCGAACATGTGATCCTTTCAACCACGATTCGATTTATGAACTTTCCACGGAATTTGTACATAAGGGAGATGATTTTAATCTCACATTTACACACTTATAAGTCATTAATCCCCCAGCGTAACAACATTATGTGCACAATTTGTGAGCAAGTAATTTATATATTTATTTTCCACACACTCTGGGTTTTCGTAGAATCTTCATGAATTCGAAACTATTTCTTCTTGTTGTCGCCTCTAATAAAATGCGGCAGAGTTGAAAGATGAGAAGAGTATTGTCGGATAAAAATTATATTCGTAAATATGTCCCCTTTCATCGAGGCCTCCTTACATAATGTTGAAGATCCGGACAATTAATGTGCACTTTTAGGAGCGCCTAAAAATTTATAGCGCGTTATTGAAGATTCGCTGCTTTCGGCCACGTCTCGGCATAATGACCTTTTATACTGCCCACTTCCGCCAGGGAGTTTCAACCGAGCAAATGGTGGAAGAACTCGCGTCGCAATGTACTCGAAGGAGTTTCTTTTGCACGGTATTCTCGTGGGAATGTTATTATAGAATAAGTCGTATTGTGAAGCTTTTAAGTTTTTAGGTTGTTAATAAAGTATTCATTTTTTAATTCTTTTTTGCGAGCTTATTTAAAAGCCTGACTTCTTTTCTGATAACTTAATTAAGACTATAACGATTTCGAGGAAGAAAGTTTACTAATGTATAAACTTTCTTTCTCGAAATCTTGAATGAAACTTGAATGAACTGATGTTCCTTCAAGTAATCATATATTTAGAAATTAATATAATGAACAGCAACCATTATTATACTAGTAATCATATCTTTTTAAATACGAATATTGAAGCCACTGAAAATCTAAGCACATCAAAATTCCAACTTTTCAACTAGAACATTTTTTCATTTTAAGTATTTAAATTCACATTACTAATTCGAACATAATTCGAAGCATCTAAAACTAACAATTGAAAAATTTTAAATCTTTCAATTTTAAATTCACCAGGATTAATGTACAATATATAACTAATCGAAAACTTTCTCATTTGAATATGCTTTACTTTATTTTAAGGGCTTTGAGATCAGGCACTATTCCAAACTAAAACATTCGAACCAGTAAGAAGTTTAAAGACTTAAAAATGAAATATATTAGAATTCAAAGACTAAAAAATTAGACCATCTTCAAACGAGTATCACGTAAATTTATTTGTTTTTAAATGGTTTATATCTTTAGAAAGTAAAAAATGTTTGCATCACTGGAAAAAGGCAAAGTTAGACTTTTTCTTCTGCTTCAATGAATAGAAAATTAAACTTTCCTCTTCTTATTTAAAAAAGCATTATAATTACAATCTTAGCTTTTTAATGGACCTTTTCGGCTAACTTTAAACGATACTAATTCAAACATTACTTTCATGTATAACATGATGACAACCTGTTATTTTAATCGTGAAGAATACCAACGCCATGGACATAGATTCATGTAAAAATATAATTTTATAAGATTTCAAATTGATGTACGTAACACTGAAAGTAGTTTATCAAATAATAGAACATAAATTAACAGATTTGACTGATTTCTCACGATAAAATATATTTTTATTTCCGAAAAAGTTATTAAAACTATTTTCGACTCAAATATCCATCAAAGTACACGACGTATCATAAAGGAGTCTTACAAACAGGTAGATCGCGTTGTCTCGGGAATACGTTATTCCATATGCATCGCGGTAAGTCCATACGAATCGCTTCATTTCTTTTTCAAGGTATGAGTTCATTCTAATTCCTGATACGGAGTCGCTCGTAAAAGAAAGAACCAACGTCTTGGATAGAAGTTAGGCTCTGATCGTCATACACGATGATATGATATCTGAAACGTCCCTCTTGACGCGCGGTTCTTTCACTCGTCGTAAAACCCATCGTCGTAAAAAGCCTTCTCTTTAATGTAAACTAAAAATAAAAGTCGACCAACCAGAAAACCGCAGTTTAAGACCGTTAACGAGTCCGTCGGAGGAATTGGAGGCCGCTGTTATCGTTGGAGAATCGCGTTCATTATTGCACTATAAGAATAAAATCCCAGAGCTTCCGAAGTCAAGGAATTACTTTCTCAGAAGCCTATAAAAATTATTAAAATGTGTTCTTATCTACAGACGAGTCTCTAGATCTGCAGAGTTTAGGATTTGAAAAAGATCTTCAGGTGGTGCCCAGTACTCATTCAGAAGGATTAACTCAAATTAGATAGTACCTATGACATAATCTATAAAACGTATCTAGGATCAATTAGCATCACGCTAATGTTTCATTGTTGACAATAGACCAGGAATTGCGACACCGAACAGCTGAAGATTTGAAAACACTTTGCAAATTAAAGTTTTGTGCTTTAATTTGCAGACTTTAATGTGTGGCCTTCGGCGTTGGAAATCCGTCGTCGTGACAGGAATGGTCAGAGCCGACGGGTGGTGCAGCGAAGAAAATAATTTCGTGCGTCGAGCAGCGAAATTGGTCACGATGTCGACGGTGCGGCGTCCATGTTCATGGTGATACAGTTCCGAGTTGGTGTGGATGTAAGCGGATGGTGGTGGTGGTGCATGCGAACGAGGATCGCGTGCTCCGAGTCTGAAAACAGAAGCGACTCGGCAAGGCTGACGGCGAGCCCTGGTAAGAGGTCCGCCTGGAGAAGGCCAGAAGGAAGACAGGGCCGAAGAGCCAGAAAGATAAAAAGAAGAAAAATTGAAAGGAGCAAGACAGTGAATAGAGGGAATTCTGCTGGAGAAAGAGGGAGCAAAGTTGCCGGAGGCTTCACCTAATCAACATCTGTCTAGCTGTTCGACCTCCTCAACCCTCTTGTGCGCTGTGCCCGCGCCACCAAGCCACGATCCGCCGACTACCTAATGGCGAATAGATTGTAATCGACAACCAGCATTTGTAACTCTTCTTTAGTAACTCAAGATTTGTGAAAGCTGTTATACTTCAACTTGGAGTTTATGATCTGGTTAAGAACCAGCGCTACAGCAACATAAATAAATGAAAATAATCAAAGATCAAATCTACTAGAAACCCAGAAGTGAGGAGGGGATTCTTAAATCTGTCAAAGTATCTTTGGTGTAAAAGATGACATTTGCATGACTATGAAAGAAGACGAATAGAGGACCCTTTTGTCAACCGTCATCTACATGCGCAAAAGGTGTGATGATTTGGTATCTCTCATATGCCCCCATTCCCTTTTCATACGATCTCACTCTCGAGCAAAGGAAAGAGCGAATAAGTTACAGCGAGAAAGAGAGATCTGTCGAAGCTGGTCCGCACTGAAATTTCAGCCCAAACTTCGCCCTCGTAAAAAAAGACGCAACCCGCGTGTCCACCCGCTTGCAACGTGAGATAAAGATGGCAAGGGCAGGAGCGACGGTGCATGGCAAGGTTTTGTGAAAAAGGGTGAAAAAAGGAGGAAGAATGAAAC
Organism: Belonocnema kinseyi; assembly: GCF_010883055.1. Classification (NCBI taxonomy): domain Eukaryota; kingdom Metazoa; phylum Arthropoda; class Insecta; order Hymenoptera; family Cynipidae; genus Belonocnema; species Belonocnema kinseyi. Next base: position 57,696,791 of record NC_046666.1, read on the forward strand.
AAAGGTAGGCAGGAGGAAGAAGAGCAGTAGTAGAAGAAGGAAGCTGAAGAGAATGGAATGGAAGGGGTGAATAAAGGGGGTGAGGAGGGACCAGGCACGACCTAAATGCGGGCCAAGGCTCGGGCGGCTGTTGATATCGAATTTATCAGGTATCAGGTTGCAACCGTTCATGCTTCGTCCTTAGTACGCATTCTCGACCGTGGCGCGGGCGTTTTGCCGCGCCAACGCGTTCCATCTCGATCGAGGGGGCTTCCCCTTCAATATACTCCGCGAGACTTCGATTCGATTGACCTGGCTCCGATGACAAGCCCAACTACAGTCTGCGCTTCCGATTCACCTGCCCGTCTATCATCAAGGCGTCGACCCGTGTCTCATTGCCGTCTCTAGAGGCTCTTCTCTGTCTCTCTTATACGTCTAGCCCCGGGCAAACCATTCTTATTTCAGTAGAGGCGAAGTAAATACTTCAAGGTGGAATCAAAACCATCAGAGAGGACTAACAGCACTCGCACTTACAAAAATTCCCCTGTGTTACAGGGATTATTAATTACGAACATCACAGTTCATTTTTGGCAAGGAGGACCTAAAATTTAAAGTCAGAAACGACGGCTCGCATATTTTGAGAAATATGCAGGTCCCGTAAGTAAGGAAGTTCGCTGCGGGGAATAAATAACGAGTGTTAGTGGCATTGTATCACGTGATCACGGCACTGCATATCGGCGAACAATGTATCATTCCTCTGAGCATTTAGCTGGTGAGCGAATATCAAGATCGGCCGTCCCGGTAAATAATCAGATACGAGATGCCCGAAAATTCTGCGCCTGCCGGGGCACTGCAGGTCCGCGAAATCGAACGGATGCATACCTACATCCGCGTTCTGCCGTTTACACACCAATCCACTCAAAATCATACATATGCATAAGGATCTCCAGCGATAAGCAACTGGGTGCACATAAATGTGTTTTTAATTGTAAATAACTGGCCTACGGATTTACCTCACCCGTTGTAATTTAAAGATTCAAGCTTCAAGATGTGAATTTAGAGGTATAAAGTTTTACTATTCGAATTCTTTATGCTAGATAAAATCGAGCATTTCTATTAGAAATTAAATAAAATGGAGTTCATTCTTCTGGAATTTTATAAATATACCATTAGTTAGACAAATCAAGACAATAGTAGAAAAAAAGTACCAGAAAAAAGGAACATAAAGATACGAGAGGAAGTTTAAATTTCAGACCTCAGCTAATCACCAAGAGTCGTTATCCGCAGCATTTATGTGAATTTAATTTGGCAACTCGAACGGGGGAAGAACTGAACTAAAAATAAAAAAAAAAACAGGAAAAAGAAATTGGTTTCCTTGACGATTCGCGCGTTGGCTTATCAGCGTTATAAGATCTGAAGACTGCAAAAGTAAATAAGAGGGCTCGCGAAATCACGAACTAAACTAAATCGCTAATCCTGAATGGTATGAGTGTGAAATAAATAGAGAGAGAAAATAGAGAAAGAGATGCTGAAAACGGGTAATAAATGGACATGGGCGCGGGTCGATGAATTTTAGACCGATTCCAGCTTTCGTCACTACGGATTTCAATACATTTTCAAAAGAACACTTGAACTTTTCCAATTTCTGAATTTTGCGTTTTAACTTGCTTTTTTTAAAATTCATTTGTTTGAGTATTTTTAGTAAATTATAGAGTTACAGTTGAAGTTAAAAAATTGATAATTTAATCGTTTATTTTTAGAACAATTTGAAAAGAGTGCAGCTGTTTTGCTAATTTACAAACATTTTTCCCGGCACTTTCAAGTTAAAGAATGTAGAATAGTTTTAAACTAAATGTCTTAATAATTAAATTTTTATTAACCAGAACGGGAAAAATTTATAAATAACAGGCAAAATTTTTTTAATCACCAACATTAAGAATTTAACAATTTCAAGTGAATACTTCCAGATGTTATCAATTACTGTGTTGTAAATGAAAACTTTAATTCTTTAATAGTTGAACAAGTTTAAATTGACAGCTTTTCCAAAACGAATAGCTTAAAATTCTAATCTTACAAGTTGCAGGACAATTCTCTTTTTTATATTTTTGAAAATCTAAAATCTCATATACAAATCTTTGATATATACCCGAGTCAAAGTTTCGTCGTCACTTTCAACTTCTTTGACTTTTATCAATGAAGCTGAATGAAGATGAAATGAAGTTAAAGTCTCAATGTCAACTAATGTATTTTCGCCTTTATTTTGACTGCAAAAGTTGTAGTTATTACCGTTTTTACCAGTTTTGCAGCCGAAATGAAGGTGATACGATATTGTGGTCTCATCTTCATTTCAGCGTTTTTCGCAATCATTAAGGAATTCATAGAGAAACCTTTTGCTGCAATATTTGCTATAAATCAGACTAGATTTTACTTTTTTTAGTTTTCAATGGAGTGACATATAAGAACTTTGGCAATGTTAACAACTTCGAGTAGTAACTAGTAAAGCAGCAAGTAATGTAGAGAACGATGCATTAATTTAGTAAGCGACTTTTGTTAAAAATACGACCTAAATGCAGACTTATTATGGGATTTTGAACTGTCTCGAACTATTATATTTATTTAAATTATATTGTGCAGTACACATGATTACAGTTTATATATTATCATATACGTTCCGCAATATTATATTACAAGCTGAAACAGAAAAATGCGATTAAAATATAAAGCTGGTGGGAATCGAACACGGGTCTCCGGCGCGGCAGCACGGGGATATTCCATCCTGCTAAACTAAATAATGAAATACAGACATTTATTGCCCTTATAAAGTAAATCGAAGTTTCGTCGTCAGTTTCTACTTCTTAAAGCGTAAGCGTTATTCAATGCAAGGTGAAACTATTGAAAACCGCAGTTTCAACTTCTTTCACTATCAACGCCGCAAACTGACAAAGTTGATCTTACTAATTTAACCTTCATTTTAACTTCAAACCATGTTATCCCATTTCATCTTCTCTTTCAACTAGCTGTTTTTTTATTCTTTTTAATATATTTATGTTTTTATTTTTAAAATTTTAAAATACAATACTTAACAATTTAGAAAAGTACGAATATTCTCATGATTGCAGTACTTTTATACAAGTATTGTCTTAACATATTATCTTTAGGTGACAATAAAAGGCTTAGAACTTAATAGACCCATCCAAATTCTGCATTACAAAATACCTATACTTTTATGGAACATTTTTTTCAATTCGGGCAACCAAGGGTTAGGTCACCGGCGGTGGTACGTAGGTGCGGCTTCCGCATTTCGAATTCTGTACCTGGTCTTATTCAAAAATAAATTAAACATTTTGAGGAAATTAATTTAAAGTCTTCTTCTTTCTTTTTGTTTTGTTCAATTAAAATAAAGAAATAAGAATCTTCGTTTTACTTTCGTTTGTAACCGCATGCCTTGACCAGTCAACAATGTCATTTTTTCAAATGCATCGCCGTCTGGTGAAAATCAAAAACATTTTTTCAAATAAAATATTACTTATTTTTTTAATGGAGAATCTGAATCTGCAATAAAAAACGTTGGTTTCAATTTTAAGTTCTAAACTTATCCCCTCTCCTACCGCCCCGAGAGGGTGGGGTATGGGGTAAATTGTCGCGGATTTGCTTCTCTCACTCGAAAATACAAAGTTCTTGTCATAGACATTTTTTGTTTGTATGCATATTTCTTAAGATATTTTAATGTC
>NC_046666.1:57700600-57784297 GCF_010883055.1 Belonocnema kinseyi
TGAACAATAAAAACATGAATATATAAAAATAGCATAAAAAAAGCTAGAAACAGACAGATGAAAAACAAATTTATTTGAAAGGGTGTAAAGAATGACTTGTGAAATGAAATAATTCATTGACTGCCTACATACCTGAAGTCAAAATCAGAAGTCTACGCTTAAAAAAGTACATTGAGCTTTCTAATTTATTTATACTCCACTTTAGCCCTTTTCTCGGGTGCGTGAAGGGTGTATTGAAAATTAAATTCATTACAATTGAGTAACTCTCCTGAAAACAATCATCACGTTGAAAGAGAAGGTGAAATGGGACAACATGGTTTGAAGTTAAAATGAAGGTTAAATCAGTAAGATCAACTTTGTCAGTTTGCAGCGTTGAAGGTGAAAGAAGTCGAAACTACGGTTTTTAATATTTTTACCTTACATTGAATTACTCTTACGTTTAAAGGAATTGAAACTGACGACGATACTTCTACTCGAGACCGTTTTGATGTAGATTAAATCATTTTAAATTTACAAAATTCAAAAATGTATGCTAACATTGTATACTTTCAAATTGAAATCAACAAAAATTGAATCATTTTATTTTTAACTTGAAATTAATTCTATGTGAAATGTATCAGCTTTTAATCTCCCTCCACTCTCGTACTAACATTAATAAGATCAAAGAAATTGGAATATTCAAAATAAAACTTGAAAAAAGTTACGCTTTTGATACTATGTACAATAATTATGGAATCCACTAAAATCGAGCAATTGATATTTCTAGACATGTAAACATGCATTATTTTAGTATTATACATTAGGGTAATTCAAAAAAAGAAAGTGCCAATCTCAACTTGCATTTTCGATGTTTTTGGTTCCTTTTGTCTCTCATAGCAAATTTTTTTGATTTACAGAAAAATTAATTCTCTTCGCAAACGCGGGATTCAAATTTAAACTATTACGAGATTGCAAAAGTATCAAATTGGATCTTTCAAACTTGACGTCATTTAAATTTAAACAAATTTAATTTTTAGGGATTACAAATTTTCAAATAGGAATCATAGCCATCTTTTTTTTCATTTTCATTAATGATTATTTTTTGAACATATGATATTAGGGGAAAGATAGTGAGAGGTAGTGAGCCATTGCAGATTATATGGGATCATATTCAAAGTGACATAAAAACTAATTGTTAAGTTGCAAAAGATGAAATGCAGTTGTCCGCATTCTACAAATTTTCCAGCTAAATGAAATTTTCTGTGAAAAAAATAGTGCCTTTCAGCTTCGCTGAGAATCAAACCCAGAACCTTTCATTTGCTGGACGACTGTTCAACCCAGGGAAGTTCATCATAAGTAAGCTATACGATTTTGACTATAATAATAATTATTTTGGACAGTATATTCAACTTTATGGGTAGTATTGTTTTTCGCTCCCGAGTTTCACATGTAGGCACCACCGGCTGAAGGGAGCGAACGTCCCCTTCCACGGCACGGACTACGAATCTATCCTCTTCTATAGATTTGCATGCTTTTTTCCTAATACACGTGTCAATACTATACAATCCTATACTATACAATACTATAGAATGCCAAAGTAATTCAAATAAGAATTTTAATTATATAAATCTTTACTTTTACTTTAGTTACTAGTTTTTAAGAATTGTTAAGATTTTACTTTTTAATTTTTAATTAATAATTATACTTTTACTTTTTGAGTCCGCCATAATAACGCGATGCTAGTTCAACAAAGTTTAATCTCGAAAATTTTTTGGACTGATACATTTTAATTTGTTTCAAAACAAATCAATGCTTGCGTTTTGCTTCATGTCAATGTCCATTAGAAAAGCCGTGCAGTGTGAAAAATTGAGTGAAAAAATTCAGGTTAAATAGAACTAATGAGAAATAGATTAATGGACTACAGTCTATGTCCAAAGAAAAGGGCGGCGGAGAGAAGGGCTGGACACTGGTGGACTTACTAACGTAGTCCGTGCAGTGGAAGGGGAAGTTTGCTTTCCTCAGCCGGTGGCTGCCTGTGAAGGTCGGGAGCGAAAAGTCAATCTCCCAACCTTATATATCAAGAAACTTCATCTAAAAGAAATGTTTCATATTGATTTTCCTATTAAATATTATAATTCGAGAATTATAGAGCTAACCCTACCACTGAAGGATGGCCCACTATTGGTGTCGTTATACCCTAGCCTAATGAATGAATAATTTCTGCAAAGGGAAATCCTCACACTTGTCACGAATTTTTTCCGTTAAAACTCACGCATCTTGCTCTTCAAAAGGAACTTCCCCTAAAGGACCAAAGCGTGACATCATATGTAAACGTTCCCAAAGGAGAATTTTATTTTCCAGGAACAGTACCAGAAGTTGAGAACACACTTGTTCCAGAATCACCCCCATAGGCAGGAGATAATCGAACTTCGCAGCGGGAATCTCATTGCAAACGGGATCGGGAATTCCTCGGATGTTCGTGAGCGTTCACGGGAACATCGATCTCCGAAGAAGCGAGGGCGTCGACGCGTTCTCCACCCATTGCGCAACGCCTCCGTGGGTCGTTCTGCAACGGCCTTACGACAATATCAAATAAATAGCTGTGCTCGCCAAGACACGTCAGCCGCTAGTTGAGAAGAGGTTTCATTCGAGGCGACAGGGGCAGGAGACGCTTCGCTGAGAAATGACAACACGATTGCTGACACTTCCCTTGGTTGGTCTGCCTCCCCCATCACCCTGATAGACCTCGTGCCTTCTCTCTCACACCACATCTAACTTTCTCCTCTCATTCTCTCTTCCCACCTTCATGAGCTCTTACGTATGGGCCCGAAGCTTATTACCAGGTATATAGGAAAGGTGTTCTCGTGGTGAGCCAGGCCACTTACCGGGATTGTTTAGCGGCGTTTACGCATCGATTGCTGACAGGGGGTCGCTCCCTGGTACGCATTATGCACTCTGTAAGGTCTGTGCATGTATGATATTCGATGAGCGTGTATCACGCTCGTCTCCGTGGCGAGAATACATACTTTGGGATTTGGAGAGTGGAAAAAACCTGGGAATACCTAATATCAAAGAGACCGGGAATAAAAAAATCGAGGCAATATTTCTTAGCCTTAACATTGTTGCATCTCCAGGGGGACTTCATATCTTCTTTTTTAAATATTGCAACAGAAAGAATAAGAAACTTAAATTGATGTCAAGATTGTACACATTGTACACTCTTAAAAATGCAAGTTAATTTTAGTCAGGAATTATTCATTTTCACTTACTGGTTTCATCCTTTCGTTCGTGTGATAAATGATACCTCTGGTATATAATTTTAGTCTTACCTGCAACACAAAAAGAAAGAAATAATTAGCATTAATTAATTACTAGATTGGTATCAGTTTTTGACCAGTACAGAACGTAGAAGCTTTCCAAAATAGGGAAAGTGGAATATTGTTTTTACGAAAGTAGGGGAATAATACAGAAATAAATTTTTTAAATAAAATAAATGTAAATACCATTTTCATAAGATTTTAAATCTAAGTATATTAAATTTTCAACAAAATAGTACAATTTTTATCACAAAAAGATGAAATTTCTATCAAAAGAGATGAATTTTCGGTCCAAAAAGAAAAGTTTTCAACACAAAAAAATTTTTTTTACAAAACAGTTGAATATTCAGCCTGAACATATAAATTTTCAGCAGTAAAGTTAATTGAAATTTTAAGCTGAAAGACGAATTTTCTAATATACTGTTGAATTTTCAACCAGAAAATGTAAATTTTTTATCTATATAATTGAATCCTTAACCAAAACAGCCAAATTTAAAACCTAAAAGTCGCATTGTAACCCAAAAAGAAAATAAACTTCTACACAAAAATGAATTTTTAACCAGATAGTAGACTTTTCAACCAAAAAGATGAATTTCAGTTTGAAAAAATAAATGAATTTAAAACAAAATAGTTTTCAACAAAATAGTTTAGGTTTCAACCAGAGATGAAACTTCAATCGAAAGAATGAATTTGTAACATCGCAATTCAACTTTCAATTAAGCAGTTCAACTTTAAACAGTTGAATTTTCAACCAAAAAATATACATTTTTAACCAAATAGTTGGCTCTTAGCAAAAATAATTAATGTTTCAACCATAAGAGATGAATTTTAAACCGAAAATATAATAGCAGCATTCTTCATTAAAAGTAATTTAATTTGAACCCAGAAAGTTCGCATTTAGGTTAAAAAAAACGAAAATAAAGCAGAAAAGAGGAATTTGATTAAAAACAGTAGAAAAAAAGAGGAATTTTTGAAAAAGGCGAAAAAAAGGAAAATAGCGTGAAGCGTGTACATTCAATTCAATGCATATTCTCTAATCCATAACTTACCTTGTGTCTAATGCATAGAATTGTACATGTACGAGAGAGAAACTCGTATAAATCACGCATGGAAAATTCGTATTCCGTGTAACTGTGGAATGGTGGTTGCCATCTATAATTAAATTACGCCTATTTATTGAAATATTCAATTATTTAATTGAATAAGATTCAAGCGCCTAACGGAATTTATACAAGGATTTATGAACGTGTATTTGCGTACTCGGAAAATTACAAGCAATATTAGAAGACCTGAGCTGGCTAACTAATTCTCGATATATCTTCCTGGAATAGGTGTTGGCACGCACTTATCTAGAATCGATAGACAGTTTGAGCAGCTTCCAGTTAATGATAGATGGCTTCTGGAAGGAGGCATGCTTGGAGGTCCTGGTCGACGACAAAGTCGTGCGATTAGCACAGCGAGCGACAACGAACATCAAACGGCCGCCCGTCGACGAAATTATTATTACCGTGTCGTTACACGATTACAGACCAACGGTTTCCAGGTGTATGCAATGCACTCTCAAGATTAGGTCATACCCCGAACCCCTTGTAGCATAAACCATTGCGGCACACGCAATACGTCTCGACTACAACTTAATGCGAACGGCAATCTCATCTTTGGGCTGGGAACGCGAAAAAGCGAGAAACCCAACGAGAGAAAACAAGAGGGATAAAGGAACAGAATCAGAAAGATACGACGAATAAAAATCAGTCTCATCTGGCTTTTGAATCTTCTCACTAATCCAACATCACAAACTTTAATGAGACCAATGACCCCACTCTTAAAAAAGATGTATGCTTATGTTTTATTGGTTTCTTCAAATTCAATGTATTTGAGTTGGTTGGCTTGATTGATAGTGACTTTTAACTAGACAATGACATCTTTTGAAGCTTCTGAAGTTCGACGAATTTGCATACAAATTTCGTGGAGATGAATGAAGAAGGCCAAAGTGAGAAAAATAAGTACTAAGGCAGTAACTTTTCTCAAAGAAATTAAAAATTACAAATAAGGTAAATAAATGCAAAACATTTTTTTAATTTTACCAAATTTTTACCAACACTTATAGGTCTTACCTGTAATAGTACTTCCGTAATGGGTCCAAAGTATCGAAACAGTACAAAACACGTTCTGCATGAGCAGGTCTCTTTATCAACGTGGCCGTGGAAATTAATTTTCAAAAATGTTCTGACCTTTCTCTGATTTTTTTCTGATAAGCTTATGACCAAATTGTTGAATTTTAAAACACATCATCAAATTTTTCAGAAGGGAGTTGATTTTTAATAAAAAAAGTTAAATTTTCAAATCAAAAGGACGAATGTTCGACCAAAAAAGATTACATTTTAACAAAATACTTGAACTTTAAAAAAATCAAATTCCCTAACAAATAGTTGAATATTTAAATAAATAATGGAATTTTCTACCTGTAGAAATGAATTCTCAACTAGATAGTAAAATTTTCAAACAGAAAAGATGTGCTTGAAGTTCCGTACGTTCAAATAAACGAAGTTTTTTTGTGATGATTTTTTAAACCAGAAAAAGTGATTAAATGCTTGTTCATTTATATAGGGAAATAAATTATTATTGAAACAGATTTAAAATGCATATTTTATATTGCAATTGGAACAATATTAATGAGGAAAAATACTTCGTTCATTTGAACGTTCGGAACTTCAAGTACATACAAAAAAGATTAAACTTCAAACGAAAACAGTTGAATTTTCATTGTAAAAGGTTTGGTCTAACCAAAAAAGAGGATATTTCAATCAAGATGATTATTCTTCTACCAGAAAAGGCGAATTTTTATTTGGAAAAACTTCATGTTCAACCTTTCCAGTTAAAAAAATTTGTTTTCAACCAAATTAGAAATTAGTTTTAAGCAAAGTAGTTAAAGTTTCAACCAACGCGATAAACCTTCAATTAAAATGATGAATCTTCAATTGGAATACTTAAATTTTTAATTTAAATAATTAATTTAAAAAAAGAGAATTTTCAAATAAAAATGTGCATTTCCAACTAAAATTGTCGATCTTAAAGAAAAAATAGTTTTTTATTAAATGGTTCAACCTTCAACCAAGTAATTGAATTTTTAACGATAAAATTAATATGGATTCTCGATGAATAAGTAATAGTAGAAATTTTAAATATAAAACTTTTTTTCTAACAAAAAAAGTTGTATTCTACCAAGACAAATGAATTTTTAGACGGAAAAGCAGAATTTTCGATCAAAAGTATGACTTTTTTTAACAAAATTCTGGAATTTGCAGCCAAATAATAACATTCTTATCTAAAAATATCACCGGAAGGAGATATAAATAGAAAAAAAATAAATATAGAAATGCATCATTAAATACTACCAGCACTTGTATAGTACTTGTAGATCCATTTGTAGATCCATTTTAATTTGCAATACAGTTTTACAAGAGCCAGTGGGATTTATGTTTTAAAATGGCCTGACTGAGATGGAACTAAAGTACCAACAAAGTCCAAAATACGTCATACAAATTTCTTTATGAAATTTGCATAAGTCCAATGTTTTTAGACGTGAATCATATGGGCAGTAGTAACAATTAAACACAAATTAAAGTTTGCTAGAACTTTGGTCCAAAAAATACTTTCCTCGACAGGGAAACAGGAAAGGCCATACCCATGGAATTTTTACATTATCGTTATATAACATAGTCATTTTTATTTAATAGTTTTACTTTAGCCCTTCGTCCACCTAATAATGTATGTCAGACAATTTACCAAAAATTGTGAACCCCTTTAACTTGAACTTTCAAAAAATGTTAAGAAAAGTTTGTGCTTTAGTACTGATTGGTCTCATAAAAATAGGCTTTGCACCGAATCGAAGACCAAATGGGGTCGTCGAACGGTCTTGCAATGGTGTGGGTGGTTGAAAACAGGCCAGACAAATTACCCCCCTATTCATTATGACAATATGACATTAACTTTGGCCTACACGCTGACAGTTACTATTTCATACACTTCCCAGCCTCCTGAAGTCTTGTTGTCTTCCATGTGGCCAGTTGGCGGGTTGCTTGTGTAGCTTATATCCCTTGAATTCTCTCATGATGTGCAATTGCGGTCGCATACCTATCCTACGTCTCCATAAGTATACTTTAATCCCATAAATCATTTGTTACATAGTAATTTTATGTAGCGTCAAATCTCATAGTAAGGGACCACACGTTAATAAAGATGCAACCAAAAAAACTGTTCTATACGATATTACGGATCTCTATTAAATTTCAACCACCTCTTGAACGAAAAGTAAAGCTAAACCTAATAATACAACTCTTTCCTCGCTTCAACTGCTGCAAGGAAGTAGATACCAATTCCGATATGTTCTAAAGCATCAACTATATAGTATTACGAGCCCACTATGCCTGTAGATATAATGAAGAAAGATCGACGTGCTCAAGGTGCCTATCATACATCAGCGTTGAATGACCCCGTCTTGCATTACTCCCTTGGTTAAGTGTATTAAAGTTATTAACAGAAATTAAAATACTCTTCAATCATAACCCGGAATGGAAGAAGAAAATGGAAGTCAGATTTCGGCTGGGGTTGAAAGTTCGATAAGCGTAAAGAACTGAAGCAAGATATGGTAGACATGGAAAAAAATGGAAAAAGAAGAGTCGAGGAAGAGTCTAGAACTCTAGAGAGAAGAAAAAAATAACGAAAAGACCTCATGCAGGGAGAGCACATTACTTCGCAGGATGCTGCGTAAGGTTCCTTTCTTCTGAACTCTCCATCATATGGTTACTTCACCGGTGCTTCAGCTCAGGGTCTTTCAACTATGTTTTTACTGCACTGCGGTTATGTTAAGAATGTTAAGAGGGCAAGGGCTTCTAAACATTGTTCCGGTATTAACTTAAGTTATGCCAGAGAATTTCAAAGAGGATCTTAAATTAGGTGTACTTTCAAATGGAAGCTTAGAAATGCTACACTTTACCAACACCACCAATCGAGTTACTACTTTTGGAAAATATGCAGACTATAGAATATTAAGTTATTTAAATTTAACCGGGAAATCGTTTCGAAAAGTTCGAGTTAAGAATATTAGATGTAAGAATGTGGGATTCTCGAATCAAAGCTTTGCGCACGAGTGACAAGTCGCAGAATTCCACCCTGCTACTGCTGCTGCTTCTTCTTACATTCTTTTTCTTCGCCTTTTCTTCTTCCTGTCCTGTCGTGGCATCGAAAGCGCCTTAGCTCGCAACCGTGACCCATTACGTTTCGGCAGCAAGGTAATGAGAAGGCGAAAGACAAAAATAAAAAGAGAGAGATCAAAAGATCGCAATGGCTAACTCATTCGAGAATTTACTTTGGATGAAGTCTAAATAAAAATCACATTAAAAAATAAATAGTTTAAAGGCGAACTTAACTAAAGAAAACTGTCCTTTTAGGTGATATTTTATCATCGTGAGTCACAGCATTAAAAGTTGATTGAATTTAAAGTAAGGAGGGTATTCTACCTCCGGTTGGACCTAACACCTTTCTCTTACACCACCTTCTTGAGGTCTGTGGTTTAAATGCGTGAACAATGCGGCTAACCTTACCACGGGTCATAGAAGACGACTACGTATTAGTAAGTACTCATACACGCTTGGCAAATTACTTGACCGAGGTAACTTGAAAGAATTCCCACATCTCACGTAAGAAGACTCTCGCCTTGAACCTTTTCCAAGAGCTGTCACAAGGCATGGTAATACTATTTATCAATCTGTGCGAATTCAGACTACCTACTGTAGTCGGAGATGTATTTCGATTAGTAGGATCTGAATATATAATTCCCATATTCAGAAACAAAGAATACACATTATTGATTTAAAATGAAGGCAACTAAATCAGATATTCCCTTGAGAATATTAGATTCTATACTGTGTATTCCTTTTTCCACTAGCCTTATTTTGAATAGTCCCTTTTTGCTGTCTACACATTCTCACATCATTTTTCCAGAGAGCACGGTTGTTATCGACAAGTTTGCGATGAGGAGGCGGTATAATTCCTATTCTCGGAAGAAGATACAAATATAGGTATGTAAAAGGGCGCAGAAGGTCGAATCTATTATTGAGCATAGTAACGAAGACGCTGACGATGACTTTGCGATCTCGTGGACACGGTAGAGGCGTTTCAGTTTCTATGGGGGGTACATGAGATACAAACAGACTATGCCAAGTGACGCTGCTTAACAGTCTAATGTTGTAGTATGCAGGTATCTATAATATTGTACACGCCATATCCCAAATGGCATCGGATATTATCACAATGACATATCAAAACTACATTTTCTTTTTTAAAAACAATTTTGTCGTCGTTTGGATTCCACCTCTCTTTCAGAAATTTAGCTATAACACACACAGTGATCAGCGGTGTTGACGAGTTGTAATTATGGGATAGACAAACAATTATTATACTCGTAGGGAGCAGAGAGTGAAACACCAATCATCTATAAAGAACAAGTTCCTTTAAAAGAGACCAACGTCTGTAGCAAAGGCGACTTTGGTACTGCAATTCCTGGAGAGGACTAATAAAGAGGATTGTCGATTGTATCACTCTGGAGACGTAGTGGACTGACAATTTCAATGGTCCGAACGGCAGAGTTCAACAGGCATGTAACGAACTACCAAAGATTCGAGGTTTTGATACCGTACGTTTTGGTAAATGCACCAGCCCGTTTGGTTAATCTGGCACAGGGAATAAGTCTTGATGTCTCGTTATCCCGGACAAAGACGAAGACGACGACGGGGCATCTGTTCAGCCAAAATCTTAAGGTCTTTCAGAATGGTTTGGAGACTTGACTTCGGATAGATCCCGTTAGCGTTCCACCGGCAGCGATACGATCTATCGTCAGGGTACTCGCAACGTCTCCACCTTTGCCTTACCTCTTTCTTCTTCCATTTTGTGTTGCATTTTGTTCAGATTTTGTCAAAAACTCTCTAAAGGTTCCAGCACATACGATCTGAGACGAATTATTAGGGAAATATCTTTGTTAGCAATAAACGAGGTATAACATAGATGCATAATACACTGGCTTCCACGTTGTCGTCAGTGATATTCACATGCAAATGCAGTAAATAGTCCTACGAGCACGTAGTTGGAAATAATAGCGGCTGAAACACTCTTTCGCCAGTATAGGTGTACAAGAAACACATTCCAATATAAAACATGCTATAGGTTCCCAGATAATTATCTACGTTCGAGCTTGGAAGACGCCTCTCTGGTGCCGGCCGTCTCTCCATAAGACGGTAAATTTTACAGTACAGGCCGTAAATGCGAATGAATTTAGTCCCAAGAAGTTTACGTTCGATGGCCTATTTGGGAAATTTTCGCCTCGTCAGCTACTAAGAATTTGCCTTCGCTGGAAGTCTCGTAATTCGATACGAAAAACAGAGTCTTTACCGTTTATGGTAACGCCTTATCTTATATTATATTATTTTTTCGACTTGTGAATTACTAACGACTAATAGAGATAGGCTTGAGATTTATACTTAAAAATTAAAGTATAATTAGCGACGATCGTTTGTATTGACACCTTGAGTAGTCGGGAATTATACCAGGAGAAAACGAGCTCTCTCAGCTAGGTGGTTCGTGTGGGTAGCATCGTAATAAGAGCATAAAGACTCTTATCGCGCAGCGGGTGAAGTGGCAATGAGAATGAGAAAAGGTAGTAGGGGAGCCATTCGCAAAAAGTCGTTCAACTAATTTCACTTTCAAAAGTGCAATACCCAGTACCCACCCGGGTGCATTCTCATTATTTATCTGCAATTAAGAATCTTGAGGTGCAGTGGGGCAAGATTGGTTCCTTCGATCCTCGCAGAGATCGGTACTCAGGGTGCTGGAAGTTCGGGTGGTCTCTCTCTGGCGGGGGAAGACTGAAAGAGAGCACTTCTCTCCTCTTTTTCACAGTGAGCTCTTGTCGTGTCCCTCGCTATCCCGAAGATCAACACATCCCCTCTGCTCTCCTCACCATCGACCGTATCAACGGCGACTATGCGTAGCCGATGCTCTCGCCACGTACCTCGTTTAATGTCAAAAACATTACGATTTTATCACCGCTTTCAATTAACTTAACAATATACCAGATACACAACAAGAGATAGGCAATAGTTTCGCAGTCACAAGTGCTGCAGCGCGTGACAGCCTAATGACGGCTCGCAACCGCTTCGGGAAAGTTTTGTCTTGCCCAAGCAACTAAGAGCCTCTGCACTGGAATGACGACGCACTCCTCTGTCATTGAAACGAATCTGCTTTTCGGTGCACGTAATTCCGATTCTAATGTCATGGCCGATAGATTCAAGGGCCGTTCGCCCGAGCAGTACATTATTCTTCGCTTTATGAAAACCAAATGGCATGAGCTGAAAATGTTGATAACACTTTATCAGCTAAGGAACCCTATTCCACTTCAGCAGTTGAGATAGCTGATGCTTCATCAGCTTCACTAGCTAATGTCACTTCAAACAACCGTGGCGACATGTACGTTTGCAAATGATCTTTCATAACGGGTCTGGATAGAGGAAAGTGCCAACATTAACGACTCGATTGACTCATGTCGAGCATGTCGACTTGATGGGTTAGCTTGTGGTGATTGCGTAAAGATGATGAATGCGAAAATGCGTTTGCAGTACAGACGAGTATGCGTGAACCAAGTCATGAAGAAGTGTATAACGTTACCCGGAGTTAATAAACTCAGGGGTCGAGCCCTGGACCGCATCTCTCCTCTTTTTTTTCCACTGCTTTATCTCCTCCGCCGCACTACCGCCCCGTACTCTCATCTACGGACACCGACCACAGACCTCATCTCTCTCATCAACTACGAGAACCGAGACCGCAGACACCGCCGGACCGGACACCCGCAAATTATTTTCTCTCTCAGGAGAACTCATCCCGCAGGGCCGTCACTCTTTCCGCACCCCTCAACGTGATCCACCTTCCCCCACCTCCTCTTCCTTCGCGATGCGTTCCTGGCCCTCCCTGCTCGCTACACACAGGAAAAGATGATTTAACGCCCATCGTCGAATAGAAAACGAGAAAAAGCAACTATGTGATTCCACAGAAAAGATCAACCGAGAGACACCTACAGATCATACTGATCATTTATAAACATACAATTTCCGTTATATAGTGTTCCACTATTCTGCATTTTTGTTTCTGATTATAAGTGGGGATCTATTATAATCCTTCCCGTTTCATTGACCTTTCATTCATCGGACTAGCACCGATTACTCACAGTCATGCAAAGAACAATTCTACCGTCTCTCATTTTAAATAATGATTTCTGAGTGGCAAAAAAAACATCCATTTCAGTGCCATTTTAATTAGACTTGAAGCATTCCGATTGAAGAATTCACTCATGCTGCGCGTAGCGCGCAATTAACAATTGTAAATCAGTTGCGTGGGCTAGGTCTAGGACAATTTCGTCAAGTTCTAGTATCCATACTATATCACGCATACTCTATCTGGAATGCAATCCTATCACGATGATGTATTTAATAACTACAACCAGCAACATACCTTTCTCAAATGAGTGGAAATAAAAAAAATCTATGAATATACATGGGCGTCACTATATACACGTATACTTTGTATAATAGGATTGTGCATACATAAGCCATGGTATTGCACACCTGTTTTGCGTGTTGCATTTATGTAATAAATCCAACCGGTACTCTATTTTGCTTTGACAATTTCATCTTTCATTGCTCATTCTTGAAAAAATTTAATGAATTATTGCAAGTGTTACACAGCAAATGTGTAGAACCAAGTACTTGTACCATGATATAGAAAGCTGTAATCTCTGAGCAAATGTAACCAACTTTTATCATTATCCTTCTAGCACTAAAATGCTATAAAATTGACATGTTTTATCAATATCCAATGAGGTCGAAATTCACCGCTGTCAGATGTAGTTCTAACAATCTCTAGAAAAACGGGTTTGAAAGTTTTGCTAAACATATTAGACTCGACGTGTATGCAACAATGTTTTATACCTCCTGCTGAAATTGTCGTAAACTCTTTCAGCCTTAGTGGATATATATTTAGTAAATTATAAAGTGACACAATGAATTAAGAATATGTATCAAATAAAACATTCTCCATGAATAAATGAGTAACAAAAACAAAGTTGAACATGCTTTTTTAACTTTGTGAGAGCAAGAATACTAGTCTATTGACGAAACTTGTATCATGTTTAAAGTTTCGCAATGGGAATTTCATTCTAAGGCCCTTACTAAAGATGGCAGTTCAATCATACAAGTCAGTTTCCGGCCTCGGTCAGAGAAAGTAGCATCAAGGTCAGCGATAGGGTATCGAGGTTCCGGAGTCCTCAAAAGCCGGGAGCTGCGAAAGGCGCATTTGTAGGTGAGGCAGGTTTATAAAAAGATATTATAATTTTCATCTTTCGTCCATCCGACTAATCCATTACTACCTTTTTCTAATCTATAATCACTTCTATTCTCTTGAATCCCAATACTCCTATCTTTTCTTCAATTTTGATGATTAAAAAAGGTTCAAATGAATAGAAACTATGTTGATTATTCTATTTACTTAAATACTTGAGTTTTTACTGTAAAATAATCGGTAGCGTAACATAGAGGGAGAAATCGGTACTGCATGGTTACGGATGCGAAACAACGTACACTCTCACGCGCTTACGCAAGTCTTCCGCTAATCGCAGAATCGGATCTTGAAGCCTTTTGAGTCAGCTAAACACTCCAGTGTTAGAGACGTTTTGACGGTCCGTGTAGCAGCAACGAGCAAAAGCTTGAGGCACGCGGCGCTTGCACCTCACGGACAATTTAACGTGATTACGTTATGCGATTCTAAGTGGCTCCCCCAAGCAAAGCATCGTTTCGCGCCGCCAACAATGAGCACAACCACACACAGTTTACGTTTGAATTTTCTGAACGTTTTTCTTCTTTTCGAACCTAAGAGGCAATTCGAAATAAATGAATATTGAAGTGTAATAAGACTTAATACTGGATGGCTTTCAAACTTAGAAAGTTTGAACTGGAAGTTTTACTTCCTACTGGTCCACCACCGAATGCAGGGCCACATGCACATTTCATTTGAGACAAATGAAGGCTATTAGGCTGCTCGGGTTGTGACTATATTTTTCCTCGCTTTGATACCTGCGACATTTATTCGTCGTTAAAGAGGATTTATCGTTGTCTCAGGCGCGTTCTCTCACACGCCTCTCGACCTATGTCTTTTCTCGTGCCGCATTCATGGCCACATGCACAAACTTCTCGACATATGCTCTCACGTATATATAATTGCTGTAAATTTTAAGCGTCGCATTTTATCTTGAATATTAATTGAATCGGGTCTCGTGCATACCGCCAAAGGATCGCTTCTGTCTACGCGTAATATCCTGCTGCGCTCGATGACAGGAAGGTTGAAACGCACAATCATTATACATGATTTTAGAAACAATGCCTTAATCAGATATAATCTCTCTAAAAAAAAGCAATAGTTTCTTCATAACAAACTGAAATAAGTTAGAATATATTTTCATCATCTGGGCTTGATTTCTCTTGCAAACACTTTGCGGTAGATGCGTACTTTAAGCAGGTACCAACGAACCACCAGTACATTACCTCTTCGCTCGTAACTACAACCTTTAAGATCCACGATAAAAATTGCGACCGACCAATAAATCACGCTCTATCACTTTAGCTTTCCATGCGGTTGCTCGTCCCATCCACCATGAATTACCTTCCCGTCAGTTCTTTAGGCAACAACAATTCAAAAATTCCATGTGCATATTACGAAAGTTATCAATTAAAATCAAACAATGTACCTAAAATCCAACAGTTTGTAGAGGATGATGCGAAAAACATTTGCGGATATGAGTGGATGGGTGGAGAAGAGAAACAGATGCGGGAGGAGAGAAAGAGCACTGGGGGTCTTTGGAACCCCCCGCGGCGAGAAGCTATCGCGGTTACATACATTTTTCTGAAATAATAACTTGTAACGCCTAGAGAGAAGGAGAGGGAATGCCGAAGAGGGCAGCAGGAGGAAAAGAGAGAGATGCGATTGATAGATCGTCCAACATTAGATTTTCCCTGTAAGAGGCTCGCACGTATATTTCGTTGCGCGCGTGCAATTTGCTTCCCGCGCTAAGACACGACTATTCGCAAGTTAACGGCGATCTATAAGCACGATCAATTCCAGGAATTTCGATTTTTCCCCATCTAGTCGCAGAAAGTGCGTGCAAATATTTCTTGAATTTGTGCCTGCTGATTAATTACGAGGTAATGAAAACTTTGTGCAAAATCTTTCTACGGATTCAATTAATTATTCTTTGGTTGAATACAAATAAAATTGTTAAACGAACTTTTTGGGCAGTATTATATGATTAATACGGCAACTTTCCCTAATGATTATTCGTTTATTATTACTTTATCATACCACGATTAAAATGATGCGGTTTAAAAAAATCAGCTGATTGGCAAAGCAACCGCCATTGTTTTAGCCACGTGACCAAACTGTTCAGCGTTACAGAAACAGGTGGTGACTGAAGAATTTATACAATCATTTAGTAATTAACGCGTTTATCAAATCCGGATCGGAAGGCTAGCTCGTTAAAGTGGCACCGCCATAATCGTACCTTTACTGGTACAACCGGTGAAGTATAACGATTAAGAATGAGTGCGACGAAGATATTTCGGGGTGACGCGATGAAATATCCGTGGAACGCAGTGGTAAAAACGCGTCGACTCGAGACTCGCCCTTCGCACGATTGACGCGGGCTTTTGAAATGCGTCTTAGGGTCCGATCTTCGCGAAAGTGTTTACCTGTCCTTATTCCACTTATGTACAGAGAGTTGATGTTCGCAAACCAATGAATGCACCAGCTTGTTACGAGTCCAATCTTTTCAGAGAAAAACCATTCGCAAGAGCTGACCAGTTTCGTAAAGAAATTTAACATTATTCTTCAAAGGTGAGGGTGAAAGGCAAATATAATTTCAATAAAGACAGACTAAGAGTAAGAAAGAAGAAACACCTTGAGAAGAATATCAATCATATCAGCAATCCATATGAAGACAAATGAGGAAGATAGTGGGGAAGGTTAAGTAAATATAGAGAGGGATATATATAGAGTGAACGAGAAGAGAAGCGATGTACAGTGCTTTGAATGGAGTCGGGGGAAGTAGAATGTAATTGCACCAGTTTTTCTCGCTTCCAATAGGGCTGTGTGTAAACACGAACTTGCTCTAATTAAAGCAAATCAAAACACAGTCTGCACGCCAAAGAGTAGCAAACAAATCGGCCCAACGTTCTCTCCCGCCTGCTAGCACGACTAGTTGCAAGTTATACGTGCTGCAACCTACCTACCAACCTACCTACCTACATGACAGACACGGTTTGTTGGCACACATTAATAATTAGCACACGGTCCCCTCTCCGATTTCTCGCAGCTCCAGTATAGATTGCATTCGGACGAGGTAGATGCAAGTCCAGCCCTACTAATTGCATCAGCATACCAGTTTTCCGTGTCAAACAACACCTGTGACCACTAGTGAGACTGCTTAAGAGGCAGGATAATTTTGTGAAATTTCCTGATTAATCTGTTTAAGTTATTTTCGTAATAAAACTGTAATAAGTAAAATTTAAAAAAAAGTAGCTAGAAATAAATCAAATAGAAAGAGCTCAACAGTAGAGTCGCTGCGCTGTATTGCATTAGAGAACATCTATAAGAGACTGATGTACTCGATAGCTTACGTTAGCTGTCAGTCTTTCACGATGAATAATTTATTATCTTCCTCTCAATGAGTATATTTGTCTTCTTGTGGCATTTATTGTTTTTTACTCAATAGAACTCGTGACTCTCCTTTTTTTGCTGTCACTTCTCTCCTCTTTTTCTAATCGTATAAAAATGATTAAGAAACTACCAGTGTCAGTTCACAACTTTTCTGAAAAAGAGTTACAACAAAAAAACACAATTTATAATTCTTACAATTCTAGAAATCTGTCGATCTCATAATCCTGTGCAGACATTTAATCTATTATAATTTATGAAACCAGTTTAATAATAAATAAGGTGCATAAATATTTATAGAGTTTAAATTAAGAATTAAGATACGAAGATTATTAGATTGTTTACGTACGTCAAAATTTAAGATACTGTAAATGGAAATTAATATATTCGGGAAGTTCTTTCTCTCAGACACCTACGCAGGTGGAGACTCTGTTGTTGGTCTGAAAAGAAAAATATGGATTGTAATAATCCTCTGGGTTGAGTGCCACTCTCGTCGATTCGCCTGCGTCGCAATTATCGATACGATCGCGTCGCGTTGTGCAGTCCCTCGTTATTCAGTTGACGACAGAGGAGGGCTGCTATCGTCCCAGAAATCATGGCACTCAATGTCCCTAACCTCAAGAGAGTACGTACATGTGCTGACTTTCGGTCCTACATCCATGCCAGTCCAATTTGAAATACGTGAATAAGACAACCAGTTATCTCTCTCACTCTCTCTCCGTGCGGCCTATTCTTGACGAAAGTACAAGCCCCAAAAGTACATCTGATTCTAATGCCCTTCGTATGCGGTTGATGTTACATAGGGCGATGAGATTCGCTGATTTGTGGATCTCTGAATGGAACGGGTTTCCGGTCAGACCAAAATAAAAATTCTCTCCGCCTGCAAGAAATGTATTTTCCGGACCGGTTTGAAGAGAGATGTTCGAAAACGTATTACTTACATGGTTTGTTTATCGAGAATCTATGCACTAGTGTTCACAGATCTCCAAGGACTTCTCACCTGTCAGCGCAAGATAGATGATAGAAACGAATCATTATCGCACTCGCAATGGCTATCCTCTTTCATTTCTTCTAAGCTCCATCCTCGGAACTTCTGACATAATCCATTAGATGCATTGGTCAAACATTATTTTATCACTGCGTGGAAGATTTTTTAGTATCGAATGGTAGCACTTTCAGTCTGGGTTTTAAACACTTTTGCCGTGGACTTTTTAAAATTGCATGTTTAGGAATCACCTGGCAGTTAAGACCTTAACCACTTGACTGTAGACATATTAATGCCTCTTTTAAAACCGCGTTTTCAACAAAAAAAACCTCGTCGACCAACTTCTGTATGAAGCAAGTCGGGAAGTAAAATCTCGGTGAATGCCAGGAGGATTTTGGACGAAAAGAGTAAAATTGCAGGATGCACACTGGCACTTTCGCGAGTGTTTGCAGCTTCTAGTCATAGAGATTGTGACGTACACAGGGGCTTTAAATGGTCCTTAACGTGATTCAGTCTCTGTATTTTGCTCTCTTCTATCCCTTCCATAATCGTACTCAGCTTCTCTCTTCTTCCCTCGCGCGCGCCGCACGAGTTATACACCTCAGGTGCATAGGATGCTCAGTAAACCGGAATGCAGATAACTACAGACTACGCGTCTCGTGCTTTCGTTTGTACTATTTTTCGATTGACCATTGCCGTTTATATACCTGTATCCTGTTATCGAGAAGATCACTTTCTAAAACACTGGCGGGGTAAAAGTTCAGAATAACAGAGATACCAAATAAGTGAAAAAGGGATGGGTAAATATTCATAAGGAAAAGAAGCGAAGCCTAGTAGAAGGCTATCTATTTATGGGCACGATATGACATATGTATCCTAATTAATTAACAAATTAACCATCATGCTTATTAAGCTGACTGCGCGACTACCCACGCTATTTTGCATGATGCCAACTGTCATGCATTAGATATTGATAATTATTTTAAAAAGAGCAATTATAAGAATTTTCTGCATTCTAATAAAATATCAGGTACAATGTTTTTGGTGAAGACCACCAAGCAAGAATAAGGATGAAAAATACCTAGCCAAAAAAAGCTTAAGAACAGCAGGAACAATTTCATAATTTTTGTATTAATCCTAAAAATTCGAATAACTCATTAAGGTCTAAATATATAAACTACTAAATTCCTTTAAAATCACTACCACTGAAAACACTCAGCTTCAGATTTGACTAGGTCACCTGGTGTACCCCCTAAGGCCTAAGGCATGGAAAGATAAACGCGTCATTTATATGCTGCAGCACGTATAGTTAAATAGGAGAAAGAAAGAGTCTCGCCTCGTTACAGGATATAATAATCCTAACACTCGGAAAATTCTAACCAACATTCTCGAACCCTCGTTAACACCTCTATATAGTTAAGCCAGGTAAAAAAGTCACCAACCTCTGCCAGCATATAATACCGAGCGCAATACGAGATTATTTTTAACACAACACTTCAGATTTCACGAATACTAAAATTGCCATATTTCCTTTGTGAAAAGGACTTTGCCGAACTTCAAATTGCATGCAGTTTGTACACATGCGATTTTTTTAAAGCACACGTATGCTCTCAAGAGTGGACTCTTAATTATGCATTCGACGAATAAGCGAATACCTGACTGCTCGAGGAGCAAGATTTGCGCGAACATATTTCTCTTCGTCGAGTGCTTGAACCCTGTGTCACTGGTTGGCCTTCTCTGTCTCTTCTTCAAGCATTTCCTGCCTCCTTGTCTCGTCTCCGTTTGCTCTGCTGATAGAGAGGCAGTGCAGAATATGCGAAACAAGAAACAGAATCTGAGAAAGGACAAAAAGTGAGGAGAGAGCGGGATAGTTGGTCAGATCTCGTTTATTCGCGCAAACAAATAAGCAAGGTTTGTTTGTACATAGTCCCGGTATCACCAGCGCGGCGCTAAGCCGCCTGCATACTGTACACCATGCATGCACTCATGTATTCGGTGCACACGCGCCTTTAACTCCAGACTCTGACAACAATACCGAATATTTGAGAAACATGCCAACATTTATGTCGAACGAATTTTTCATCTTTTGCGCGTTTTATGCTCTTGTCAAAATATAATTATCCGCTTTTTGGCTTCAAAGAGAGCGACGACAAGTTGTACGCTTAAAAGGGTTGAAAGACCTGAAATGCCGAAACACGAAATGTATTTAAGATGAAAGTAGACACAAGGTTACTCTACGAAACTCATGCATGTTTATGCACAAGACTTGTTTTTCTTGTGTATGGAGGTGGGACTCAATATAATAATTCGATTAATCATAGTTTTTTCTGAGAAGGCGACAGGTGTGCGATATGTCGACCAGAGATGTTGGCATTAATTGAATGGTCTTGTAGAACGAGTTCGACGACTGATGAATGAAATCTATTTTAGTTTTGAAGTGAAGGAGACTCATTTCTAAAAAAAAACTGAACAAAGATCTGTATTTGTAAAAATCCAAAAATGTATCCAGTGTAAAATCCTCTAACAAAATCGATATTGAAAACTACAAGAGCGAAGACTGAGATAAAGTTGAGCGAGATATGGATGACAAAAAGAAATGTGAAAGGCAAAATAGGTCGTGAAAAACCAAGAAAAATAGAGAAAGAAGAGGGAACCGTCGGTGTTCAACAGTTCAATTGAGTGTGCGTGCATGCATGCAATACCGAATTATGGTAGGGAATAACGCGTTGTGATTTATATTCGCGCCTCACATCGTTCTGTGAGGGCTACATACGTTCGAATACATCACTACTTCGCTCAATTTGCAGGTCGTCTTTTCGCTCGATCGATGTTGTGACGTTCGGACCCCTATTATGCATATTATTCATCCAAAATATTTCCGTCGTTTTTGATAATCCCAAAAAAACAAGTTGAAACCGTGTTGGGCCTGTGAAAGCGTGTCTCATTCCAACGACTCTTGAATAGTGACATGAATGTCCATGTTATGAACCCAACTCATTAAGGATGACACGCGTGTTAAAAATTCCAATTTCGCCAATTTTGCGTTCCTTTCAGATGTCCTCTTTCGCAAACTTGTTACACAACTTAAGGGCTTTGTACTTTTATTTATGAACCGCACGACACTGAAGAAAACTTCTTCATTTTACGAACTCTTTCTAAGTAGACTGGATGAAAGGAACGTGGACAGCTATGTGCCAGAAAACTTTTTTTATTTGGAAAGATTTGAACAACAATCTTGTAAATGAGAAATGACAGACGAAAGTTCAGGAAATACCTAAAAAAAACCGCCAACGGAACAAACAGAAAAACATATTGTGCATCATCCGAAGAAACAGAAAACTAAATTAGTAGGACACTGGCACTACAACCAGCAGAAACATGATTTCTTAAAGAATTCAGATTTGAACACAAATATAGTAACTGAGAAAAAACAGATGAACTTCCAGATAGTACAAAAAACCCCAACCAGAAAAAATAGAGCATAACAACTTTAGAGCATATTTGACACCCAATATACTAAATGAGAAGCAAAATATCAAATCCAGAAAATAACAACAACCAGAAGAAATAGACGAACATATCAACCATCTTTATAATAAACAGGAAAATACATTTGATATGAAAATGAGAATATAACCCGGCAGTAATCCGAACAGAAGCATGATTTCTTAAGAAAGATTTAACCACTAATCAAATAAATAAGAAATAACAGATACGATGCAGGGAATACAAAAAAAACACCATAATCAGAAAAGTAAGAGAATTACAACCAGCAGAAATCAAGGAAGAAATTAAAAATAATAATAAGCGCAACAAAAAGAAGCAAAGTAACATTTTAATGATTCATATTTAAATATTGCACCTAATTATAGAACGCGTGTTGCATGTCCTTCTACGTAGACTGGCTGAAAGTAATTGGCAGCTCGATACCACTTTGTTTCTTTCAACTGCAGATAATTTAGCGCAAAGACTGCAAATTTATGAAAAGCAAGAAAGGTGGAAACATTAAAGAGGCTTGGCTAGAGGAGGATAGATCCTTCGAAATGATCGCGTGCTCGAGAATGTCGTTGCATGTTTAGCGAGTCTCTCCACAATTACAGAACGGCGGCGGATGCAGACGCCCACGTTCCTAGATGTGTATGTGCCTACCGGCTCCTCTCGCATTAGTTTCTACCCGTGACTCTTTTACCCAAAGATGGAGAGCGAGCTAAGAAAAATATTTGGCTGAAAAGTGAGTGAGAGAGAAAGAAAAAAAGAGGATGGCCAAGAGTGGAATTATCAGAACGCGCCTAGCCTCAGGAAATAAGATCTCGGAGTAGCAATGCAATGCTCCGAATATTCCTCAAATCGCTGGCCGTCTCAGAATCGAGAGACACGCAAGAGTGGGCATCCCTATAATAATCTTCGAAAAAAAGTGCGGACTAAGAAGAAACCGAAGGTAAGAAAGGAGTAAAGAACGGGAAACATAGATTTCGATGGAGAGTTGGGAACTGGGATTGGTTTTGTTGGCGAAATGACACGGTCGAAAATTACATAGGACCGCGGCTCGCCTAGATAATCGGGGTGTAGGTGCCGGGACAAAGGAAATATCATCCTTCGGGCTAGCATATACGCAATCATTTCGATATTCCTGGTCGTCTACGATCCTCTACGGAGCTTTTCTGCTCTTCCCTAAGAATATAGGTATACTCTTTAACTATTTATGTAAGTATGAAATATATATAGGTATATAGATTTTATATATTACTCTATATGCCTCGATTCTATATATAAACGAGGATACTTTGTAGGTTTTGCGACGCCGCCAACCGACGCGACGCTTGATTACGATGTGTGAGAGAAATGCTTTAATGTGTGTTCGCAAATCGACGAGTTCAGTCTGCCCCAGGCTCTCTCCTTTAACGCAAATGAGAGGGATACAACCGAAACCTGACGTATGTACCAAGCATTGAAATCGAGAAATCTGCAGCTGCGGGTCATTCGGGAATTCTGAAAGACAGTTATTTTTTTCTCCAAAAGGAAAAAAACTAGAACCTTGAAAATGTACCCTAAATTGTCCTACAGGGACAAGCAAGCAATAATTTTAAGGTCGAGAACACTCACAACAGTTGAAGCTAAAAGTGGAGGATTTCCGGTGATCAAGTCACAATAGAAGCTCAACCTTTAGGCTGAGGAACCCAAGCGCAACCAGCAGAAAACTTCGCAGAACCGATTAGTGAACAAATCAGTTGTTCAAAATTATTCTCCGAAAACGATAACCTGGGAGAACAGGAAGTGTGAAAAAACCCTGGTAATAATACCGATAAAACCTATTGAAGTCTTCTTTATATTACTTTCTGATGATATTCATGTATCTACAAGAAGAATTCCTCAGCACTAGTCGAATTCAAAAGCAATCTGAAAGAAAGATCGAAATATTCATCCCCGCGGTATAAACGGGTGGCGTCCGCAATTACCCTGTTCCCTCTTACCGGTTTCCTTACACCGTCTTTCATCTCTCTTTCTCCTGCTTCCTTGAAGGCACAAGCTTCTCTTTTCTCGCTGCCGCGATACGCCTTTCCTCTCTCTCTCTCTCCTCTGCACTATCTCGCTACCTGGACCTCTCCTTCTACCTTTTTCCCTTTACTGCACGATCTGTGTCTGACCATCATCTCCTCTCCTTTCCACTGAAGTCTTTCCTCGACTGCATCTGCAGGCAATTCGGAGCGAGCTGCCGCCGCTGGATCGCTAGCATGACATACCTCTGCACCACGAAGCCCAGTCATTTCGAAAAATACCCGGCGAAATGATTCGACTGCTATTACGACCCGGTCTTATCCTCTCAACACCCGATCATAATTTCGACTGTTCCCTCTTCTTCTCCTTCGTTAAAAGCCGAAATTCGAAATCAATTGGGATTCCGAGGAAGTTTCGCCAAGATTCAACATCTACCACCTTAATCCAAGAATTTTGCGATTCGCTTTCTGATTAATAATTGAATATAGTTTCTAAGACATTATGTGATACATGTCTCAGGTATAAAATCGGAGTATTAAAAATACATGGTCTTGACACATTTTAAGTAATGGGGCAAAAAATTGTATGCACCGAAAAGTTCCGCTATCTTTTGGATTCCAAGAAAGTGTCGGTTAGGCGAATTGTTCCCCTGACTGCGTTTGTCATCGTTCACGTTTTCGTCGTTCGTTTCGCAAATCTTCTCGGTCCATCTTGCCTCGTAAACAGGACAGGAATCAGAGATGGACCACGTAAGGAAGATTGAGCAAAGACGAAAGGACGACGAAGTCGGCAGTCTCAAGAAAGGGGCATGGTTGAGGCAGGGGGCAAAAGAGGACCAGCAACTTTCGGGGAGGAGTGAGGAGGAGGCATTCACCCCGGTAGAGAGTTGGCAGGACAACCACTGGACAGATACAGATATGCTAATACCCGAGTCGTTTACACGTGATATATAGCCGGACTGACGGACACACTGCGGGGCTACGAGCCGATCTCGTGGGTTCCCTTTCTCGTATGTGCGTACACACGCCTTCGCAACGCCGCCGATCAAGCCACCCTCACGAAATCACGGGAGCATCATGTCGGCAACAGGGGGATCCTGATCCAGCACCAGATTCAATTTGCTTGGCTGCTCGTTAAAAGTCCTGCGTGAAACGTTGCTACGTAGGTGATCGCCTAAAACTAAAGATGCGCCTTTCAATTCTTATGTGCGCCAGACAGACGGCTGATGGTTTATTAAATGGGAAAAGGAAACTTCAGTGAAGAACAGAGAGACGAAGAGACGAAGAGAAGAAGAGAAGAAGAGAAGAAGAAACGAGGCATAATGGAATGAGGTGCTACAATCGCAACCAGGATAAGCCAATTTCTAGCTCGTCCATAGACATAGAATATTAGAAGAATAAGGGAAGTCTCGAAGAGCAATTATTACTAAAATGTTAGGATTTTCACACATCGAAAAAAGTTTCCAGGATTCCGACTCGTATTTCGTGCGGCATGTCTCGAGTTCCAAGGAACATCTCTTTCAGTTCCCGTTGCATGTTTCGCACTTTCGCAGTCAGAATTCGTGTATTCCATCTGTTCGGTATAATAAAAAAAAGCATTACCAGTTCTCCGGGAGAATGTAAAGTGTACGAAAAATGGGGTAAAGTCCAGTTCCTTGAGTTGAGGAGAAGAAAGAAAAAGAATAAAGAGGAAGGATCAGTTGCACTTAGTCAGTTCACGGGATGGAATGAGTTTTTGAGTTTGAGAAAGACACGCCATGTTCAAAAAGCGACGAGGAGCAGGGCATAATCACTGCAATTACCTTACCGGCACGGGATCGCTTCTGAGAAAGAAGGAAGAGATGAGGAGTGCGATGATGACGAAGATGAGTACAACAATGATGCACGAGTATAAGGCGGGTATACTTTAGGAGTCATCAAAGGCTGAAAAGAATTGACTAAAAGCTTGGATAGTTACTTTCTTGGGGGAAAGAATGACAAATGATGAGAAACTGCTTGTTCAAACATGTTGATCTTTCTAGCCGGTTAAGTTATATCATTTAAAACCTATCTAGTTTGTATATCCTACAGATGCAATAAGAATAAGTGGCACTCTATTAAACGATAGTATGCAAATTTCATCTACTTATAGTAAGAAATCTCTCTAATGTGTTCATCTTATTGTGCTATTATATACATGTATGTCTCTGCTAATACAGTCCTACGCAACACGTTTTGAGCAGCTCGTATCTTTTCTTTTCCGTTCCAGTCTGCTTGGAGTCAGGTGACTTGCTGCGAAACTTAATACCTATTAACCAATCTCTTTATCGTCCCGTCTCACTCAGAAAGTTTTCCTTTTTCTAATAGATCTCCTTTATAAAGACTGCATCCTCGAAATCACGACATCATCAGAGAACTTGCAAAAACGAGGAGGGCGATAGAAGAGTGAGAAGGAGAAAATCGCGTTCGAGGAGACCTGTATCGACGACTCGTAAGTAGGTAGGTTTTACGATGATCTTGCCAAGCCATCGCTCGCATCAACTCGGCAGCACGATAAGCCTTCGACGCTCTCTCATTCGCCGAAGGAGTCGAAATGGATTGAAAAAGAGAGGAGAAATCGAAGAGCAACCTTCCTTTCTTTCTCGCTCACGAAAACTCTCGACTCGAGGTTGCAGCCGTCGAACAAAAAGCCCAAAGTGTTGTCCACCAGATTTAATTTCGCGGTCGCGTCATTCTCGCGAAAGACACAGAAGATCATCCGCGACTGTCGATCGAGTTGCAGGTATTCGTAACAGTTGCGCGAACCAGAGAATGAAGAAGATGACGCAGAAAGAAGAGGATCTAGGAAAAAGAAGATATAGGAGAAAGAAAAAGAATCTCGCTTGAACAGAACAAACTCGTAAACCCCCTTAACGATCCATAATTTTGCAACGTTCTATAATAACCATGCTCCAGTCCGAGACCTGGGATAGGATACTTCAAGGATGATTTCGATTCTAGGATCTTGCAGATATGCCTACGAGCCGCAGCGAGTAATCTGCGAGGAACCCTTTCGGAAATATCATCCGTCATCTTTCGATGATTATTTACGAGCAGTCGAAATAAACCAAGGATAGGTCCTTTTCTCCTAGCGTATAAACAAATGTAGATGAGGCGCGTGTTGCGGTTAAAATCCAGGAAGAAGTGTAGAGAGTTTGTCGACCCTCGTTCACGACCTTCGCCACCTCTATTCATCGCATTATAATCTATATATGTATATACAATTCTTAAACTGCTTCTTCACTTTTTTCTGCATGTTTTTGCCTTTAGATTATCTCGACGTCAATCGAAATTAAATGAATCTCTTGTAGAAGAGGGCATCTCATACTTCATCATTCGTCTCATTAACTACATACATTGCAATTATTTTTAAAAATTGAAAATTCTGAACTGTAAGTTTAAACATTTTTATATAACTTCAAATGCTGAATTATTACCAACTTTTTTCCTGGGCAAATTTTCGCTGATGTAAAATGGATTAACGTCCCCTAAAATATGTCATCAGATTTCCTTTCGCCATCTAGATGTCATTAAATAAATTGGTCTTGCTTTCTGCAAAAATGGAAGTTCACTTCTGAGACTCGGAAACGAAAAAATTCTCGTCTTTCCGTATTTATATAATCAGCTCTTGTTGACTTTAACCATCCTGCTTATTTTATAGCGGAAGAGTCCTAACTGCATTCGAAAAAGACTGCGCAAATCTGCTGCTAAGTGGCGCGAAATGCGTTTTTAATGGCAGTTAAATTGGCCCAAGAAATCAGAATCAGCGTTCTGTGTACGTAGTCCCGAGGACATGTTTTTTAGCGGCAAACATTGCATTTAAAGTCGATTTATCGTTTACCAAAATATTCTAACGAGAAAATTATCAAGATACATGCAAAGAAGCTTAACCCCCATTCATTTCAATTGCCATGTGCTCATTTGACTTGCGGAATTGTCGATAATCTCTTCTTATCCCAAATTTACGATTCTACAGCAACAAATTCTAATAATTCACAACGGAGGTATTAATATTGAATAATGCTTATCCAACATCCATTCATCAATCATTATTAAAGCCGACACTCCTAACTTTGTATATTATGTGTCCATACGTAGTTCAATAAAATTCCAAGTGTCTCTCGTAATTCAAGACATATTCGCGCGATTTGCGAATCACGTTTCGAACATTTCTTATCTTCATTGAGTAGAAACGAAATGATTCAAGCTATCACGTGAAGAATATATCGTCATCGATGTCTCCAGTCTACCTACGCAACTTTAAGGAAAGAGAGAAAATAATAAAAAAAGATGATGACCAGCTGCAGAGTGAGGAGTAAATACAATATGTGTTTGAAGAAAATGTATGGGTTTGAGGTTCTGAACATTCAAATGAACGAAATTTTTTACAGATGACTTTGCAAATCAGGAAAAGTGCTAAAATGTTTTTATTTATCTTTATTCTGTATTTCTATTTCTGATTTTTTAACTAACAACCTTGTATTTTTAGTATTTAAATAGTGCAGTAGTTAAGCCAGTATAATTAGTCAAGTAAGGTTCCACAGGACGACACGAGAGAATTTTCGAGACTGGAAAAATGCGAGAAGAATTAGGCAAAGACATAGGTACATAGGTACCTGCGTTTAGGTCCGAGATCAGTCCTCTTTCGGCCACCTCACAACCCTTACTCCTCCGACGCTTGTAATAGAATAGCAATAAATTTCTGAATTAATTGGTAATATTTGTGCAATTATTAAAATCCGTAACACCCCCACAATATTTACGGGTAAAATTGAAATGTCGACAAATATTTCGTTCATTTGAACGTTCAGAACTTCAGGTACATGAAAATGTTTGTTACTTCAGTCATTAAAAACTGTTATTGACTGTTATTTAAAATTTGAAATTCAATTTTTCTACACTAAACAATTTATAATCTTTTTAGTATTCAGGAAGAATCCCCAAATTAACGAATCTACTGTGGGACAATTCTAAAGTTGAAGCGTTTAATATTGAAAATTAAACAATAAAAGTTGAACTACTTGTAACTTGAACCCTCAATATGATATAAAATCGATTATTTTAAATTAGATAATCTAACAATCGAAAACATGTAAGACGATTCAAATCCAAAATAGAAGCAATCAAAATTAATTAATCTTTTTCAAGACCTTCAAACATAAAAACAATTTAAGGTTAACATTCTTGAACCGCGTTTATTCCAAATTAAAATATTTAATTTAATTTTCACAATGAAGAGAATCAATATTCAGGTGATTGGGAAAGAAGCACTGACAATTAATGAACTATTAAAACTTTCAATTTGAAATTGTACATGACTGACCGATTCGAATTATCTCAGTTATAAATCTTACATGTAAAGCCTTCAAACTTTTCAATTTTATTATTTAAATCTTAAAGACTTTCAATTGGAAATTGTATAACGTTTGAAGCGCTTTTTCATGCAAAATCGTATAATTTTCGAAATTGCAAGCTTACTCTAGTCGAATTTAAATGACGTGAATTTATAATCCTTCAAGGATTAAAATGTTTGAGGTTGAATCTGCCAACTTAAAAATGCATTATTCCAACTTTAAAATTAATGTTCATCATTTTGAAAGATTCAATTCAAAATCCTTCTTATATGTAGTATAAAGTATTTTGCTTATTCTGAAATAATAATAATAATAATAATAATAATAATAATAATAATAAAGAGCCTCTGTGGCTCAGTTGGTTGGGCCCTCGGACTTCACCTCAGAGGTCCGGGGTTCGATCCCTGAGCCGGTACCTCTGGAAATTATTCAATGTACCTTTACCGAGGTTCTGGTGGTTCGTAACCCACCTTAAGCTGTAGGTCCCCCCATCGTGTACTTGACTGTAACCCAGTCCGTCAATGATGGGATAAAAACCAGGCTTTGTCCAATATGTCTGGGCAGACTGCTCTCATCAGATCACTTGATTGCATTATAAAAATGCATCCGTGACTGATGATATATACCGGGAGAGCCCCGTGCAAAAAATGATCAAATAAAAAATCCAACTCTAATCAAAAATGCCTTCGACATGTTGGGCAGTATAAGCCTGTGACAACATTTCAACACTGGAATGTTTTTATAATAATTATAATATTTCAATGATAATAATTAATATTAATTAATATTAATAATTATAATATTTAGGAGCCTTGGTCGCTCAGCTGGTTAGACACTCGGACTTCACCTGAGAAGTCCGGGGTTCGATCCCTGAGGCGGTACCTCTAGAAATTTTTTAATGTACCTTAACCGAGGTTCTGGTGGTTCGGAACCCACCTTAAGCTGTAGGTCTCCCCATCGTGTACTTGACTGCAACCCAGTCCGTCAATGATGGGGTAAAAACCAGGCTTTGTCTAATATGTCTCGGCAGACTGCTCTCATCAGATCACTTGATTGCATTATAAAAATGCGTCCGTGACTGATGATATATACCGGGAAAGCCCCGTGCAAAAATGATCAAATAAAAAATCCAACTCTAACCAAAAATGCCTTCGACATGTTGGGCAGCATAAGCCTGTGACAACATTTCAACACTCAAATGTTTTTTAAAAATTATAATAACTAAAGTAATAAAGAGGCTTTCAATTTTAATTCTGCATTTTTTTATCATTTAATTTGCGAACAATGAATTTTTAAAGATTTAATCTAAAATGATGCAACATTTAAAATTCAAAGATCATCTATTTCAAACATTTTTGTAATTATTTAATAATGAATTAAATCTTAAAAAGTTAAATTAAAAAAAAAATTCATTCAATCTTGGAAGCTTATATCAAATAACATATATAGTTATTTGACAAGTTTTTATACTAAACCTATAAGAATTAAACAAAAGTTCTTCAAAATAAAATTTAACTAAATTTCTTCAAAGTAAAATTAAGTTAAATACTTAAAATTAAATGCATAATACAGACTCTCTACAAAGAGTATTGAACTCAAAATTATACTTTCTCCGCTCGCTAAATATGCGAATTTAATTTCCCGTTTTGCCTTTTAGCCAATTATTCAATATTTCAATTTTTCCATTTTTTAAACCGCAAACTTTAACAAATAAAAATTTAGACATACTTTAAACTTAAAAATTAGTACAATCTGAATAGAATTGCAACGTGTTAAAAAGCTATAAAATATACACTGTTAAAAATTTCTATAGCGATTTGACTATAAATGTAATGTAAGCAATATGCATATACGTGTAGTAAATTTCATATACCATTATCTTGTAAAATAATATACATGCATAGTAAAATAGAGTGCATAAAAGTTGAAAGTTCTTTGATGTATTCAAATCTTGTCAAATATTTAAAACTGAAATAATAACCTACAACTCATCCACTAAATTCTTATTTATAATCAAAGTACAACGTACGGGTGGGGTTTTCATCAAAATTCACTGCCAATGTCAGAATATTTGCGTGAGTACTGCTGCTTTTAGGTTAGGTGTCTCAATATAATGCTTTATTATTTAGAATAAAAAATGACTGACAAAATAATTTTTAATTAGTGTAAAGTGAAATTACCTGGCTTGTCTAAGAATTGATCAATATACAGGTATATTAAATTTGCTACGCAGCCTCTTAATAACTATTTCATGGACAGAGTTCTTAGATTTAGTATACAAATGTATAGTAAATGTATATTAAAATTACAAACATTTTTAACAGTTTAGGATAAATCTCTATAATACAATTCATGTGACGGCTTATGGCTATATATAAAATATATATTCAAGCTTTAATTTGGTATGTGATACGTTCCTCACTCATGATTTATCAATATTACGTCTTTAAAAGTTTTTCTATCCACCTCGTACTGGTTTCCCCTATCAAGTAACACAAAAAGCGATTAGACACGTTTTTTTTACCAAAACTATATACTCGTATATTAAAAAAACTCCCATTCTGATAATAAATTCAGTCTTATTACCCGGCTTTTTCAACTTCTCAAAAAATTGATTCATTTGCCGATTTTCGCAGTGCCCACTTGGAAGTTCTTCAAAGTAAAACTAAATTAATTACTTGAAATTGAATACAAAATACAGACTCTAGAACTCTAGTTCAAGAGGGTATTGAACTCAAAACGACACTTTCTCCTCGCACGGAGTTGGAGACTTTAATGCGTGGAAAGGATAAGGCAGCATTGATTCTTTGTGACAGAAGACGGGGGAAGTAAAGGGAAAGACTCGGAAGGAGCGAAGCATGTAAGTAGAGAGAGACTCCAGATTGAACCGTAAAATGAGAAACAATTAAGCTTTTATAGAGTTGCAATCCAGGAGGCAGCAAGATGCCGTTCCCTCTTGGTCTTCACAGCGGTCTGTTACAACTTGTTACAACCCTCAAGGTCGAGAATGTGCGGGAGAAAGAGGAAAGGAGGAAGGGATATCCGATAGCTTCATAGATTTTTACGCGGCCACGCGTATGCGTGCAATCGTGAAGCAACTACATCCATACTCGAATACCAATACAATTCTGATTACCACACATGCGAGATTTATATTGATGTTGGTACAGGCTATACTGCACACCACTCTCCACGAGCGTGACGAACCACTCTCTATATCTCGTTCCTCTTTATCCCTTTTTCATCGTCTCGCGATTACCCATCGATCTCACGTTTTATCCTTCCCGCGTTTCTCGCATTTCGCTTTTAACCATTAACAGACTTCGCATTTCAAAATGCTCTCAAAAAAGGGAAAATAGGGTGCTTTTTCACGAAAATAGGAAACTAAACGTAGTTAAATGAAATTAATTTAAAGGTATGCCCTATTCATTTCAATGTGAATACTGTAAGAAATATTTGCAATTTTAGCGTACATGGGTACATTAAATTTCGTATATGTTTACTAGATTCATTAGATTTTGTAATTTTAGGATACTTACGTATACTAAATTTCGTTTAAGAAGTTATTTGTATACTAAATTTATTAAGTCTGCAGTAAGTTTCTTTTACGTATATGAATTTTATAGTTTCTGTATATTAAAGTTCATATACGTGTTTACTATATTGGGCTGCGCAAGCGCGTTTCGATTTACGCGGTCGTGCAACCTGGCCGTCAGCAGGCTGCTCGCTTTGAGGTTACTTGTGCTGGTATATTGAATAGATGGAATAGATCATTGGTACAGCCAATTCACCTGTTGGTTCACGAGGAATGACCTAATCCAGAACGAAAACGAGCCTCCAATTTAGGTAAATTATTTAAATAATGCTGTGTTACTTCAACTATTTTGTTTACAATTCGATGATAAAAAACTCAGTGTCTACGCAATCGGAGTAGAAAAAGATATAAATGGATCCACAATACCTCTGAGAATCACTCTTAAAACCGAAAAATACTGAAGAATTCGCTGAAAAAATAATTTGGATAAGAAAATAGACTGGACGTTTTAAAATTACGGACTTTAAATTAAGGACAAAAAACTTCCCTTACCTCAGTATTTCATTGCAAAATTCAATTAATTTCAATAGAGTTTGAGAAAAACTGTACACAATATTTTAAAATTCCAAAAATCTTTTCATTTATATATACTTTGATTTATTTTTTTTTTTACTTCGATTCAGCACGTCAAAATACATAGTAAATGATGGGTCTCGTCTCTGGAACCAATTACTTTTTTTTGCGTGTCGGTGTAATTGTAATTCTTAATAAATAAGATTTATTATAATACCTATAATTCTATTAATAATTAATATTTGTAAAAAACCATCACGAATTACTTTACTATCCTTTAATTTTTATATGCACGTTTATATCCTTACGGAAAAAGTTTTAAAAAAATATTTGATTTCCATCTTACAAAGAAAACAAATAATTCAAATTTGCATTGATATTAATTGTTTTCCTTATACTTGGAGTCAAACATTTTTATGTAAACTTTTTTCGAAAGGATGAAAAATTTTTTACCAGATCTCTGCCATTAGTTTACACTTTACATATACTAAAATTAGTATACACGTACAATAAAATTACTATAAGCGTGTACTCAATTTAGTATACGCTTGTCCTAAATTTGGTATATGCGTATACTAAATTACGTATACATGTATACTGACTTTAGTATATGCGTATATAAAATTGTATATGCGTGTATACTAAATTCAGTATATACATATACTAAATCTAATGTACGCTGGTATACTAAATTTAATTTCGTGTTGTGCATTCTTGCTTCCATTACATGTATACTAAATCTAGCACAGATTTTTCTAACAGTGAACTGCTTGAGATTTCAAGCAAAAATATATTGCATTTTCAACAAAGAGCTTGAATTTTCCACCAAAAAAGATTAATTCTCTGCCAAAAACCATGAGTTTTAAACGAAAGAAGTGGGTTTTCCAGGTAAAAAGTACAACTCTTTAGAAAATAGTTGACTTTAAATGCCGAAAAGATCAATTTTCGAAATTATTTTAGACCAAACAGTTGCAGTTACAACCAAATATTAAAACTTTCAAGTAAAAGAGTCAAATTATCAACAAATATCGATGCGTCCAAATGAAAAGTTTCCGAGATGGAACCTTGTCAATTTTACGCGTGATTTTCAAATAAACTGTCGAATTTTCGAACAAAAACGATGCAACTTGAACTGAAAACAGTTGTGTTTCTATCCAATAGGTAAATCTCCAAAACGAAAAACGAAATTTTGTAAAAGATAATTGAGTATTTAACAAAGAAATTTTCTAGACAAAACATGATTTTTCAATTATAAAAACAAACTTTCAACAGAACAATTAAATTTGCGACCAAAAGATTGAATTTCTAAGGACATAGTTGAATTTTAAATCCAGAAAGATTAATTTCCAACCAAGCAGTTGTATAGTTACAACCAACGAGTTGAATTTTCAATCTAAAAGGTCGATTTTTCTACAAAAATTAAAAAAAAAGAATATTCAACAAAACAGTAAAATGCTTAATAAATAGTTGAATTTCTAACCAAAGAGGTGCATTTTTGAACTAAAATTATGAATCATCAACAACAAAAAACGTAATACTTATATCAATTTGTTTTCACTTTTACCTCAAAAACAGTTGAATTTAATCAAAAAAGATGAAATCTCGACAAAATATGTAATAATTGATATTTAAACCAAAAAATTTTTCAATTTTAAATAAAAACCATATAAATAAAAAAAAAAGACGAATCTTCAACAAAGCAGTCGAATCCACGCTCAAAACAGATTAATTTTTAAATATAAAATTCTATTTTTAATTTACAAATTTTAAAATTTCTACCAAAAGACATCAATTTTTAAACGAAAAATACGAATTTTCAAAAAGAGTTCAATTTTCTATCAAGGAAGATTTTTCAGACTGAAGTGAACAAAAATTGAAACGAAATTATTAATTTTTTAATCAAAAAATGGCAAAATATCTACAAAAGAGTTCAATTTTCGACTAAAAAGTTAATTTTAAACCAAATAATTGAACTTTGCGCCAAAATAATAGAATTTTCAAATCAAGAAAACGAATTCAGTTAATTTTTAAATCTAAAAGTTCAACTTGCATCTAAAAACGATCAGCAGTTTTTATTTTTCAACCAAATGATGGAATAATGAAATTTTCAGCAACCACAATTAATTTTCATCCAAAAAGCTAATTTTGAACAAAATATTTAAACCTTCAAACAAAACAAATGTCTCTTTAACAAAGA
The DNA here is from genome assembly GCF_010883055.1 of Belonocnema kinseyi. Taxonomy (NCBI): domain Eukaryota; kingdom Metazoa; phylum Arthropoda; class Insecta; order Hymenoptera; family Cynipidae; genus Belonocnema; species Belonocnema kinseyi. The sequence goes on from NC_046666.1 coordinate 57,735,860, forward strand.
ATTTTTAAGAAAAAGAAATTAATTGTGAACTAAAAATATAACTGTGGACTTTTCAATTAGAAATAATGAACTCTTTGAAAGCAGGGGAAAAAGTGTGAAATCTGCAACCGGAAAAATGCAGCTATAGTTAGAGTCACGCAAAATTTGAAAAATCGTTAATGACCATCATTAGAAAATTACCTTTATGAAGAAATAAAAAGTGCGTTCTGCAATTTCGATCCAATCAGTGGACCAATATACAGCATTCAAAGACTACTCATCAAATGTTATCATTGTCAAGACGACTTACCTGAAACAAAAAGAAAACAAATGTTATTATTTACCAGATATAAAGCAAACTTCAATAATGATAAAGTATTCAACTTTTATTTGTATGTAAGATTTTCTCAATTCCTATATATTATGCTCGACTTCTTGAATCTTCCTAAAGTCAACAATGCAATGTGAGGCTGAATAATCAAGTTTCTGCTGGCAAATGGAGCAACTCTATAAAACGCAAACGATGCTGTTAAACATTAACAAAGTTTAAAAATTGCTAACTGCTAAATACGGGTGATACTATGTAGTGGGTACAGTTGCTGCTTGGGTTGGGTTGGGTTTGGTAGGTGGGTTTGGTACGTAGGTTTCGTACTTCCCTTGGCACAACAACTCCTGAGAATAAAGATATATTTTAATCAAGCAAGACTAACGCAAAACATAACCCAAATTTGTATTCTCAACAATTATCATTACAGTTCAACTTTGCTAAAGAATATATAATTCTTCAACCAAAATGATAATCATGATTTACAAAAATTATTCTGAAATCAGAAATTGCTAGTGAGAAACCAAGACGTATACCTGAACTTCTGAACACTTAAATTAACCAAATATTGTTGCGCAATTTAATTTTATCCGTAAATATTATTCGAAATACAATTTCAAATCATGCATTGTAAATTTTTGTCGATAACCTATTATATTAAATATAAATCAACTCACATTTTAGCACTGTTTCTAGCTAAGAAAGCCATCAGTAAAAACTGTCATTCACTTGCACATTCAGAACTGCAAGCTCAAGAAACCAAGTGCAAATTGCCATCAGATTTTGTTTACACATTTCAAAGTGTTAAAAGTAATACCAGAGTTGATCATGTCATAAAGTACTTTAGTAATGTCCAGGTTGTGTAATATTACATGGAACCCGCCCGCATCCTGATCGTGAATAAGAATCTCTTTACTTTCTCTGCAAGTTTCATACATAAATAACAGTAAGTTATGCTGATCTCGTAAAATACTTTCATCAAGTGTTATTAACTAAAAAAAGCCTTAATCTATGTGAAAATACTGGATATCAATTACTGATATGAGTACCATGTGTCCACTGTGTGAAGATAAGCTAATTATGCAAATTAAAATGTAAGTGGACTTTGGTTTGTGAATTGGACTACTTAAACGAGGCTAAAATATTTTCAGTTTTTTTTATTCCAAACTAGTTTTGTGTAGGTTTATAACGCTTGAAAGTTCATTTTCTTGCAAATCTGGCTTTTATTTTATCATCTTTTAATGAAAACAAGGCTAACCTCACACTATAAAGACAACCTTGTGCTAAAGACTGCCCACTATATGAGTCCGTTGATCCCTGTCGTTCCACATTGGCAAAGCTTATCTTGACTATATACCTTTTATATATTCTCAAGATTCTTCTTTCACAGAGAAAGCCGGTCGTTTTCTGATAAAAATGATTTTATAATAAAAATTCATTTTACAATTCTGAATGTCATTCAGTAATCATGCCGTTTTGTTGCTTATCCTCTTATTCATGCACTTCAAGTTATGGAATAGCTTTATACAATCATGATATGATATGATGGTTGTCTGAGATATAGTAGCATTTCGTTCCAGGGGATTTACATCGATAGATTTGTATTAAAATTCGAGTAGCAAAAAATCAAATTCTGGAATGTGTCATTAAAGATGTGTACAGAGAGTGTTCACCTACGCGAAGGTGTGTTCTGCGATTTTGATGTATACAAAGACTCTGCCAGGCACAAGTCAAATTAAAAAAAAAAGCTATAATGATTGGGTTAAAGAATAGTCACAATTGGGTTTCAATGTTCTCGAAATTTAAATGTGATTAGCGCTATTAATAGAGGGGAAGTTTGATGATAATCTGAAACACAGCAACAACGTCAAAAATATTCTGAGAAGCATAGACTCGAATTCAATAAAATTCACGAAACGGAATCTCAATCTAGAAGATTCTTGAAATTAGATGAAATTTCGAGTTAATAAAAGTTGCCATATTTTAAATTGAAAATCGATACGGGAAACATGCGCAAGATTGCAAATGCGTTTGTATACACAATATTTATTTTCGAGATGTAGACATTCTTCGTTTTTTTTTTATCGAAGCCGATGGTGACATTTTCGAAGAGCCTTAAACGTGCCGGTTAACGAAGAACCCTTAGAGTTCGGCAAGAATTTTAAGTTGGAAATCTTGTCGCGCCTCCTCCTTTGCCGCATTACGAATACCGATGACGGTGTCACGTCGTTTGATAGTAGCGAATCTAATTCGATTTTAAAGAGATTCGAAAGATGGCCATGAGAACCTCACATTCTAAAAAAGAAGCAATTTCTTCGTTTAAAAAAAGCATTGTATTGGTACGGTTTCGCAAAATCTTAAACATCATGAAGAATTGTTTATCATTAGACAAAGTATATGAATAAAACAGATTATTTCTCAACCTTTGATTTTAATCGTTTCACAAAGTATAAAGTATAACAATTTTTCTGTGATATTCGCACCATTTTGCAGGCAATTTTATGAGTTTTCTAACGAACTTGTTTTGCCAGTTTGAATTTTCGATTATATGAGGTGGAACGTCGATAGAAGGTTGATCATTTCAATGAGCTGCGAAAATTTCGAACGGTTATTTAGTTTGGTTGGTTCGCGAACAACAAATAGTTGCAAGCCATCAGGCCGACGTCTTTGGTACGGATAGTGCATCCTCCGGACGATCCAGTATTTTCAATGTTCGGCGCCAAGTGCTTTGCTATCAACCGGCTCAAGAATATTACTATACCGGAAAATAAGGCTTGATCCTATACGCACGCCTACGCCTTCGCGAGGTCTTCCGATAATTCCCGCTCATTCGATCACTTTGGATCACCGTGGATATTCCACTCATTAAATACAATGGCTATATTTAGATAGAGTTGGCTTGATAAGAACAAAGAATGATATTTATAATGAGCATACTATGAAGACGTTTGCAAAATAAAATTCGGTTTTTAGTGCTTCTTATACTCATTATAACAATTAAAAAAGTAGTAATTTATTTTTAATTTTTAATTTAATTCAAATCTTTCACTGTTTTTGTGGCTTGTAAAGTGTTATACAGTCGTATATCAAAATTTTATCTTAGTGCCGTATTTCCAGCGCCTCAAATCCTAGAAAAAATCTGGTAATTGTTTCCATTGATGAATTCTCTAAATTTTGTTGTGAATAGTTTGAAACTTTTTGCAAAACCTCCATTTTAGTCCAAAAGTAAAATATCTGTCGGGAGAAGTCAAACGATATTATAATCCACACATTTGTGAACCATAAATGAATTTTTTTGTTTCGTTTTTTCCACCGAATAATAATCCCTTTATACTCACTTTTATCATTTTTTACAGAAGAATTTGTATTATTCTCAAAAAATACCATAATAATAAAAGCAACCATATAATAAGACGTTTATTATATTGAAATAAATGTGAATCGATCAGATTTCATTGGTGTTAAATATTACTAGATTTTAATTATTTTAATAAATTTCACTAATTGTTGATTAATTTTAATATGAGAATAGTACAAATTGAAACGTGTCTTAACTATCATTAAAATAATATGTTAAATAAATTGTTTCATTAACAAATTATAAATGTTTATAAAAATTCTCTTTATTTAAAATGGAAGTGTTGAGCTATGTTTAACCCTACCTCTTTTCCAACTAGAAAAATGATCAATAATAATTGCTATTTTTGAAAATTTGATAAATAATTTTTCGAATTGACCTTCAAAGTGTGATTTGAGAATATTTTCCCGACCATTCCTAATAGGAACCTCAAAATCCTTAGTTTACGCTATTGGGGCATTACGAAAATAGAAAGAGTCATGCACGTGATTATTACGCAGATGTTTAATTGGGGGGGGGGGGATACGACAATTTTTGGGCATCTCCTGAATAATATTTTACTTTTGGACCAGAAAGAAGATTGTCCAAAAAGTTTAAATCTTTTTATTGCAAAATTCGGAAAAGTCATCAAAGGAAACAAGTACAAACATAGTAAAAATGAAGAGACATTTCTTATTTTTCAGTATAATTTTAAATTAGAAGGCTTCCAAAATATAAGTAAAAAATAAAAGAGTTTGCAATTAAAAAGTATCTCAAAAGAAAGCTTTCAAAATTCTACGATTTCAAAACAGTATTCGATAAAATGAAATATATTTAAATCACAGTCCTTCATTATTAAATAATTTCCTAATGGAATAAGGCCTATAAAATTGTCTATAATTTTGAAAGCTTAAAAATTGCAGTTTTAAATTTTGTATGAAAACTTTTCCAATTTCTATAACGCTTTATAAGTTTGAGTATTTCATATACAATTTTAATCGAAAATTATTATTATTTTTGTTCTGATTTTTAATTATTATATTATAAATGCAACAAACAGAATTTAGAGATCTTATAAGATGTCTAATTTTGGGTTGTTAAGGTTTTTGTTCTACTTTAAAAATTTTTGGTGAACAACAAAAAAGTATAACTTCAATTTTAAATTTTTTCTTTAATTATTAATAGCCTATGAAGAAGGGGTTTTGCTGTTATTCAGCCTGTTACCGTTTTTATCCATTATAAAATTCTTCGTTGCCTCGTCTAAAAACTACACCTTTTTAAAGTTCACAAATTTTAGAATTTAACATTAAAAAACGAAGGATAAGCATTCAAGGAAAACTTAAATTTATTGAAATTTTACAATGAGAAATCAGAATTGTACTGAATTGGAAAAATATAAAAACAAGCAACAAGTTCATGTAAATTAATAAGTAACTCTGGATAGGTTTTTCTGAAAAGTAAAAAAAAAACATAGAGAAAAAAATGTCTTTTTTTCAAACTGAATTTTTAGATTCGTCTAATTTTAGTCTTGTATTTGTAAATGATGTGAACTTAAATCCAATTTTTTTAATTTTTCAAATTTTGGTTAAATTATTCGAAGTGTCTCGTCCCAAAATTCGGGTAGTCCAATATTTTCCATAAGCTTTGGCAATTCCCCCCAAATTTTCGGGACGACTAGTCCATACCCTTTTCTAACCCCCTCAATTTTTTGGGGCGACTAGGCATATCCAAAATTATTAGCATTAAATGTAACAAACCTGAAGGAAAATCCTCTGGAGTTATAGGGTGTAAGGATGTAATCACACTCTAAAAAAAGTCCTCCAATTGCTATCATTCGCATAACCGGCCATTCCTGTTCTCATTCATGAATTACTCAAAGACACGTTATCACCTCTAACTCTTGCATATTTTAAAATTAAGCGGAAGTAGTTAAACAAATACCTTCACCAAAATGACTTATTTAAAAGGGCGCAAAAAGATGTTATTCTTGTTTACCATGAATAAAAAAGGAACGCAAGAATAATGGTGAACACTGTAACGAAGAGCATCTAGGAGATGCTCGTTTTTCTTTTTGGCTTCATATACCATACCCTTTTATCACCTTATCGTTATACTAGCTATTTCTCGCTATTCCGGCGTGCCTGAGCTAAAAGCTCGAAAGGCCAACGAAATATAAACTCTAGTCTTCTTCAGTGCTTCTCAGCAAGAGATCTCCAAGTAACGGCTAAGGCGATCGGTTAAACACGCACGCACTCAGGCCTTGGTCGTTAGCTCTATCCACTAAGGGGCTTGTCTATAAATTTATGATTTGCGAAAATATCACACTAACTGGTAATTAAGATATCGAGTGCACTCTCAGAAAGGGGTTGGGACGGGTGAAATGAAGAAGAATTAAGAACAGGAAAGAGATGAAAAGAGATAAAGGTGCTGCCGAGCAGGAGCATATATATATAGCCAAGCTACATATTATCCTAGCCTTGGAGACGCTTAATTACAGTGTACCGCAAAAAAGCCGCTCGTAGAAGTAATTTCAAATCTCGCTGCTGCCAACCCCTTCGCCAGCCTAATTAAATTTTCGCACAAAAAGAACATGAGCCCACTCTGTTTCACACGAGAAGCTGAGGCCATAAGCCCTTCTCATCTTCTGTCGCTGCTGTCTCATTCGGGCTCTTTTTTCCCTTTTTCATCCAGGAGAATCGTAAAAATTAATTTACTGGAGTCCCTGATGTCTCGTCAAACGATGTTATCCGATATTAAGTGATACGAGCTATCTACGAATTTTAAGGGAGATCTGACCTTTACGGGGACGATAATAATACTATTTAGAGAACTTTATAGCCTCTATTTAGCAAACCCTTCATTTGCATAAATAGAAGTGACTATGCGGAAGACAGCGGAACCTGGTCATGACCATAGCTCTTTTCAAAAACCGACCCAATAATATTCAGATAAGATAATGCCGCAAGACTCTTGTTCCATGGAAGTGTGAAACTGATAGTTCCGAACTCGTCTTCGCACCTTTGTATAGCAAGGTTTTATATCGACAGTTAAAATGTCGTAAAAACATCTATATTTCTTTCCTGTTGTAATTTGCATCATTACATCTATCTAGTCATACAAAGTTATACGATCTTCGACTCCAAATTGTTATTACTCTAATAAAATACCTCAGTGAAGATATTAAAGTCTTGTTACTCTTTCTGTAAAAAAATATACATACTATGATTAAATCATCTTTTGTAACATAAAACGCCTTTGTTTAATATAGCCTAACATAAAAGAAGTTTCCATTTGACATATTTTCTCCATAAATCTTCCTGATATTTAAATCTCTTTTAGCCTTTCTACTCCATCTTCTAGTTTCTTTTTCGGTGCCATATATTATTTTGAAAAGTAATATGCAGTCCAAGAATTCCAAAAGAGAGAAAGATCACTCGTACGAGAGGCATGTAGAGTACAGCCCGCATCCTTTGTGAAAAATCGAAAAACAAATTAGGCCGGGCATCTACGCCAGTCACGCGGGGACGATTTATCAAAAATTAATTATCCATTAGGCCCAAGATCTGGTAGAAAAGTGCTGCTTTTGTTGCCGCACAATGGACGTGCTAGAGCGTCTTCCAGGTATACGAGAAAGAGAGAGAGAGAAGTACTGGGAGAGAGAGAAAGAGGGAACGAAAAGAGAATCTTGAGGGTTGGAACAAAAAATCCTCCACGCCTCCGAACTTCTCGTGATTCTTTTTCTTACGTCCTATTCCTTCGACGTCTCCTCGCATCTCTTTTCTCATTGTCAGCCCTTGGCAATCGTGTTCATAAATTGTAATTCAGTAGCTGAAATGTCTTTTAATGGGATCTCCGGAGCCTTTCTAAAACCTGTCCGAGAAAATTCTTCGACTAGCCTCCAAATCTTGATTCTAACACCTCCTTCTGTGTCGCATTAATCTAATACTGTTCAGAATTCTCCGCTTCTTTGAATGCCGGTCGTCTCTGAAAGCATATTACTTACAGAAAAGTCATTGTTAAAGTAAGAAATGAATGTAAATCCATCTTTGTTGTTTAAATTATTCTTCCCGGATTTCTGGACACTTTCTTCTTCTTCTTCTTCTTAAACCATTACTTATTATACGATTACGTGACTTGTATCCGGCTTGAAAAACCAGTAATACAGTTCTTACTCTGCAGGAGGAAAATTCGGCTCGAAGGGCCATCAAGTTCTAAAGTGTCTTACTTTTCATAAAAATTATTTTGTACTTCTAATCTCTTCGGGAATTTTTTGATAGAGCCATCATATCATATTCCAACTGTGAAATAGCGGGAAATGTTCTGAACCGTAGGATGGACCTTCATCATTCAAAATTTGTATCCTCCCTGGCAATCCAGCATGAATAAAAGTTCTCCTTTTTGCTATGAACGTTGGATCTCACATCTTCCCACCCTCGTTCGGAGTGATCGCTGCTCGACGACCTCGAGGTTAAGGTTAAAAAAATCCCAGCGAGTATAAGCATTCGCAGATCTGAAGGTATGCGTGCGCAAATGCGCATGCCATGATGCCTTTTGAAACGAAGACCCTAACATTCGCGATACCAATATAACTGGGAGGTGTTGGGGACACTTTAGCAGATCACGTTAAATCGTAGAATTAGTCCCCCTTTTGGCATAACTTACGGTATTTATCTCGTAAACCTGGCTCTCACCCTGACCTCCGGGCCTTATTTATGACTGAGGACAGGTTCACACCACACTTCGTTACTGACCATTCATCTCTGCATGTGTGTTTGTTTGTTTACACACTAGCTTTTTAAAGAATTTTGATTGTCAGTCTTCTTTTACCAGTAAAATGTAAAATTTTTTAAATGGTCTCTTTAGTGTTGGGAATTTTGTCTATATTAATCAAAAAATCCAAATCTCTTGGATTCGCTAAGGTTCCCTTGAGACGGTGCTGATTATACATTTTTTCTGCATTAAAAAATAGAAGATCTGGTTCTGCTCAAAGAAAAAAAATATTTACCCCAGTTTCGGAGTAATTTTTACCTGCAACAAAAATTGCTTTCCTGTAATAGGATTTATTCACCACATTTTTTAAGGTTACCATGTCAACTTTATTGGATCTTCTTGTAGCTTCTGTTTTTCTTTACTTATAGATTTCTAATTTTTAAAAATATCGATTTAACAAGTCTCATAAAATACATACATACAAAAAGTGAACATTTTAAAAACGATTTGGATACAATTATTTTGTACTTTAGAATGGTAAAATAAATCAATCAATCAATGACAACATTTCAAAAATGTCCTAAGATTTTCTTATTATCTAGCTTATTTGTCAAAATTCAGTACCCTATAGAAATATCTCCTACAAGAATTATAATTTATGTAAATATTTGAGAAATATTTCTTTTTGAATTGTAACACACATATATACATATATATTTCAGATTATTTCACTCAAGAACATGGATTATACCGTTTATGATCTCGGGTTTGAAAATTTGGGACAGAAATCTCAAGATATTAATCCGTAAAATGTGGATATTGATTTTTAAGATCCTGAATTTTTCAAGATCATAAACGGTATAATCCGGTATAATTCCTGGTTTCCTTATGGATTTTGAATTGATAAAATTTTTATTTTTATTACCGAAAAAATATTTTTATAATCTAAAAAGACTTTTAGAGTGTATGTTTTAAACTCCAATGTATCATTTATTGATGGCTTTGTAAACTAGAAATAGTGATAAATATTGATTCAACTTACATTGCAAAAAAAAACAGATTACAAAATAAACTTCAAGTGCATTATTTTAATTTTAGTTCGAACCATATTTTTTGATAAAATGAAAATAGGAAAAAAAGTTTCGTTTATTTGAACGTTCTAAACTTCAGGTGCTTCACCGAAAGTCACTTTCCCATGTATTTTATGTGGGGTCAATTCATCGTCGAATTCTCGAGAAAATTACCATGCATTATAAAAATACCTCTTTAAAAACTACAATTTTTCTTGAATAATGGAATTTTTTTTCAATTTTATGGCAAAATTAATTTTCCTATCTGATATAGGGGATTTTACCGAGAATAATTTTAAGATGATTACGGACATTTTATAAAGTATAAGTCCACCAAAAAATAGTCACCCTTTAGAGAAAATCAGATAAAAGTCTATAAAACCAGGTGCGGGTTTTATATAATGCTAATATTTCAATAAAATAACCATAAAACGTGAAGTTTAAAAAAATGAGTAATATTCAAAGAAAAAAAATAGTTCTTCAGAACTACGTGAATGTTTTTACATAATTCTAATTAAAATAGCGACCACATAGGCAGTGAATGTCTGTTTTTTTATCTTCTTAATTACGTCGGTGTAAGTCCCAGAATACTCATTTACATGAGGTCCCTGCATCACCATAGGCAGGCCTCACACAGGTTGGTTTTGAGCAGAGGGCAGAAGAAGGAACGAGGCTCGTGTTCGCGGTCGCGAAAGCGTCGTGTCTTTCTCTTGGCGGGGATGTCACGACCTTTTGTTTCGAGACTCGGGGACCACCTAGTCAGCATCCGAGTAGCCGAGAAACTGTTACGCCTAATTGCGCCGGATTACGTGAAACGCACGTGGATCTTTTCGACTCTTGGAGGTTGGTTGCAATTTTGCATGCTATACTTGAGATCTGAGTTTCAAGGGAGAGGAGATGAAACGCCAGAAGACACCGGACGATATCTTTGACGTAGAGCTGCGTTACACACGGACACCGGTTCCGCGTGCAGTAGCATAGAGTTGCGTGTGAGCTCAGAAAATGCGCTCTCGATCCCGAACAGCCACGCGAGCGCTTCGGGCTAGTTTTGTTCTTCCCTTCTTTACCTTTACCTCTACCTCAACATTCTACAACAACAATAACACCCTACACTCTCGCAGCCTACACTCTACACGTCCTCATACTTCTTATGTTCCTCAGCCACTCCTCCCTCGCACCATAAGCGACCTTGATTTATCCCTACGCAGGCACATTCCTCCGTTCGGCGGTTTAAACCGCGTTTCCGAACATCCACATTCCACCTAATGTCTAATTACAAGGGAAGAATTTTGGCGCTGACCACTGTTATTATCTGGGTGTGGACTTGGAGGCTAACATGTGTGTCAATGCGAACTCTCGCGGAATTCTTTTCATACGGAAATTCATTTTTAACTAGGTGCATGGGAAGTTTCTTTGGACAATGCTTTACCATTTTTTCTATGGGATTTTTGGTATCTTTTTTTTTTTAAGTGAGCAATTGTTGGGGTTTTGACAGAAAAAGATCTGAATGTTTTTCTTGAGAATAATTTCGATCCACTATTTTGCTAGTTGATGCAACTATTAATTGTGTGCAGTAACATAATTTTCGAAGTTGAAACATCAAATTAAATGTTTATAGTAAGCGCAAATTAAATTGACAGTACGAATGCATCAAATTGTGATGCTTTAAGATTGTTGCATTAATTTCAGCAAAATTTGTCTAGTTTTGGACTAAATTGATCCGTGTTTAAAATTGAAGACATGAGATTGACAACTGTATAAAGAACAGTTTTTTACAATACTGTTTTTAACCATTAGGACACTATTTGAAGGGCGCCGAGTGTCACTAACTCAAGACGAAACAAAAGCTAAAGTGTTTCTCAATTGAACCCAGAAAAGTTTGTTTGAAACCAAATTTTCTGGTTCGAAAAAATTAATGTGAAATTTGACAATCTTCAAATGGAACTAATCTAAAATTTGAGCAGGCTCGGCTGTAGATAGTAATACAAAATGTAAATTTAGCCAACTAAGAAAAATCGATCGAGAATTTTTAAATTAAAATCTGATGTTATAAAAAGCGAGTTTGGATATCGATTAAAAATCGAATTTTCAATTGTTTGCGAAAATAAAATCTTACTTTTGAGATATGGGGATACTAAATGAGAATAAAAAATGTCTGATTCAAAAAAAATATCCTGTTCCTGGAAAATTAAAGTTGAAGATTGCGATATCATAGTATGACAGACATTTTTGGCTGAAACCCGAAAAAAATCAGGAAATATATTTTTTTTCTTCATTAAATAATAATTGAGCTAAAAAATAAAGTTTAAGAAAAATCCTTTCACCATAATATGCATTTGATTTTTTTAAAATTTTGTTTGCAATAATAAAATTTTTTGTTTAACTCATTCTGTACTACCACCCTCATTTATAAAGATACGTGTTAGGAACATGTATAAATCCTTTCTCCTTTCATTTGAAAAAATGAATTAAAAAATTATAAGAATGAAAACTGGATCAGAAGTTAAGGGTACCGTTTGATTTTTCTTTCCTCAAACTCAAGAAAAATAGTAAACTGGGTAATTGCGAAAAAGTTGACCACCTTCAGTCTTACTTATTTTCGACTTTTGCTTTAAATAATACATGTTTTCTTAAATTATCTCAGTAATAATACTTTCATGATCCATGAAAATTTGGCATGCCTCAATAAAATGTACTTAAATGAAGAAAATCAAGTTTCTACAACATAATACATTTTCTTCCGGAAAAAAAATTTCTTAGATCAAGAAAATATTGTATTATCCGTATTCGTAACGATATTTTCATGATCTAATATTAATTCTTTTTGCGTAAACTATAACTTAGTAACCCTTCATTAAAAGTCGATTAAAATGAAGTTCTGAATTGGCAACAAATGTAGCTGAGCTTGATTAAAAATAAGTTTATATTATAATCAATGAAAGCAGCATTCAATATTTTACCATTTCAGTCGTCAATTTTTACTGATTCGCTTTCAAAGATAATGAATTAGTTCATTTTTTAATCATTTCCAAATCAATCAATTTGACGAACATTTCGCAAATAAATATTGCCTGATTTCGGCAAAATAAAATCTCCCCCTAAATTCTAAAATAATCTTTTTATATCACTCGAAGTCAAGGTGGAGGTCTCTTGACCAGATACAAAAGAGATAAAATAAGGCGAGTGTAAGACTAAATTATTTTAGTGGTGCAATTTAGTTTACACGGTCGCTGGCGAGATGTTACAAAGATCAAAACCAGTACCGATTTTCGGGACACGACACGGTCTCGTTGTTGTATCTTAAAAGAATTTTAAATGCAAAAAAGAGAGAAAGAGAAAGAGAGAAAGAGAAAGGGAGCTTGAAGAGAAAGAGGGATGAGCCCTCTTTGGCCAAGACATGACGGAGCTTTAGTGGTGCAATTTCACTAGACTGCCGTCGACCGGCAGTCCAGTTCAGCTCAGCCACATTCTGCGTGTCTGGCCTGTCTGGTGCTGGACTGCCTCACTATACTCATCCCATCTAGACTCTAGAGTCCTATAGGTATAGATAGAGGTAATTTACTTTTCATCCTCGTTCGTTGGCCAGTCACCGACGATCACCTCTTTCTCTTCTCTCTTGTTTGGGCCTTTCTATACTCCACTCATGCTAACTCTTCTCTTCAGATTTACAACGACCACGACTTGAATCTCCTCATCTTTATCTCGTTTAATTTTCTATAGAATAACTACCCTTATAGTTGATAATATCCTCAAAATTATCTATCATGCTTTCCTTTTAAAATATTGAATTCCATACTAGAAAATCCATATTGGACACTTGAACAGTTTGCTATTATTCCAGTAAATATTTTTAAATGAATTTTAACAAAATATTTTGAAGTCAAGTCTCACTTCTATCAAAAAGTAACCAGTTTGAATCAAGGTTCATTGAATTCGATAAAGCTTAGTAATTATCAATTAAAAGTAATTAATTATCAATGAGTGATTGATAGATTGATTTTTCTGATTTTAATCATTATTTCTTTTAGCGGATTTTTTGAATTTTTTCTAATTAATGTTTTGAATCTGAATTTAGTTTATTACCGACAGACGGCTTACTGTAAAATTATAACTATCATATGTAGTAAGTATGAGTGGTATTTCAAGGCAGGTAACACTATTAAATTTTATATGTTGCTTCCTGAAAATTAACTGAAAAATTGCTATATAAAATAGAAAAGAAGTGTCGCTAAAAATCGTTTAGAGATTGAGGACGTCGCCATGGCAGGGCACATTGTTTATCTGGAACTACGACAAATAAAATTAATTGGATTTAATTGTACACATTTTAAGATGTTGCAATCAGTACCATAAAATCTTTTAAAATTTGTAATAATGGCTTCCAAATTTGCATACAAATAATTTTTTATCTTAATATTTGAAAGAAAACCTTTTCAGGTGTAGGAGTTTTTTACTTCTCTGACTTGGCTGGAAATTAGTGCTTTTTATAAAAAATGGGAGATAGTGATAAATGGAACATAAATCAGTTTAACTTATAGTAATGTGTACCATGTATCAGCAACTTTTTAGCATTACATCAGTTATTATCAGAAATTTAAAATCAGAAAATAAATTTTTTCAGCTCCAATGGAAATCAGTGTAGTGTTTGTTCATTATAAACCAGTAAAAAAAGTATATTTTTATTACCATTTTCGAAATCATGTTCAAAATATCGAAAAATAAAATTGATCAATGTCATAAATCGTAAAAACTTTTCTTTTTGCTAAACACATTCTTAAAAAAAAACTGCAATTTCAATTATATGTAAAGAAATGGCTTTAAAACCAAAATAATAGAATGAAGAATTTTGTATGTTTAAATCTAAAAACTATTGTGAGATCATTATTTCTAACTAGATTTTTGTTATCAGTGACGAGACAAAGTAAAATAAGAAGAGAGCAAAAACCGAAAGATATATTGTTCCATCTTTACTTCGGTGTGTCTTTTTTTCTTCTTCTCTTTAATAACTCTTGAACGACCAAAAATAATTGAGTAAACAAGGAAAGCGGATTACATGACGGAGCTGAAAGCTGTTAAAAATGTTTGTTTTATACCCCTTGCAGAGTCCATAAATTAAGGATCGAGAATAACTTTAGTGCACCTTTATTAAAAAATCAGAGCCGAAAACCTGTTTTTGAACCACCAACAATCGCCTTTAATTTTCATAATTTCCTAATTTTTCAAGCTTTACTTCTCAATTTAAAAAGTCGAGTCTTTAAATACGAGAACAGAAAAAAAAATGGCTAGAGTGCAAAAGCGTGCAAAGGGAGATGGTTGCCTCGGTGCGAGAATGAAAAGTGACACCCGGTATGTACGAACGAGAGGAATCTCCATTCACGAGGAGGGTTTACGGTCGGCTCCAAGACGTCGGGAGTTCAAGAATCGAACCTCCAAGCCGAGGATGAGTACAAATCGAAAGGCGATTTTATCTAAATCGACTACTAACTTCATTACCAAAACGAAACAAATAAATTATCACCCTCTGAAAATATCCTGCCACTGAAGCGATTAAAAAAAGTACAATAAATACTCCATGGGGGCCATGACTTTTTTCCAAATATCAACACAAGAAGGAATCGAGAAAGGGGCTAAAAAGAAAGGAAAATGAAGCAAAAAATAAAAGGTATTATTCTGCTTCTGAATGAGAAAGAATTTAATTAAAACTCATTTTTAATGCTTGGATGAAGAAATTTAATTGTTCAAGAAAAACTGAACTGGCAATCATAAACGTTTATTGTTGAAGGAAATTACCTTTCAGTGATTCCGAAAATTATTATGGGTATAATATTAAGTAAGATTACAATGATTCTTCTTCACGTGTTGCAATTAACATCATGGAGATTGAAATACAATAACTTTTATTACCTAATATAGTTATTTGCATACCTCGACTCAATTTTATTTCTGACTAACTGTTCATACATTATACCTGCGTGAAAACAATCGCAACTTCATAATTGTTTTTAATCAAAATCGAGCTATGTATTCAAAAAACTTATGATTAATCAACAGACCCTTGAACTCTTGAAAAAAAATTTTGACCAACAATTTTGTTGCAAACAGGATATGATAAGATTCTTGAGATTGAATCTCGTGAAAAATAATACACAGAAGTGAGCGACTCGTATAAATATGCCAGCGAAATAAACATTTCGTTATCTGCTTATCCGGAGAGCGGTAGATTCGAATTAATTTCCCTCATTCTCTATCTTGCTCGGTATATCATTCTGCACCCGCCTATGACTTTCAGATGGTAAAAAAAAATATGAAAGGTTAGTAGGAGCAGAAGAAGTAGGAGAAGAAGATAGATGTTTCTCTCTCGCACTCACGACGGTTCGCGGGGCCTGGTATAATTAATACAGGTCCCGTGGAATGCCGGTCGTCTCACTCCGAACCCCTGACCAGTTTTCTTGGTCCCCCTTCTAGGTGCCTTTTCCCCTCCCATTCTCAAGTTCGCAGGGGCCCCTAGGCCTAGGAAACCAAATCTCGAGTTTGAACGATGCGAAGACTGGACTAGGTTCCCTTGAGTTCCAACGAAAAAAAAAAAATTGGAGCGCCTCCAGGCATCGTTCCATGCCATGGTTACAGGGCATGGTACGATTCCTCCAACATCTCGTTCTCTTTTGACAACGAGTCTCAAAACACTCGCGACCAACAGCATTGTTCGCCATTGTCCGGCTGTAAATGTTATACCTGCCGCTAGGCTTTGTTGCCTGCCTCGTATTTGTCATGCGTTGTTATTCGGAAGGGGTTCCACTCGTTCATTTAGTCGAATTTTGTATTCCAGTCGTGTAAGACCGACGAAAAGTAAAAGTAAGTTTATAAAAAAAAAGATAAAGAAAGCTGCTCCGTTACAGAACACAAAAAATCACGTTTTTAGACTCTGTGCAAATATTAGCGGATTGTTTCTCGATGATCCTTTAAAAGGAAATCCAAATGAGCATTAACTGATGGGAGAGGTTTTTGATACTACATGGAATCAATGACACCTGAAACAAAGCACCTTGCTCGTAGCAGTATTGTGGAACTTTTGTGTTGTTTAAATAAACAACACAAGAATTCTTCGGGAATTCAAGAAGTAGATCAATCTCAAAATTTATACCCTCTCCTCCACATTACTCCCTTTCTCACCGAGTGAGTCCCGCTTAACCAGAAAGAGATATGGCTTAATGCTTAATGGAATAATAATAATAATGTATATCAGAGCCTTAAACCGAGAAACCAAGAAATAAGCGAGAATTATTTTGAGACCCGAAAAAATCCCCGAAATATATAAATTAGTTTAAATTAGTGCGATTCCAATGGGAAACTTTACAATTTAAAGCATTTCTAATTTAAAATTTTTTAATTTTAAAGACTCATTCAGCGTGTCTAAAAGACAAGTGATCATCTCGGGGAAAAATAATCAAATGATGCTAGCGGGTGGAAACCGAATCAAAAGTTGCTAACTAGAGGAGACCAAATGAAGAGGTGCTACAAAATTGAGGCCGCTTATATCCACAATAAAATTTATATGGGATTTTCAAACTTCTAGGGTTCATCATGAGAGCATTAACACCTTTTTATTTTAGCTCGACGAGTTAGCATCTTTTCATTTGGTCTCTCTGAGATGGAAACTTGTCTTTTGGACACGTCAAATTATAAAATCGTTTATTTTTTAAGGCTTAAACGTAGCAGCTTCAACGGAGTCGCTTCTTCACTTTTGGAAGAATTAAACATGCAATACATACTTTCATATTAATGTATACTAAATTCTTTAGATTCTTTAAATTTCTGAAGCTTGTCTAAATTAAAGAATAACACATTAATAGCTACAGATTGTTAATGCATAATATTCAAAAATGATTATATTTAGATTCAAATCATAAACATGCCTCTTACCTTTTAAAGCCTTTTGATACTTAAAAAATTATGTACACATTGAAAGTCTTGAACTTAAAACAAGATATTCTTTAAAATCAAGACATGTTATTTAAAATTTTCTATAGTTTAATTACATTTATATCAAATTAAAAGCATTATTATATAAAATTTTCGAAATTAAAATATATGCAAATTCAATAATTTTACATTCAAAAATTAAAAATTGATCTAAATAATTGGTTTGAGACGAGTTTTAAAAATAGAAGAACGATCACAAATGAAAGCCTTTTAACAGTTTTATTATTCTCATTGTCATTGTCTCAGAATAATAAAAATTTAATAATTTCAAATTCAAATGTTTATAAATTGAACAATTTTAAATTAGCCTTGAAATTAAACTATTAAGCATTTATACGTTTATGTACAATTTTGCATTGAATCTTTCAGAAAGACAACATTATACTACAAAAAAAACAAAAAAAAAAACAATTTTCAGTCTTCCTTTTCAATCTGCCAATATTTTACTGACCTCGAAATCAAAACTGTTGAAATCGAATGGCTTATTTTAATTTAAAATTGTAAGATTTTTATTATTTTTAATTTTAAGATCATACAATTTTGACAGATTCCATTTTGTAGAATATTCCAAATTTGAATTTGAAATTGTTCAATTTTGAAAATTTGTTTTTTAAGTTTTATGTTTATTATTCAATTTCAATGGTTCAAACCTAGAAATGTCATGCCCTAGAGAGAATATATTCTGAATACTTTAAATTGTTCTAATTTAACAATTTCAATAACAGGGTACATTAAAAAAAACACGGAAATCGCGGAAAAATTTTTTTTGAGTCTTAAATATCTACACCCTGTGTATTTCATCACACATTGATTTTCATTTTTTATCAAGATAAAATTTCTTCCTTAACTTTGCCTAACTTTCCTTAACGATCGCTGTCAATATTATTTACTTTTATATTACCAGCAATGAATCGGCAACTTTATTGCAACGGTTATCAGAAGAAAGTGGCACGCAGATTTTTTTACCTACAATTTTTCGTGAAAGTAACGGCATCTCTCACTCTTTCTTTCGTGACGGTGCCTACGCAAGAGTAATCAAAAGAGCGAAAGTGCGTGGGTAAAATTTCCATGGAATCAAACAACCTGTACGGGGGGCCGTTAGTTCAAGAGGGACCCGCATTCATTCTACACTTCAAGGAATAGGTTGCAAATGCCGAGGTTTTGCTATCAGATATTCA
This sequence comes from Belonocnema kinseyi, assembly GCF_010883055.1. Lineage (NCBI taxonomy): Eukaryota > Metazoa > Arthropoda > Insecta > Hymenoptera > Cynipidae > Belonocnema > Belonocnema kinseyi. The sequence goes on from NC_046666.1 coordinate 57,754,439, forward strand.
TTACTCACATCCAGGCTTCGTGCTCGTTCACTCACTCTTTGTTTCTCTATCTAGAGAGGTACAACATTCTCATAAGCTGAGAATCTCGAGTGCGGAATACTTATATTTTCTGGAATTGAAATCACTCTGCCATCAGCATTCAATTAAGTTCTAAATGAAGCTGGCGTGTTGAAGTTAATCAGGATTAAACCTGACAGATTGCCTTTCAGATTGTTTAATTTAAGGAAGAAACTTCTAGGCAAGATTCATTCTTTAGAGAAAGTTGTTTTGTATTTAAAAAATTGTTTTGCTTTCAGAAAATAGCTGTAAAGAAAGAGTTTCAGATGATTAGAAATTTCTGCTAAATTTTTCATGAAAGATTCTTGTGAACAATTCACCTTGAGCGAGGAGAATATTCCTTTTCTAGAAAGCGCTTCAAAACACTCTAACAAACGACTACCTCCCACAAGTAATTTGGTCGAAATTACACTGCTAAACTAACCGTCACTTTCGCCCTTCTATTTCTCACAAAGGAACTTTTTCAGGGAGTAGAATAATACTTATTTTTAAACCTGATTGCACGAAATCTATCACAAGGTCGAAATCTTGATTGGCTGATTACACAAATAACGAGTGCCCTTCTTGGACTTGTTATTTTCTTGATTATTGTAGGTGGAAGATGAACCAACTTCATGACAGTTAATGAAGTTCAATTTCATGATGAAGCACATTTGTTTATTCGAAGTTCAATTTCCTTTTGATGACTTCTTTATGTCTCTCAATTATAGGTATACCCTCATATTTACAGGGATAACAGAAATATTATGCATACTTATATTTTGTAGCACGAAGTAGGCTAAACGGTATAAGAGACAAAAGGTAAGACATGAAGCGTATGCCAGAATTATGTGGAATGTGGAAATGACACGCTCGACTTCACCTCTGTCAGGTGCGACCAACTTTATTAGGCAACGTTCCCGATACTATATGGCAAAATGTGAGCCATAAAACCTCCCAGACTGAAATTTGATATATAAAAACACGTTCAAAATTAAAATGTTGTGAGAAAATTGAAATTATCGCTTGTTGGAGACAATTTGAAGAGATTGTTTTCTCTCTAGATTATCACATTGATGATTCGTTTGTTGATGTATAATCAATTATGCACTGACATGAGGTTATTGATTCTTTACACTTGTTAATCACAATTTTCTTGCTCTAAACGAATGTCTCCAGTCAATGAGTGATTTATGTGATAATCATTATAATTAATGGGAGACTATAGGAATAAGCCGTCATAATATTTTACATACCCCTACACAAATTTTACAAGATGTACAGTAATTCGTTAACGATTTTTGTACCCACGTGTCCGGATTAATTGAACACCTCATCAACTCACCTGAAACAAGCGGAGAAAGACATCCATTAGGTACCGTCAACATATGATTGAATCTCTAATACTAGAAAATCCTAAACAGGTCATTTTGGTTAGGGTTTCGGTATGAGTCTACGAAACCATAAAAAGGGATTTGGAAGATGAATTTTAAGTGGAATTCGTATTTTAAGGAAAGATTTGGAATTACTAAGGTTGTGCGCGAGGCAGCAACACCTCAGAAGGACAAAATTGCAGGCGCAATATATTTTCTCTTGGCCAGCACGTGCCACGAGAACACGCATTCCATGCGAAGACCATCGGTTATACGTACAGAATGGTAGGTAGAGTTGGAACGTGCCCGCGAGCCTGGTCGCGTACACGCACAATAACGAATCCTTCGTTTGACGTTACACGATGCTACATGTACAATATGTACACACGGATTCACTCGCTCAGCGATTGCACTTCAAGTTCGAGGAACTTGAGTATATTCATTGATTCATTCACGGCATATCACGACATTCGAGTGCAATCTTCAATAACCCTCTGCATTGTAGGCTACTCATTTACATTGCAGAGTACCCTCTGCTATTCAATCTCTCCTTGCAGCAAGTTTACCTTCGCATTCAGCCAAATTGTTTATTATACTCTGACAATTCAATACAAACGTTTTTAAGAAGCAAAGAGTACTTCAATCATATTCTTTTATTCATCTGAATCAATGAAGGTTACTAAATGAGAAAGAAAGGTTAAAACCAACAGAATGTGGCTTCTGTTTCTAAGTATTCTGAATCGGGTGAAGATAATGGTAATATATTAACTATATTATCAGAAGTTGAAACTGTACAATGTTACATTTGTTTATTAGCTCTAGAGAGAAAAGTGAGGCTGAGAACTATAAAATGACGCAACGGATTCTATTTTATGGTCTATGGTCGGGGAACACCTACTTCGAGGAAAGTATAAAAAGTCTTACAGATAGTTGACTTCAGTGTCCGAGTAATAGTGCTTGGGAAATCATGTATTCAGACACGAGAAAAATAATGACTTTGAAACAAAATTGCTGCTCGGTCTATTAGTATTTCCGCAAGCTTAAGTCTAAAACGAAGCCGGCACTCGACAATCGTTAGACACATACGTTACATCAAGGCTCCTTAGATTAGGTGCAGAACATTAGCGCAAACGAATTTATCTTTTAATGCCGGGTAAAAGTAGCCAATTTTTGAACAAAGAGTAAGTGGTTCAAACTTATGATAAATTATACGGCCATTTGTCAGCAGGTTTTTAAAAGCATCAGGAATCAACAATTTATTCATAAGGTACCAAATTCCTGAGTATGCTAATCCCTCTTTATGCAAATGATCAAATTAGCATGCAACAATCTCTTTTCCTAAAGAAAATGATCTTACCCAAAATGATTTTAGAATGAATGAATTCAGAAACTAGGTAGATAGTCATATATCAAACGCCTCGTTCCACGTGGTTCGACCCTTGCGGAGCAACAACAACACCTACACGTTGGTCGCGAAGGATCAGAAGTACGATATCTCAGGATACAAGACACCAGGCGACAGGTGGTCGGAGTCTCTCTCTAGAGGTCTACAGACTCTAGAGAGTACGCTTTGGGTCGTAAACTGTCCGCTCGTCCTCTCTTTGCCCTTCGTCAACACCTCTGCTCCACCTTCTCACTCTCTCGATCACTTGCGAAAAGGTTTCATCGTCATGCCACGGGGCTATGTAACGAACAAAGGATGTAACGAGGTAAGGAGTTAACGAGAACACTACTAGATCTCTGATCGATTCGAAATACAACCTGGCCAATTCCAGATTCTTCACTACAATCATCAGCTACAATTCTTTTCCATAAAGAAAGTCGATTCTACAAGTCTCGAACAAACAACCTCTTGTCGTATGAAGGGTGACAACATCTATTAGAATAATCTGATGACGGTTATAAATGTCCATACCAATCTGGAAGATGACATGTCTTATAAAATGTTCTAGGGTATAACGAGATTAATCGCTTGATAGTCGAAGAAACTGTCAGCTCAACTGTCAGTCAGCTATCAATAAAATGTTGAGCCCAAAAAACGCAATCAACTAAACAGGAGGAAAAACACTTGAGTATGTGTGGCCCAGGTAAGTACCGATGTATCGCATTAGCGATACAAGTGTACAGTATGCACGTCCTCACACGATATAATAATATCATAAAGACAAACTCTTTCGGTTCACACACTCGCTCGAATCTCTGTGCGTGGACCGCGCCTACGACTGCTATGACGTGCATATCCTGAACCGATTCCTGGGAAGGCATTTGACCCAGCCAACCACCTGCTGTTAGCCCGATGCCAGTTCGGCGTCTTGTCTCTCTTTCTCTCTTTTCCGCTCTCCCTCATCCTCTCCTCCTGCATTCAAAAGTGTTACAGCATCGCGCCGTTTCTGGTCAGGCGGATGAAGCAGAGTAGTTATGCAAGTTCTGAGCACTAGGACGTCCGGTCTAAAGGTCACTGCGCTAAACTAACCTTGATTGGTGTCTTCTTTGTATCTTTCATTTACTTAGGTTTACCTAGTTTCCCCTGTATCATTCAATTTGAATTCGGTGTCAATTATGCAATCTACAGAGCGAAATTTTCATCCGGCTCAAAGTACCCAAATAAAATAAATCCTAAAGATTCTATCCTGGATCCTACCTCAGTGCACATCTATCTGCGAAAAAACGTTTCAGAAAAAGATCAACAATAGAATTCTTTGAGAGCATGCCAGCAAAATTTATGTATTAACTAGAGGGAAAAAGAGGAAGCAAATCATGACAGTACAGTCTAGAAGAACACGGAAACATCCCAGTAAGTAATACTCACGTTTATAGGTAATATGTCTAGGATGATTGGACGGGTTTAATTAAAACTAAACGAGCCGAGCTTCTTGGCTTCTTTAAGGGACTTGGTTTCAACTTCGGTTTCATCCTTGGCTGCATCGATGCGTTGACTCGAGTTAAAGAGAGGTGTCATGCAGAAAAGATAATGATACCGACTTACGATCGTAAATTACGCTGACTTTTTTTATGGGATCGTTTCGCCTATAAAAAAAAGATTCTTGTTTACAACCAATGTGGCATAAACCTTCACCGGTTAGAGAATCGCACCTAATATAGAGCGTTCTGTATGATCCTGCCTCTTCAATGCTCAGTCTCTCTTTGCTCATTTAAAGTCGAGAATGACATAAGGCAAGCAGAAACATCGGGTTCTCCATCGGATGCGCCAAAATTGGTATCGAACGCGCCGTTAATTGCTGGAAAATACTGGAAAGTCGCCCCCCCCCCCATAATTACCCCATTTAGAAGTGCCATGCCAGCTGAGACCTGTCGGAAATTCGCAGTACTTGCTTGCTCTCGTTAAGAAACACGCCGGGCACTCGTTGAGAATAAACCTCATTATAAGTCCCCCTTTTTTATTCTTGCTCGCATGACGCCTGGTTCCGATTATACACTACACCTAGTCTAACGAATTGTTCTTGCATTCGATATAATTTACAACCACAAAGTCTCTACATATAAAAAACATAAAAACAACTTAAGCGTCGCGAGACTGGAAAGTTTCAGAGAATTCACTGTATAAAGCAGTTTGCAGAATTGCTCTACAAGTAATTTTTTTATCGGCTGCTTTAGATGGTTACAAGTTGAAACAGCGTACATTTAAAAAACACTTTAATTTCTAAATTTATTTCTAACGGGTCGTTTCCTCTACCTGCCTCGCTGGATTATTAGTAAAATCCTCTAATAAATTCTCAATATAGTGAATTCTTGCGCTATTTCTTTATTGGTTTCAAACGGTCACTTGATTAGCAGCGAGAGGAGTGGCTCAATATCATTCCTTCGAAAATATCAATTAGGCTTGCTCTTCGAGTTGACTTTGTATAGGTACGGCTCCAATTAAGTGCATTCTGGTAAAAAATGGCTAAGACCTCTAATCCGTGTCCATAGAATCCCGAATATTAGGCCCACCTATACCATCAAACTGTGAATTTCCCAACAAGCAAGGTGGCTCGAAGCCCTATCGGAAAGTAATTACGGGCCGTTTGTACGGTCGTAATTAATCAAATTCCGTGTAGGGATGACGCGAAGAAAACGAATCAGCCTCCGGGCAAGGAATCCATTAGCCCAACGAGTGCCTTACGTCATTTCACAAGACAAAGCATGACCCCTTCGATCTTGCACCTTCTTCTAATTGTCAGTCTTACTTACTTGAGTAGAAATAACGAACAAAAGTACTTAAGATTCTTTGTGATACTTCGCAAAACTTTATAATTCCTTAGGAGGATCTTACAGGTAAATACACAATCGAAAAGCATGACAAATTGTCTCTATGATCGAGACTGTCTTTAGGCTCCTCTATTTAAATTCCTCCTAAGTGAATGTGTGCATCGAGGCCATTTTTATCCCTTCTGAGGTCAAGTTCGCTATCACAAGCGCTGGACTTGAAAAGTAATTGGCGAAAAAAGGGTCTGTTATAGATTTCGCTACGGTAGCAAATCAATTATGGCATCGCCACAAAAAGACTTATCCCATTCGTTATTGCCGTCTCTATTTTAACTTGCCATTCTTGCTGCGTCAGCCGGCTTTTTTTGTTCAAACATTCTTCTCGGTATACGAAACATAAGAAAAAGCTCATTTATTCGGTGTATTGAAATGTGCTCCAAGGGTATTTCTATTCACGATAAATTGATTTCGACATGGCCCGGGTACCTGCGAGAAATCCTAGTCATGGCGAAAATTAGCCAACTTCGAGAGCCGCTCAAAAAGAAAACCTTCTAATTCTTCCTTGTGACAGGCTTCTCCGAGATTTTATGTTACTTCAATCTCTTTTTCATGTAGTATTTTCAGACGATATCACTTTCAACTAGGATGGATTAATGTCCAATTGAAAAGAATTTATTGGTCCATTGATAGGGGCTAATAGTTATCCAATCGCAGGCAGAGATAATCGTTTTAGCTCAAGGTTTTAACTAGATTGGAGTGAAACCGTTGGATGCGATTAGAGTATTATCTTGAGGTATCAGTACCAACACGTGCAGGACAATTCGCTCCAAGGGACCAGCCTGCACTTTAGTTGCACTTTCCCACTGCAACTCCGTGCTCTTGCATTGGAAAGTGCACTCACACACCGGTTTTTCTCGTCACGCGTTTCCTCATGTATTGGCCAGGAACCTGACTAGCCGACACCAATCTGCCTGCCAAGTAACCAAGTACCAAACGACCGCTTTCTCCCCGACGCCTCGAGACCGCTGCATTCACAGACAACAGTTCACGCATACATGGAAAATCAGCTAACTTCATTAAGTTACAAGAATCAAGATTTTCCCGGAAACATCGATTATCTGCAAATTCACTGAAAGCCATTCCAAAATTATAGTCTTCGCGGTAGAGATATAGACTCATAAACCAAGAGCTAGGAGGCATTGATGTCTATTGCTGACCCACTTCACATAGCATACTAGAAAATAGGAGAAAATTATTTAATTAGAAGAATGGTATCCGGCTGGCTTTGTTATATATCCCATCTGGTTTCACGTTAGACACGATGGCGAAAAAACCTGAGTGATAAAAGCCCCAGGTAATTAAATCTGATAGATCGCTTAACAGAGAAAGTATTAACAACCCATATTAGAGATTTAGAGATCTGAAGTCGACTGATTGATTTCAACAATCCTGATTACTGTATCCGAAACAATTTTCATGTGAAAAATTTCAGCAGATAAATGGACCATTTTCTTGATTGGGGGCATTCACTTGCCGGTAGATGGCTTGCGCAAGTGGGTCGCAAAGTAGTGGGGAATGTAAAGACCCACTCACGTCACTATGTTGGTATTTTAACATTGATGATTGAAGTATTCTCTCCTTGATTCTGAAAGATTTGCATCTGCTTTCTTTGACCTCGAAATATTTGTATAGGTTCTTACAGATGCTTTATGGTATAAAAACCTAGATATTCAAGAATCATCAGAAAAATTAAAAATCAATTAGATGAGAAGTCATGATCGTGAAGATGCGAGACGAGGAGGTCAACACGTAAGAGGTATGATCAAGTAATTGTAGACTCTATTGTCTAGGAAGACTGTAATTTTTGGAGTTAGATCCTAAAAATGTTAAAGCATACAATGTTATCGCAATCTATTTATGCCAGAGTTTATCGAAGCTACTATAATCATTGAAACAGAAATTCAAACTTAGGTTCACCTCAATGGGCCCCAGGGATTTTAAATTTCAGCAGCCGAAGGCAACTTTCTCCCAAGTAATACGGAACTCAATTCGTAAGCAAGGAAGTGAGGCGAAAAATCAATTTTTCACAAAATTACACGCGCTTAACCCATGTGCACTCTGACGATTAAGAATGGTCGAGGAGAATGGAAAGGACGAAAAGTCGTTTTCGCAATGAGCCATGGAAGCGTGTGTTAAACTTTGGCCTGGGACACATTACTCTTCCCGGTGATGAACCTTTGGAGTGTTAATAAAATATCTGCCAATTTTCAGTCCAGGATTTCTAAAGGGGGATTTTGCCAAAGGAGAATTTCGTTAAAAGGAAAAAAGAATCTTTTCCCTATTTTATACTTATTACTAATCACCTCATAAATCTGTTGACTTTACCTTCTCTTTCTCTGTATGCGTCACTTTCTTATCTTTGGAGTAACGTTCATCCTAAAATGAACCACGCGGGATGCATTCGTTTCAACTTTCCAGGCGGGCAGAAAACGGCGTGTTTCCCAACATAGCGTAAACCACGTGACATGACGTATCGTGCGAACCATGGAGTATACTGAGACAGTCCCAGGTAACATCGCGTATACTATATCCCATTTCAGGATCTCAGACAAGCGGTACCCCCCACCCGCCAAACGTCCGTCACTATAAAACACATTGCCCCACAATAGATTCACAAAGCCGTCGTATATAATAGTGCACCTCAATTCCGCTTCCTGGCAAAATAAACATAGAATTCAATGCTTTCTGAGAGATCAATTCCTATGCAATATCCGAGCACCGTTAACTCTTTAGAAAAACACTTCACTTCTTTTAAATTTACAATTGTAATAACTCACTTTCATCGAGGAGCTTTTGTGGAGGGAAAAAAGGTGCCAATGGATTTGGCGCTGAACGCGAATAAATGAGCAGTTTTCTATTTCATATAGGAAGATGGTTAAAACAATAAATTACTTTTTCAGTGATGTTTTTGCAGAGCCGATTTCTGCATTGTTACTATCTCATTAATGAATCAACTGAAACAATACAAAATCATCCTTCTTATTTAGAAACTTCGAAATTGCAGATATGAAGTCATAAACAGTGTAGAAGAAACTACTACATATTAGGAGATCCAATTTTAGATTCCCAGATAGGAACATATGTCTTAATGTTATGATTCACAGTACTAACGAAGAAGGGTAAGGCCTCTCATTATTAAACGCCTTATACGAAAGACACTTGGTAAAAGGCATGCTATTTTTCAGATCGTGATGCCTTATAATATGGGAAATCATGACATGGGAAACATTATGATCATTTGGAAATAAGTTGCAAACTATTTTCCTCGAAGGTGTCCTCTCGCCCAACCACACATAATTTTTGCTATCGCGCGTACCTCATCTCTCGCAGTTGCACATAGCTGGCAAGCTCCCGTCCGCGTTGTTCGGTTCGCCAGTCGATCTTCGGACAAGAAACCATGGAAAAATGTCCATACCTACGACCGGGACGAAGGACGGGTTGTACCATGTATAAGAGGATGCGAGAACGCAAGAACCCTCGTCTTGGCAAGAAGAACGGACGGCTCGGCGCACTCCTACTATTCCGAGGCTCAGGGTAGCTTGAGTTCACGATGCATAACGCCCGTAAAATGCAGGCAGCTCTAGCAAACGAGACGCAGGAAAAATCTCTGGTCTACGTGATCGCTCGATCCTGCTCCCGCAGCCATGATTACAGGCACGCCGCAGAATTACGAGGAGGCATTTCTAAGAAAGGCTTTTTCAATTAATAAATTTCCTCAGGAGAAAAGTTCTAAGTCCGGAAACTCTTCTCTCGCGATGCACTATGGAAAGTAAAAACTGAAACTTAGAATAAAGTTTCGGGTTTGAAGGGCGCTGCAAGAAAATACAATTTCACAAGGAACTTTTAGTTAAAACAAAACTAGAATTTAAAGACAATTTATGCACCCAATTAAAGATAATTTATAGACTATCCTCCAGTTTCCGAAACCAGTGAAAAGCTAATTCGAGCTCAAATTTCCTGCTCGTAAATTTATAAAAGCGAGAGGTAAGAAACCAAAACTTTTTTCTGCAATTATGAGTAACATCGTTATACTCATGTTGTGTTTTCAACATAAACGAACCGTTGATGCTTCTTTTTTTATTGGTAAAGATAGTTGTGAGGTTTACGGCAATTTACGCTCCATTGTATATGTAATTGCCCAGTTGGGCTCGTGGAGTCAGATGTGTACACTGTGGAGTGAAGTGCATGAAAATGGACTACGAATTCTGCATAGAAATGTTACCAAAGTGGTACCTAGACCCAGAGGATAGGAGAATAGTATCGGATATCGGGGTACAAAGTGATGACCGTAATGGTTCTACCCATGGTCTGACATCTGGCATTAGACACTCTGCTTTCGAGTGGCAACGCCCGCAGCAATTGTTGCCATTTACGACTGCCGCGGCGCGGCATGCTCTCCCGTTCGCCTGTTCTTAATCCTACGCACTATAAGCCGCATTCCCAAGTGCAACGAGAATACGTGTGCATTCGCGTGCATCGGTCGTCTCGTCTCTCGCAGGCCGTCGTTTCTGCATCCAGCAGACTGAATCGCCAACGACTTGTACGTGACGCGGATCGTGCCTCGTGATTCTCGAAATGTTTACGCGATTCCTCTTCCTCACTGCTTTCCTGTAACCTTTCTCGTTATTCCGATATGAAACGGTACATTTTCCGAAAAAAGGTTCACGAGAGGCCATATATCTTGGGGATTTTCTTCAATTTTTGGTCAGAGAAATAAATGTACCAAAGGGTTTTTCAAAATGATTAATATTTTCCTAAATTTGGACATTCAATCCGTCAAAAGTCCCATAAAGGAACATAATTTTGATTTGGAAGACTGAACTTCAACTTAAGGGAATCCAAATGAGATTCTAAATTTAAAAGGATTAAAATGAAAAATTAAAGATTAAAATGTTTCATTTTGTAGACTTTCAAATTGCATGTCTACTGTGAAGACTTGTGCAATCGGAATACATTTCAAAATAAAAGGTTAAATACACTGAACAAAATAAAAGTATCGGCCTTTAAAAGTGAAATAAATCCTAATTCAAAACCACCGCTACCTACCAGAAACGTCGATTGACACATAAATTCAAGAATTAAAAAGAATTTTTAAAAAATGAAAGAAATTGTATTAAATTAAAAATTTTAATTGTATTTAGCATAACTTAAATGAATTCAGAAGAATGCATATAGAATTCAGAATAAACCTGGAAGAAATTTATTTTTACAATAAAATACAATAGATTACAAGAATTATTCTAATAGATATTAGCATTTTTTTCTAAATTTGGGACACTTACAACATTTCAAAAGAAAGTACAACTTTCTACAAAACATCGCAATTTGTATATGTTTATGCTTTATTGCAATTTATTGTATTTTATTATAAAAATACAGTTCCATTAGGGAATTAAAAGAATTTTAAAAAACCCATGTGAATTTGGGAAACATTTAAAAAACGTGAAAGAAGCGTAAAATTTATAGATAATCTAGCATTGAAAAGCCATACAAATGAAACTTTTTATTTTGATTCTTTCAGTATACAAACAATTTCGACACTAAACATTCAAAACTAAATATTCATCATTTTAAAACAGTTTAAATTTAAAAATCTGAGAGGTATCAATATAATGTCGACATATTAAAAATAAATGATAAACAATATTGTTCAGCTTCAGCTATTTTAATTTCAACAACTTTTTTCCTTTTGAATTGTTAAAATAAATGTTCCTGAAGTTCTGAACGTTCAAAGAAACGAAATATTTTTTCTCAATTCTATTTAACTACTACTATAATTTAAATTTCAGTTGGAACAATATTTTGGGTAAAATAGAAATGTCGAAAAATATTTCGTTCATTTGAACGTTCAGAACTTCAGATACATCTAGTATCTAGTCTAATCTTAATTGCCTTGAAAATGAAATTATCAGGTTTTTAAAAGTGTCTTTCAGTTTAAAATGGCTTAATGTGCGGGAAACTTAAAAATTTTAATTATTCAGTTGAATTGACGGTTTCAATTCAAAAATCTTAATGTTCAAGTCAATCTAAAAATGTTTTCAAAAAAAAGAATTCATTTACTACTTATTATCATGATCTATAATATAACTTGAATGATAACCTATGAAATTTGAAAGTAAACAATCTTTAAAAAAATAGTTTATAGTATTAACCGCGATAGAAGACTAAATCTAATATTATATAAGCATTTCCTTCTTCGCTAGAATGGAAAATTCTCTACAGAAAGAGATTAGCGAAGAAAAAGAGAGGAGGAAAAGAATTTATTACGTCTTTCAAGAAGACAGTGTCAGTCCTGAGTTTCTAGAAATCATTGCCGTGCGATTGGTATTGTTACTCACGGATGCAAATTTTTTTCAAAAGGACTCCTGGATTCCATACGATTTTCACTGAATTACAACATATCTGAACAACAATAATTACCTCTTTTTAAAGCGCAGCGATTTTTCAAACGCCATCTCCATGCCATCGACCGAGGAGCCGTCATATCTCCGAGAGGTGATTTTCAGAGAAGGAGTAATACAGATTTCATGCAGAGTCCACCTTTCAGAACCCGTTTCCACCGGCGAGACGTGACCGTAGATTTGACTTGTGAGAGGATGAGGAGGTCGAGGCCAAGAAGCAAGCGAGAAAGAGAAAGAAAGGAAGAAAGGAAGAAAAGAATAAAAGATAAAAAGAGGAAGAAGAAAAAGAGCTAAAGAAGAAGAAAAAGAAAAGATAAAGAAAGAGGAAGAAGGAAGAACTGGAGAATGAAGGGGTGGAGCGACCTGACTATGGGGTAAGATGAGAAGTAAAAACGAAATGAGGCGTGGGCAGGGTGAGGATCCAAGAAAAAATCTATAATTATTATAATTATACCCGAGACGACAACAATTATAAATCACCATTGAACTAGGCAATGAAACATAAATAAAATATTGCGCCCAAGTCCATTAACATTCCCATCTGCATTCAAACTCCGAAGAAAGTAAATGAATCAGTGCACGTCTTCTGGATTGAAAAATGTACTCATATATCCTCCGAGTGTCCATCGGCCTTTTCGAAAGACTCCACTCAACAGGGTTAAAGGCTCATACAGAAAAAAAATTTGCAAAGAACCTGTCTCTCCTTCCCTTCATATTGCTCATTCGATCAATCCTCTTTAGCCACCGTTAAACATTTCAAGCCAATTCCATCAGCATTGCTTAAAATGCATCTCTCTGTGTAACCAATCAGCTTCCGAAATCTCAATAACCGATTGGTTAATCTCCATCTCTCGACAAGAGGAGGGTGATAGTTAACCACTCGCCTAAGGGAAGGTTCCTCCTTTGATATAGTAGTAGCTTTAATTTACAGGTAGTTCAAATTCCATTTGTATAACGCAACTAAGAAGGGCGAAACAAACCAAGGCGATAAACATTAAAGGCTTCGGACCCACTTGAGAAATTTAAAATAGTGTCATGCAATTTTTTAAATATTACATGAAGGGGTTCACTTTTTGAATTCTGGTATACAATATACTTCTCGATAGAAACTAATTAGAATATATTGGCATATTTTTAATAATATTGATATTCTTGGTATTTTTTTCCAAATCATACGAAATTATTTAAAAACCCTTAAATCTTTTGAAAAGTCGCTAAATTTCTTTAAATTTAGTAAAAACTAAACTATTTAAAATCCTTTGATATTTTTGATACCCTTTTCAGATACTTTGCAAATTTTAAATTCGCCTAAAGTTTCTTGGAATCTTGTAAAACACCTTAAAATCTTTTAAATACTTTAAAACATTAACATGTATTAAAATTTGTGCAGTCTTTAAAGTCCTTGGAGATCCTACAAAATCACGTAGGTCGGGCGATACTTTGAAATCCCAAAAATTATTGTGAAATTTGTCATATTTGATCAAATTTGTTCGAAAATGTGAAAACTTAGAAATCAGATAAAACTCCTTGGATTCTTTGAAATTCTCAGAAATCCCATTGAATTTTTTTTAAATCTTCTGAAAGCTTTGAAACTCTATAAAATACTTTCGAATCTCTTAAATCAATTAAAATCCTTTAAGCCACATTGGAAACTTGTTTGAATTTTGAAATTTCGCGAAATTTTTAGGAATCCCTTGAAATAATTGGAAATGACGGAAATTTTATTTTGGTCAATCTATCGAAGAAGTTTCAAACTACAGTGAGAAACTAAAGAACTGAATTAAAAAATATTAACATTAGTGAGCCCTTTAAAAACTTATTAGTGTCATTTTTTTCAAAACAGCACCATAGTACTGAATAATAGGAAATATTGACTGGGATTTAAAAAAACAGTTCTGTAGTGTTTTTTTATAAGTAACAATATTAAAAACCAGTTTTTATAACCAGTCTTTTCACCGCTCAATTGCTATTTTTAATTCGAAAAATGAAATATGTGTTTTTGAAATAGCGATAAAAATGTTTTTTGCTCACAGATTATCATTTTTTAACGAGTTAAATTGCTTTCAATACTTGTTCACTGTCGTCCAACTCTTGGCTTCAAAATTATCTTGTGATTAATTCTTCTAACTTTCATGAAAAATATATTCTACGTTCTAAAATGTTTGTTTATTTATATTTAAAAAAAATGTATTATTGGAACAGAATTATAATGAATATTTTACATCACAGATGGAACAATATTTATGAGCAGAATAGAAGTGGGGAAAAATATTTCGTTCATTTGAACGTCCGCAATTTCAAAAATGTTCATCGCTAGATATTTTCTAAATTGTATCAAACTGGAAGTTTGAAATGCAATTACAAAAATATTGATAACTGTCTTCTTCTTTAATAAAATTCGAGTCATCCTCCTCGAAAGTAAGATAATGAAAAGGAATGGGGAAGAGCGACGAGGAAAAAACATTAGCTTCTGAGAAATGACTTTCTGTGAAACTTGATTCACTCTCAATAATCGACATGATTTCTTTTTGCCCTAGGTACCGGTGAATAGCTGCATCAATGCAATGAACGAAATCTGAGAGAAAGGGTGAAGAAAAAGGGTGTCTATCGAGTGTGAAAGAAGAAAGAGGAAAGGAGATAGGTAGAGTGAGGGTCAGGAAGGAAGAAAATGAGAGAGCGATCCAGGTTTAACGAAGACCTGTCAACGTCAACGATAATGGCAGCGACGAGCTTTTTACTACGGTGTCATCCTCCTCCAAGAAAGGCGTATCGAGTTCTCAGATCTCGGGTCCCGCGACCGGACTCCGGTATCTGTGAACTCGCTCTTTGACTTCGGATTCGTGCTATCGTGTCACTTCGGCGAAAGAACCTGGTATAAAGACTTTCGACCTGGACATACCCTATGTACCTTACATGCATCAAGAATCAACCACGATGTGTGTTAACCTGGAGAAATCAGTTAGCGGGATCAATTCACAATTTTCCAATTAGAATACAAACAAAATTTTTATTTTGACAAATTTCACGGATCACAGTGCAAAAGGAGCTCAAGAAAAGGAAAACATGGTAATTCTTTCGCATAGAAAACAAGCAAGCGCATGCTTATTTCTTTTGCTTGTTCTACGCAACTTTCAAATTAAAATAAAAAATTATTATTATTACAAAATTGGTATATTGTATTCTATCTATTATCTTGAATAATAGAAAAGAGAAACAAGGAAGATATTTTTTTTATAATTGATAAACTTTGATATTTTAAGTCTGGATACACATAAAGATATATATTTTTAATACCAAGCTCCGATGAAAAACAAAAACATAACCTAAAGTAGTTAAAAATGGTAAATTCAATTTTTGACGTCAAATGTTTTATTTTTAAATGATATTTCCTGTACAAAATGTTAAAACACCATTATTGTTTAAGTATTGCAAATATTCTTGGAAATCTAATAATTGCATATAAACATTAAGAGTTTTTCCATGAAAAACATTAACATGACGAAAAATTGATTCCGGTATTTACACGAACATAACCTCAAATTGTTCAAATAAAGGTTACCTTCTTTGAAGTCCATTTTTTTTCATTGAAGGTATCGATTTCAATCATAAAACACCAACAAAATGAAAAAATATACAAAAATTGTGAATTTAATGATATCCTAAAGAACAATTATAACGTAAAGAATCTTGTGATTTTTTAAATTAAGAATACCAAATTTCAACAAAAAACAATAAACAAACGTGACAAAAAAGTTACAAACTGTAAATCTGTTTTTAAATATAATTAGTTTTGTATAAAATAAAATATTTCTGGTATAAATTGCCAACATAACTTGAAATTTTAAAAAAGTTTTAAATATTATTAGAAATATAATTGATTTATATTCAAAATACTCAAAATACTCAAAATACTCAAAATATTCAAAATAATATAAATCTTCTTCAAAACTTTTTAATTTTATATTAAAATTCTTTTTTTTTTAATATTATTTTTAGCGAAAACTACTAACATAAAACATGCTTAATATCAGCAATAATTTCTTAGATTTATTAGTAAAATTGATTATTTGTAGATTTATTTTTCAACATTTCAAATGTAAAGCAACTTCTGGTAATGAAAAAATAACAAGGTGATCAAGAAAAATGAGAAATTTTTAATGTTTAAAAAGGTTTACTTAATCAGGAATATTTTCTCTTTTAAAAAATACCATAATTAATAATGAAATCGTAATACTTATAAGTATAATTAAATATTTCTTTCTAAGATTTGTCATTTGGTCATATGTCTTTACCATTTAAAGCTTTGAATGTAAATTTGGTACTAGGTTCTTCAATGCTCTTAAACTCAAATTAAAAACACTTCAAATATAAGAGCCTTAATATTATACATTTTAGAAAAATTTTAATTTTAGATTCAACGTAAAAATAGGTTAGATTTAAACTTTTATATAAATCCTAAATAATATAGTTTGAAATCGTTTAAATAAACATTTGTACATTTTTTATCAGTAAGATTTCAGACTAAAATTTGAGACTACTAAGTAATCCTATATAGATTTAAAGTTCGAGTGGCTCAATTTCGAACATTTGTCTTAAAATTGTTCAAGATGGAAAATTTAACTTTGCAGTTAATGAACTTGGAATATTCCATTTTTTAATTATTTGACTAAGGAACAATTCAATTGAAAAGTGTTCACCCTCTCATATTTATCTTTAAATTCCCATATATTTTTCAAATTATACAATTTTTTGTATTGAGTTACAACTTCTGTCTCCGGTTTTCATATTTTTTACATGTTTTAAAATGTTTCAGCTTGAAGTGTTTCCTCGAGAGTGTTTATTTTTAATGGAATATATTTTTTATAACATGAATTTCGTTGAACTTATATAATAATATTTGTGTTACGATGTATTGTTTTATTTATATAGAATTTAATTAAATTGTTCAATCTTCAATTTTGAAAAATGAAATTATTTCTAATAAATAAAGCTGTGTTAACAAAATTAAATTTTCACTACATAGGCGATAGCATGTACTAGTTTAAGAAATTGTAGATGTAAAACAAACAATGATTTGGTAACTTTTTATTCATTATTTTTTTTTACTATTTACTTTTTTATTTATTGCTCGATTAAAAATTCTCAAGACAAACTCTGTCAAAATATTTGGAAAGTACAAGTTCTAAAAGTTTCAACTATATGGCTCTTGTAATCACTAACTAAATTATAAAACACTCATTTTCTGACTGAATTATAGGTATTTAAATTTTTTATTTTTGTTTAATAGGTACTTTTAAACATAAGAAATAAGATAATAATTTTACGACTATCAAAGTCACATTTCATTTTTGAGATAAGATTTTTAAGGTTATCGTTACTGTTGTGCAATAATGTTTTCAACTATTTAAATTTGTTAAACGGCAGCCACTTCTTATATTTTGTTGTACTTAAAAATTTTTTTAACGTAATTTAAAAAATGGAGCAAAAGCTAACAGAGCTCATATAAGTTATACGAGCTCTGTTAGCTTCTGCTCCATTATATATATATATTTTTTTTTTTTTTTAGGTCCCGGAAGCTGGAATTACAACATTGTCATATTGATATGGGCAGTATGCCATAATTTAGAACTTATTTAGTGCTAATTTATGCTGCAGAAAAAAAATTTTGTGCCCGGTAATTTTGGCCAAAAACATGTAGTAATGCTAGCTTCAGCTGAAGCCACAACTCCCGTATGCGAAACTCGGAAACTATTAGTGGTATCAAATTCTCCTTTGCGCAGGAATTTAGTGCTAATTAAGAGCTCTGGATTTATGCCTTGCAAAAAATCCGGGCACTTTTTATTTACCAAAAACCTATAGTAATGCTGGCTTCAGGTGACTCTGGTATGCAAAACTCGGAAACTATTAGTGGTATCAAGATCTGCTTTGCGCAGGAATGTAGTGCTAATTAATTGCTAATATATTCTGCAAAACCAAAATTTTGTGCCCGGTAATTTTGATCAAAAACATGTAGTAATGCTAGCTTTAGGTGACTCTGGTATGCGAAACTCGGAAACTATTAGTGGTATCAAGATCAGCTTTGCGCAGGCATTTAGTGCTAATTAAGTGCTCTGGATTTGTGCTATTCAAAAAGTCCGGGCACTTTTAGATTTACCAAACACGTGTGGTAATGCTGTCTTCAGGTGACTAGTGAAATGCTTCAGGTGACGTTTCGATGTTCCAACTTTGGTGTTCCGATTTTTTCAGAACGTTCGCGCGGGTTGTTAACTATCGCAACAGGACTCGTGATTCCATTTTTCGTGAACTTTTCTCCTTATTTTGAAACAGAGTACAGACAATAATTCATTATCAGGTGAAACTGAATACATTTCTTGATTCTGAAGTTTAAAAGTGTGAACAATCTCCTAATAACATTCGCGCTATTTGCCTCAATTCACTAACCCAATTTTGAGGTTATGTTCGTTTGAATATTTCGTCGACGAAAAAAGGTGCGGGAGTGAAAATAATTAATGTGAAATTTCTAATTCGTTTCATCTTTTTGACAATAATGCCCATTAAGCAATTTTAAAACAGTGAATATTAAATTAAGTTGGAATCGCAGTCGTTAGAAACTAGTTTTTTAATTCTCAAAGTATGAATTAAAATAAAAAAATCAAGTCAATTTCAAAATTTGGTCAAAGTTTTGGTTAATAATCGTCGATTCTAATACATCGACGATTATTTGCAATAAATTTCTGAAATTTTCAGCATTCGAATACAATTTACTGAACATTAGAATTTCATTTATAATCCTGATTTTTTGGTTTTAATTTTTTTTTCATTCGGAATATAAAGTGAATAAAATAGTGTGGAGTAATATCATCTTCAGTGGTGACAACTTAAGAGGATGTTGATCTCTTGCCAATATTGGAGAATCATCAAAAGGTAAGGTAAGTTAAAAAAAAAAAACATTTTTTATCTCCCTCTATAAATTTGGATAACAGGGATTTAGAATATTTAAATATTTAAAAATATTTTCTTTTTAAAAAAATTCCATAATATTGAAATCGCGATACACATAACTATGAAGAGAATTTTTTTAGTTTTAATGAACAAATAATATATTCAAGTGATTCATAATTTATATATAGAACCGAATTTTTTCTATGGGGGAAAATGATAAATGTTTAGGAAATAAGGAATTTTCCATTTATTGGAAGATTTCTCTTCAATACGTAATAACAATTTTGTTTGGAGGCTTTGAAATTGGAATTTTTGAAGATATTCAATAAAAGTTTTGCCTGCTTGAATTTGGCTGGTTCTAAATTCGATTAAATTTGAACCTAGTTTTCTTTCTAAAATCAGGTCTCTGGAGGAAGAAAAAGTTTTGTATGATTTTCAGAATTGAAATAATATTCTGAATCATTTCTTAGAAAACAAATTCTTTACGAAAAAGTGTAAACTTTAAGAAAAATAATTATTTAACAATTGTTTTTGCAATTGATTTTTCCTGACTCTTGCTTCTTTCCGATTAAAATTGGAAACAACAGAATTGTAGCTAGTCCTGAAATCTAGAGAATGTTTTCTTTGAAAGAAAGTCATAATTTATTCGAATTCAACCATTTTCAAAAATTGATTAGAAGCGATAGAAAGAGAAAATTAAATTGCAGAAAACATTGTTAAAATAAATATTTTTTTGAATTTATGATAAAAAGTTCAATATTATTTATTATTGACAACTTCTGAAGATATGTGCAATAATCATTGATTTTACTTGAGAGATATCAGAAGTCAAAAGGCGGAATATATTTCAATAATGGATCTATGAACGAGGTTCAGATATTCAAATATTTTGACACTGCTTGACATATGAGTCATGATTAGTGTCGTTAGGCCCCAACTGAATCTCAAATTAGTGAAATGAATCTAAAATTTATTTTAAACTTTCAATACTGCAATTTAGTTTTTGAAGACTTTATTTAGATTAAATTTTAAGAGAAACGATATACACGAATTTATGCAAATTATTCGTTTGCTGTAAATAAGTTTTCAGCCATTTTAATTTCACAAGAATAAATATTTCTTGAAATAATTACTGTCATGCATAATTCTTTAAACACTTATTAATTTTTTATAACCCTCAGAAAAACTAAATGCTAGGTCACACGATTATTCATTTCTTATCATAAGGGTTTGCCTAATAGCCCTTTCTTCCCTAAATTAATTCTACTTCATTTCCTGCTTTTTTGATCTTAATTTAAATAATTTATTATCTACTGCCACAATACTCATAAAAATAGGGATATCTAATTTATATGCCCCAAAGAATATCAACCGGAAAAAGAAGCTCTCATACTTATAGTATTCTAGCAACCATGAAATTCCGAAGTCCAAGTTTTCAAACATAGTTATTTACAAATAATTCACAAGTTGTTATCGTAACGGATTTGAAAAAAAATTGGCATGATAAAGTTCTCTTTAAAAATGGATTTTTGCTTATTAATTTTAGTTTTCGACATCAAGTATAAATCAAATTGTCTGACATTGCATAATTAAGTTTTATTAACTTCAACTAAAAATCTGGACTAGGAGAAAATAATAGAACTTTTACAAATATATTTGATCAAAGAAAAATTTTGTGAATATATAATATTTGAGTATTTTTTAAATCAATCCTAACCCAAAAAATAAGAAGTATTGTTAATATTTAAATGCATAAAATACTTGAAATTAGCTAAATTTACACTATAACTTCTGTAAAATAAATTTATTATGTAAGATTGAAATATGTAAATAATAGCAATTTAAATTTATGGCCTGGTGCAGTAATTTCCGCTCGGTGCATCCATTAATGCAACAGAACGTAGCATTTAAATTAAAACGTTTAATATAAGAGAAAGTAGTAATGAAGATATTCATGAGAAATGTTCTATCATATTTGTAAAAATATTTAATCTAAATACTGCTTCGTGTAAATTCTCATAGGGAAAACAGCTACTATTATTTACAGAGAAAAATTTAAATAATTCCGTAAATTGTGTCAAAAATTGTCGGATCAATTACAAAATAGTCTGATTAATTTTTGTGGGATAATTACATCCAATACTTCATAAATTAATAAAATATTTTCAGATTATATTTCAGACAGATACAAAAAAGTCTAAAATTTCAGTAATAATTTGAAGTGACTATCAATAAGAAATAAAAAATGAATGATTTTTTATTCTTAGGTTCTAATGTGATTTAGAATATTTAAATTATCCCTGGTAGAAATGTATTTTCACACTAAAATACAATAAAGTACAATAATTTGTGTGCAAATTGTAATTTTTTTGTATTTTGTAACTTTTTTACAAAACATTGCAATTTTTACATTGTCCTAATTTATTGTAATTTGTTTGTATTTTATTGTGAAAATGCAGTTCCCCCAGGGAAACTTCCTCCTGAAAAAGTTAATAATTATGGAATGAATTATTCAAAATCGTCCACTCTCATTTTATAATTTCAGATGTACCTGAAATTCCGAACGTTGAAATGAACGAAATATTTTTCCCTATTTCCATTTTACCCATTAATATTGTTCCAACTGCAATTTAAAATATGCATTATAATTTTGTTCCAATACTACATTAATTCTAATATAAATAAACAAAAATTCAAACACCTTTTCTGGGTTTCAAAGTCATTAGTAAAAAATTTTGTTCATTTGAACGTTCAGAACTTCTGGGACATTAATTTCAGCGTATTCCATGTCAAAGTAAAACTTGGATCAAATACAATTTTATATCTAATCCCTTATTGAAGACTCTATCTATGACAGCACTTTAAATTCTTATAATACTTAACTTAGATTTTCTACTTAGTAAATCACAAAAACTTTGCTTTAATTTGAGTTTAAAAAAATGTATAACCACGATTAACTACAATGTTAACTTGAACAGCCTGGAATTTGTAATACCCAAACCAGATTTTGCTTCTCGATTCTTTTTCATCACCTAATTCATAAAAAAAGAATGTTACGTAATCACAGGCGTTAAGAAAGCCGCTTACCTTGAGAAAACAGTGTCCGACCGGTAGATCCTCAGGCACCGTCGCGTTGTACAATGGCTTTTCGAAGATGGGTTCATTGTCATTAAGATCATGCACTGTCACACGAATTGTAGCACTACTACTAAGAGGTGGACGACCCGAGTCGGTGGCAATAACAATCAATGTTGGTGCCGGATCAGCCTCACAGTCCACGTGAGTGACCGTACTAATCAACCCTGTACTCTCGTCTATCGCAAACCACGTCGAGTTTATCAAACTGTACTTGATAACCGAGTTGGCACCCTCATCTAGATCAGTAGCAGTCACGCGTAAGACTGAGGTTCCTGGTTCAGACGCCTCCAGGAGATGAGCTTCGTAACGCTCCTGGAGAAACTTTGGCGCGTTATCATTCACGTCGGTCACAATTAGCCTGAAGGTTCTAACCGCCCTGAGCGGAGGAGTTCCAGCATCCGTAGCTTCTACCAAGAGGTCATAAACTGGCTTCTCTTCCCGGTCTAGTGGCCTTTCCACAACCACCCGGTAGATGATGTTGTCACGGGTCGTCAGCCCGAAGTGTCCGTCGCCGCCAGAGAGAGTGACGGTTGCATTCGAGTATTCGGTCCTTGAGTCGGGATCGCTGACCGAGATCCTGGCCACAAATTCTCCCGGCTGGGCGCTCTCGCTGATCTTTGGAGTAGCGTCGTCTGACAGGAAAATGACCGTGATCGCTGGCTGATTGTCGTTCACGTCAGTGACATGGACGGACACGAAGGTGCTCGCCTCCAGCGGCTGGGCACCGCGATCTCTAGCGACGATTACTAGTTCGTGTCGCTCCTTGGACTCGAAGTCGAGGGGCTTGTTCACATAGACCATCCCCGTTTCCGGATCCACGCGGAACATCTCCTCCCGGTCCGATTGACGACGATTGATGGAGTACTCGATCTTGCAATTGTCACCAGCGTCCAAGTCGGTGGCATTCACTATGAGAATCGGAGTGCCGACGGTAGCGTTCTCTGGTACACTCGCAGTGTAGCGAGTCTGATTGAAGATCGGCGGATTGTCGTTGACATCTTGTACGGTGACGTTGACACGTAGACGAGATCTTAAAGGTGGTGCTCCACCGTCGAGGGCTTCTATCACGAGTCGATACCAGGAACGAGCCTCTCGATCAAGGGATCCTGAGTTCTGAAGATCCAGATACAATACTCCATCGCGACCCCGGTGTTGAGAGAGCCGGAACATGTCTCCATAATTCCCAGAGACGATCTCGTATCGTTGTGTAGAGTATTGACCCAAGTCGGGGTCTTTGGCAGGTGGTAGAGCTCGTTTTGCGTCGCGTGGAGAATTCTCGGGAAATTCAACGTCCACCTGTTCGACTGGAAAAGTTGGTGCGTTGTCATTTTCATCAATGACTTTGATGACCACCCGGACATTCTGGGGTAAGGCGACCAAGCTGTATGATGGTCTAGTTTCGCGATCCAATGGGACTCTGGTTCTTATCTCGCCTGTCGCGTGGTCCACTATCAAGTCGGCATCCACGGCTGATCCGGGGACCGGGACAATTAGATAAGGTGGACTATCAGCATCAATGTAACCTACTCTCGTACCCGGGGGTGCGTTTTCCGAGACCTCGAGATTCTGTACTGACTCTGATCTCGTGCCTGGGGCTTGAAACACTCCCAGGACGAGGAGCAGCAGCAGGACCCGTGCCGGTCGCATCCTGGGCATCCTCCTCCTCCTCCGCCACTTTTTTCTTTTCGTACTATCTTGACCTTTCCATTTCTGGAGGAAATTGAAGACGCGGCAAATTCACTACACAGGTTTACGAACAAGGTTCACGAAACTTCACGGTATATCAAGCCTCTTAATCCAGCTCGCGTTTCCTAGCATCACCTATCACGTCCACAATCCACAAGCATCACCACACGATCACAATCACCTTATAATCCAGAGTAAGTAAGTAATACCCCAATTCTTCTGTTTGGAATTGCTTCTTCTTTGGAGATACTTGTGTTTGTAGCTATCCACACGTGTGGTTTGGTCATAGTGAGTGTAACACTGGCTTCATCGTGATCATTCCAGCGGGAGAAGACGAGCGATGACCTCTCGATGCTTGCAGTTTCAGTCAGTCTGCAGAACTCACGTGCCTACTTGCGAACGGAGCCGTGTTTTGAACTCGTATTTGTCAAACCCCTTTGACTCTTCATCTCCACATGTTTGTATTTTTAATGCCTTTCTTTTATCTTGATTTCCAAGAACCACCTCTGTGGTTCGCTGGCACTAATCTTCTTTAAGATTATATTCGAGAGATATAGAATCACAACGCGACTGTGCAGGCAAGCACAACAGGGAGGAAAAACCTGAACAGTATCGACGGAATCTCACTTCACCTAACGCAATAAACCCGCGCTAGCCGGTGCCTCGCCGTATCGCAGAACACCGTACCACAAGGCCCAAAACAGATTCGAAGATTTCGCACTT
The DNA here is from genome assembly GCF_010883055.1 of Belonocnema kinseyi. Lineage (NCBI taxonomy): Eukaryota > Metazoa > Arthropoda > Insecta > Hymenoptera > Cynipidae > Belonocnema > Belonocnema kinseyi. Next base: position 57,779,004 of record NC_046666.1, read on the forward strand.
TTCTCCTCTAGATTCTTGAACCAGGCCCGTTATTAATTCGATATTGTTGAACGGGCCTGGGATAATGTTTGAAACTTGGGTAGTTTTTGGAAGAGTACACGAGGTGGTTTAACGCGACGTAAGGCCCAGCGTCTGTTCCGCGCGGCTTCGAGGTTAGGCATGCACTGGCATGGCGGCACCTGCAAGGTCTTCCCTTCCCCTGGCTACGGGCTTACCTGGCTCGAACAGGGAGACCACTGGACCCGGCAGCGGCCATCTTGGAGAGGGGATCGCTGGGCCCGTTTGCTCGCTGGCTCACTCGCTCACGAACCTCAACCTCACTCGGCTCGGCAGCAAGCAGCTAGAGTACAGTGTAGACTATATCAAAGTGTCTGCCTACCTACCTACCTACCTGAGAGCAAGGTATGCGAGGAACTGACTTTACTTATCCTCGGCGCTCACTTACTTCCACGCAAAGTCCACGGAACCTCATGTCCGGAAACTCTGATGTGACGGAAGAGAGCATGTGTGGAAAGATGCATTCCTGGTTCAAGGACAACACTTGGAACCTGTAAACAAGTCGTTGTCTTGCAGTTATGTTGTGACAGCCACTATGTGAACTTTAAATTTCAAAATATATGTGCTTAAAGTTCTGAACGTTCAAAAGAATTAATTTTTTTACTGATCACTTGGTAAACTAAAGAAGTCCTAAAATGTTTGTTTATTTACATTCGAAATAATTTATTATTGGACCAGAATTATAATATATATTTTAAATTACAGTTGGAACAATATTTATTGGCAAAATAGTAATGGGGAAAAGTATTTCGTTCATTTGAACGTTCGGAACTTGGGGTACATTCAAAATATATAGTGTCAAATTTATACGGAAAAAGACTCACTGGAAATTTCACATAATATAATACAAATTAATATAAGTTCAATTTTGAGTTTTATTGTTCACTTTCCAATTACGCAATCATTCAATTCACAATGCATCATTCTAAAATCCTTCTTTTAAAAAATTTCCATTATAGGTCTTCATTTTTAAGCGAAAATTTTTTATTTAAAGAATTTTAAAATTGATGGATTGCGGTACAGAACTAGATAATCAACAAACTTGGATTTTCCTAGGGATAAAAAAAAACACTCTGTAAAATCTAAATCACAATTTAAAGATAAAACTAATAAAACTTCCACTCCTGAGCTGAAGCGTGGTTCATTTCAGGCTGAAAACGTTTGATTAGATATAATTATCCAGTTTCGAGGAAACCGATGTGGAAGTTGACAGACTCAAAGTGACACTCATAAGTTTCTGAATTTTTGTTTACAAAAACCGTTTGAAGTTCTTCAAATAAAAACAAAATTAATGCTTTTTAAGAAATAACTTTAATTTGACTACTAAAAGTTAAACAATAATTGATTTTACAGGACGATTCTGAATCTGTTTAAAATTAAACAATTTATAGATTTTAACGTTAAAAATTGAACTGTTCTTGCTTTAGTAGTTACACAGATCTAAATATTTTTTTGAAACTTCATAAACTATTGTCAATTTTCAAATTATCTCAAATAAATGATAGGTTCATAATGAAATGTTTTGTTTTAATTTCAAATCCTACTCAAATATTATTTTCGCCTAAAATACTTCATTTATAACCCATTCCACGTCATATTTTTTAATTTTAAAACTACAATTTTGGAATATTTATCTTTATTGGATTTTTTATTTTAAATAAGCAATCAAATATTCAATACTAAAAAAATTGAAACTAAATTGATTAAAATATAAATACTTAAATCGTTAAAATTTCAGAGCGATAAATTTAAACTTTTAACGTTATAATCTTAACTATTCCGTTTACAACATTTTTAATTTGTAAGTGAAAGTGTCTTATTTTATACATATATAACAACTGAACAATTATTAATTTAAACATTTTTAGGTATGAATTCATTATTCAATTTAATGCATTCAAAATGATGGCGTGTATTTATACTTTTTAACCAAAAATCTTTGAACTTTTTAGTTATAAAAGTTTAAAAAATTGTATTTTGTAGTTTAACGGAATTTAATATCAAACTTTTCGATTGAATGTGCTGAACTCTTCCATTTTATTTATATAAATAAGTGAGAATTTAAATTAACAGATTCAAAATTTAAAATGATTTAAGCTTAAATTTTTTAATTGAAGATGTTCAGTTTTAGATACTTTCAATACAAAATGTTTAGCTTTAAGAGTTCGAATTTTCACTGCATTTAAATATTTTCCTTCGATTAAGACGACCACCCTGAATAGAGTGAAATTTTAAAGAAGATGGATTCTGAATATCTAATCTGTCTTTAATTATTTAATCCAACTTTTTTTGCTATTTAAGAAAAATGTACTTCACCCATGTCAGTGATTTAAGGAGATCTCACGGCATAATAAGTTCGAATCATTATTACTTATATATGGTGTATTTCTATTAGATATAAAATAGTGAACGTCATTAATACAAATATTCCTAGTTATGAAGTATTTTTTGGACACAAGTTCCGAAAAGCTCCCAAAAGAAATTAAAGTTTTCTGATTTTTTATTTATTGTAGAGAACTATAACTAAATTTGGACTAAATGAAAATAGATCTATGGTCAATTGAAAATGTTGCTTATGGATATTTTCTCTTGCCTTTACTTTGCTTAAAAAAACCTTGATGAGTTTTAATGTTTTATTTATTGAGAAATTGCGCATTTCAAAGTCTCGTCTTGTCCATTTCCAGGTAGCCCTGAAGGTCTCGGACGATTATGGCGTTAATGTGAAACGATAAAACATCGTCCTCAACAAAAGATTGATATTTTCAACGCAAAAATATCTCTTCTCCGAATTTTAATTCAAATTAGGGTTAAGAAACTGTTTTAAAGAAAACACTAAAATCAAAATTAAGTAATACCCAAAAATTAAATAGAATCTAATTTCGTGGAATGAAGAATGAAAAAACAACATTAAACATTTTGAAGTCACCTTAAAATCACTATTAATTATTTTTATTGTTAAAAGTGTTAAAATTAAATTTAGAAACAGACTTTTTTCGATTACATTTTTGATCCCCTCGGTGCAAGTTTGTTTTTATACCTAAAAGAACAATTTAAAACTGCCAGGGAAAATGAACAAATGGGCAAGGGAAAAGTCAGGGGAAGTCAAAGAATTTCGAAATTGGGAGTTTGTGACAAACCTGATGAGAGCAAGTAAAAAACCGTGTACTATTTTTCTAAAACGCAAAAAGAATATGCATTGTGGATAAAGGGATCTTTGCAGAAATATTTAGTTATAAGATGCCAATCGGCTGATTTCTATAGACACCCTAATATTGACCAATTCAAAAAAATTCTTTCTTAAAGCGTCAAATATTTCCATAAATTTGAGCGCTCTTCCGTTTAAAAGTCCTTTTCACTTCATATCCATCCTTACAAAACATTTCAAATCTAGTAAAATTCTATCCTTATCTAATTCTCATTAACTACAAACCTTTATTTTCAACAATTTTTAACTTTGACAAGAATATATTAATCACAAGAGACTTATCTTTTACCATTTACATACGTGGCAGTGTGAAGCTGACACGTGATATATCGAAGTATATAAAATCTACCGTAAGGATTTAACCCTTTAAAATCTTTAAATGGTACAACTAAATGAAAGGGCTTGAAAGGGCCGCAAGAGAATCACTAGCGCAATCATGTAGATCCCACTCATCAAATATGATCCGAAACAAATGAGTTCTTAGACATAGAGGAATTTGATGATTCTGTCGGCACTCTGGTTTCTGGAGAGTCTGGACTCTGGAGGGTCGAAGACCCTAGACCTGGACTTTCTGTCTCTCTTCCTACCTGACTTAAGAGTATAAGAGTAGGCAGATAAATCTGCCGCCTACTACTCGCCGCAAACAATATGTTCAGGCCGTAGAATAGATCATCGCCAGTATTGTTTGCTGAAGCAGCGGTTCCTATAGCCTCCTAATCTTTGCAGGTGCCACAACCAGGAAAAAAACCGAACGTATTATGTCCAATCTGGAATAGCCATCCCAAAACCTTATTTTTAGAACACTTTCTCAAAACTTTTACTTGTCATTTCTATAAATAAACTGTGGCTTGATTAGAATTTACTATATTTATATATAGATTTATATGGATTAAGAAAAAAAATACCTCTTTTTCCTGTGTTTAAGAAATTTTCCCTTTTTCTCGTTTTTCGTTTAAGTTCATACTGATTACTAAATTGATAGAAACCAATTAGAAAATCAAACTATTTTTCGTTGAAAGTTAATTCTTTGTTTTTTGAAAAATAGTGGGGGGAGGGGTAAAAATTCGATTCTTATTTTGTAACATTACACTATGTAGTTGAAATTAAAATTTTTGATTAAAAACTTTTGGCAAATTTTCGAGCCGAGATTTGTCTGCCATTTTTTACCCCTGATCGAAAAATCTTGCTTGGTTCAGATTGTTGAGAATTCATCTCTTTTGGTACAAATGTTATATTTTTTTGGTTGAAAAGTGCGACTGTCTGCGGTTAAATGGGAATATGTTTTAGTTGTGGGTTCACCTATTTTTGTTGAAGATTCGTCTTTTTTTGGGTAAATTCGACTGTTTTTGACTTAAAATTTAATTTTTTTGTTTGAAAAGTTAACTATTATATTTTTGGAAAGGATTAAATAATATTTATTTATTGAAACTTGAAATTCTTGATTCAAAGTTCAACTTCTTTATTAAAATTCATTTTTTGTTTGAAAATCCAACTTGAAGTTTCAGCTATTTGTTTAAAAATACAATTGTTTGTGTTTGACGTTTAATCTTTTTTTATTTAAAAATTCGACCATTTGTTTGAAAATTTAACTATTCTATTGCAAATTTCTCTATTTTGCTTAAAAGTTTAACTTTTCGCTTGTATAAACTTAACTGTTCTGAAATTATTTTTTTTTGTTTATTGAAAATTCAACTATTTAATTGAAAATGCAGCTTTCCAGGTTCAACGGCCAACTATTTTTTAAAACATTTGACTTTTTCAATCGAAAACTCGACTGTTTCGTTAAAAATTCATTCATTTTGGTAGAAAATTAATATATTTTGGTTGAAAATTCAACTTATTTGTTTGATAATATAATATATTTATACTTATATTCAGAAGAATTTCATATATTGAATGCAATATGGCACATATGCATTACCTTTTTTAAAAGAATTTATACCCATATTATTCTCGTATTTCCGTGAAAAATCACCAAGTTCCCCTGTTTTGAGAGAATTTTGAACTGCGAAGTCTAATTTTATATTCTTTG